>NW_026599288.1:4541352-4857780 GCF_023634085.1 Falco cherrug | reverse complement strand
CAACACCTCAGCCATCTGCTCTCTGCAGCAACAGGGACTGTGGATAACTGGCTAGCTGAAAAAAGGTCTCATAGACATAGTCCAGCTGGCTGGACAAAAATGCACATCGCTCTCAGCTTATCTGAAGTAAAGCAAAATACACTGTCTTTGGCTGTCCTTGTTACACAATAACAGGAAGATTTCGGTGGGAAAAGAATGTTGCAGGTGGGAACAGATAACTACAGAAGAGAAACTAGGGGCGGGCTTGGTATTTAGGCAACTAACCAATAATGAGCTTAACTTTTGTAATACGTATGAACTAATTATAACAAGGCATAAAAGGTGACTGTAAGGGACAATAAACGAAGTCTGCTGATCACTCATATTGATGACTGTGTCTTCCCTCCGTCCCGACAACCACAAGTCACCATTTCCTGGGCTCTGGGTTCATTACAGCCGGCAAAGAGAACCCCAGAGTCCCTCTATATGGTGTTCTAAACTGTCAAATTTAGTAGCTGAACTGCTAATAAGGAAGCAAAATGAGTAAGCGTTGGCTACGTCTGCAAAAAGTTGTCATCTTTCACAGACTCGGGGAAGAAGGGAGGGCTTCATACAGCCCCAATGAACTTGTTACTTTAAGGCACAGTTTGGACATCAACATGTTTTGATACAATTTTAAATTCTCAGTCTGCTTCTAGATTTGTTGCTTGGAAGAAATGCTTAAATCAATTCTACTTTCTAGTCCTGAAAAGATTCAAGAATTTTTTTAACTTTCTTACTAATTTCTTTCTGTAAAGATGCAATTTGCCTCCTATATCTGAGAAATACTTCACGGATGTTGGGGTAAAGACAGATGTCGTGACTGTCAATCCCAGTATAATTACTGAGAGGTGATTTCTGTTTTTTGTATTTTCATCTCTACTTCTTTTCCAAATCTACCTTTCACTTAATTCTGTTACAGAGATTTCCCCCCCCAATATTACTTTAAACTGACACTATGAATCATACATTTAATTCTGAACTGAAGTTATTCAGTATATGGAATTAGTAACAATTTACAGAAATGTGTTAAACACTTAGACCTGCACCTTGGTGATAGAAAGTGGGAAGCTGATGAGCTAAAATTATAACAGTAGAGCCATCCTTCCCCTGGAAGTCTTGTGCTGTGCTTGCAAGCCCCAGGCAAATGTCTCAGAAACATCCAGAGTGGAAGAAACTGGATCCCACCCTAAATGTCATATGTTTTTAAAAAATGCTAGTTAAACTTTGTAGCCAGGATTGACTGGGTGATTTTAATTTTAAATTTGTTCATACCTTAATGCCACCTTGCTGACAGGATTGGGACCACGGGGCTAGTTACTGCTTTCCTTTCTTGCTGGGGGAATGTGTTTCTTTTCTCAAGCAACATAAACCCATGTGCTTTCATTTTGGATTTCTTTTAAATGTTACAGTTAGACATTTTGGACATTTGCCCTGCTTTGGAGTTTGCCACATTTTTGGTACAGTTCTGCACTGCACAGTATACAGCTGCCTACACCTTGGAAAAATGACATACTTCTCATAATAAAAATTATGAGTTAATTATGGTACAAGAGAATATATAAAATGCACACAGATTGCATTTACCCTTTGACGTAGAAGGCTCGGACACAAGTTATACGACCAATGTGATCAAGTTAGTGCCACTTTATTAAGGGATACACAGCAATGTATACACTAGCACAAAGCACACACATTGCTTCTAGATTGCTAATAGGCTAAAGCTGCTTGTCTATTCACTCTCCTGCACTCTATGATTGGTCCCAGCGTGGTATCCATGCTCCTCGCCTACATTCTGTTTTGACATTCTATTTTCTTATTTTTCAGTCCAACTCCTTTATCTCTTTCCCACGTACAGTTCTTTAATAGTCCAACTCTCTTATCTCTCTGCCAGTACACAGTTTCTTTGTCTCTCTTGGCCTTGCATATGTCCTTCACAACAGCTGCCGCTTGTTACAGCTTCGGCCTGCTCGGCCTGCTATTACAACAAAGTTACTTGGTCTGCATTGCTCATAATATGTCTGTTGTCTTCCAGCCACTCCACATTTACTAGTTCTTATTGTCTATCTCCATCTACTGGCCAGAGTAGAGATCTGTGATGAAACATTGGGTGCATTTAGAGATGGGACTACTCCCTTTATAGTAGGGGTCCTCAAACTTTTTAAACAGGGGGCTGGTTCACTGTCCCTCAGACACTGTCGGGGGCCGGACTATAGTTTGGAAAAAAATGAACGAATTCCTATGCACACTGCACATATTTTATTTGTAGTAGTGCACAAAAAACAGGAAAAAGAATGCAATATTTAAAATGAAGAACAATTGTAATCAACAAAACCAAATAATATTTCAGTGTGAACTATGGGCCTGCTTTTGGCTAATGAGATGGTCAATGTTAGGTTCCATATTTGTCACTGCCAGTTGTAGCAAGTGATGCAAGTGTTCATCAGTTAGTCTGGATCTGACTGGAGATTTCAGATGTTTGATGATGATGATGATGATGATGATGATGATGATGATGATGATGAGGAGGAGGAGGAGGAGGAGGAGGAGGAGGAGGAGGAGGAGCCGTAGTTTGAGGACCCCTGATTTAAATGTTTCTATATGTTTTGCCCACCTACGTGTTGAGTGAATTCCAGTGTAAGATTTGGGTTTAAATCCCAAACATTAGTGTTTGTAAGGGTAAGAGATAAAAGCATTTCTTCCAATAGGACCAGGAAGAGGCTATTAATGTGTGAAAATATGTATTACATGGCTGCACTGCACTAATCTTAAGGAAGAATGGTCTGACCTGAATCAGATCAGCATTTTCTCAGGAAAATCATCTCTTAGAAACACTTACAGGATGGGTTGTTTTGTTTTTAGTTTATTTTTTCCCTTAGCAAGCCTGTCCTGTAGTTTTAATTCATTGCAGTTCTGGTAATGTGTTTCACCTGTTTTAAGTCTCTGTTCTAGTGAATCAGAATTTACCAGCCTGTTTCTGTGTTAAACAGATGCTTGTACATCTTCGTGTTTCTTGATAATTAATGCTATTGGAACTCCTTCCTTTTGTGGCTTTTTTAAAAATTCTTATAATCTTTCATTGTGTAAGTAGTATTGTTTACTGAAATGGACGTTCTAGTTACCTATGTCAGCTTCAATAAGTGTTTTCATTTTTCTTTCATTTTAGAATAAATATTTCTGAACTGAAGCTGTGTAATGGCTCATTACAATAAGAATTGGAATATCTTTTAGAGAAAGAGGTGCCCTGCAGAAGGGGTAGGCAAGTCTACTGTGGAGGCATTACTGATAGCCAGGGATAAGCCATGCTGCAGTATAGGCTACCCAAATGATGTAATGCGGTAGTTAAAAGGAGCAAGGTCATTTTCTGTCTGTAGTGGCAATGAAACTTGAGGCTTTTGGCAAAAGTGATGTTCTGTTTGTAATAAAGCAGTGATGTTTCTCCCTTCTGCAAATACTGCTTTAATCTCCTTCATTTTTTGCTTGCAGTTGCACATAGAAGAACTTAATCCTTCTGCAGCAAGCATTTCATGGCAAGATAACTGATCTGGTTGCTGTCTGTCAGCAGCAAAACAGAAACTCTGTAACAGTTCTTCAATGAAAAACATTTAAAATTAAAATTGTCATTAATTTTTAATCTGGTTTTGTGTTTTCAGTTGTATTTATGACAAAAAAAAAGCTATTCTAGTGCCTCTCTCTCTTATAGAACAGCACATATGGTAAATTCCTTTTTGGCATTTGTGTAAATGAAGTGGTAAATAGAATGCTTGAAGTGGATAGCATTTATTAATACATAATCCTGAAGTTCCTGCCAGAAGGTCTGGTAAGACATTAATATTAATGCTTGAATTGAGACCTTGATCTTTTCTAATATACTATAGTTTATTAACAAGCTCATTAGCAGAAACTTAAGAATGGTTTACCCAGTTATATTAACAAGAACAGCTGCTATGATATAACAACGTGAATTAAAAATGAGCTAGCAGTGTTAAGCTCTTAAAAATACTCGTTTAGGCCAACGGATGAACCAAACAATAGTGAGGAATGCCACTTAACTGAATTTAGCTCTCAGTATTAATTTCCTGCAGGCTGAAAGCTTCATGTCCATATGTATTATATTGTTGTAAGCCTGGCAAAAAGTGCTGATGCAGTAATATGTAAGACACAGGTCCTTCAGTTTCTGGGAAGGGATGCAGTCTTGTAGCTCAGCAAAAGGGTGGAAAGTTTGAAATAATAATATGTTCATGTTGTTGACATTGGCTTGCCATGAGACTGATCAGCAGAAGCTTTGAGGTCACTTGTGGAGGCCTGCTGCTTTACCTCCTTGACGGTGATGACTTCTTTTGAGCTATAGTACTGGAGAGCTGTGGGTCCCACAGTTCACCTATTCCCTTAAACTCGGGTGTGGATTTTCCTTTGTCTTACCCCCCACCTCCCACCCTGCTTGACCCTGCTCTTCTCTCACGGTGCTGCTTCTCTCTCCTTTCCTTCACCATGACTCAATAATTCTTTTCCACCTCAAACCCAAGTTGCTCCAGCTCCACCACAAAGTAATAGCAATATATTAACAACTTTTTGAAACACCAAGGAAATAAACCCATAAAACTAACATTTTTACATCCATGTCTTGTGTAATGGTCAGTGTATCTGTTTTCATTCTACTTTTGTTAACAGTGGAACATAATTATTCCAGCTGGAGAGCAAGGTTCCATTTTTAGACACAAATCAAGGTTTTTACAACTCCAGTATGATCCTTTCTCAGATTATATGAATGGTTCCAACAGTCCATAGGAGAATATCCAGTTCAATGCATGAACTTTACATTTAGAATTAACATAAGTGAACATGTGTAGGAGGCCGGTATGCTTAAAATATGAGGAAGAAATAAACCGTTATGGTCACCTCTGCTCTTTGCCCCAAAAGAAAACTACAATGTAACCTGTGTATATAAATGTACTGGAAACTTGGAAACAATGGGATAAATACAGGTTTCAGTTCAAAAATTATATCTGGGCTAGTTAAATATTTATCAGAAGTAAATTTCACTTGTTCCATTAAGAAAGTGTATAATTAGCAAATACAAAGAGCACGTAGGTACATGTCTCAACATTTAAGTATATATTTACATTATTAAATAACTGTATTATATATTTTATATATATATATAATAAATAACAGTTCTAGCAATAGACTTAATTCTCACTAAGAGTACTGATTTATTTTTTTTTTAGCACAGCACAATGTTTTAAAACCAGAGAAAATTATAAAAGAAAAGTAGTGGTGCTGTTTAAGTGGAAAAGAAAGAGCAGAAAGAAATATTTCAAGATCTTAGAAGTAGTGTGTAAATTTTGTTGGGAGTGAGACTTTGGATGCCAGGACACCCTGGAACATTCTAGAAAAGAATAACCTAACAGAACAATCTCAGTGTCTTCATTTTGAGGTGGATCACTGACAAAGCCATAAGTATACTCTGAAAATTTTCTTGTTTGTACTAAATCGGGGGGGGGAAGGGTTGGTTGGTTGTTTTCTCTATTGCAGACTTTGAGGTAGGAAAGAAACGATAAATGTAGGGGAGAGTGGGGAAATACTACATTTTAGGGGGAAGAGGCCAGGCTGCTGCTTAGTTTGGATATTTCTCATCTCTAAAAAGAACTTGGCTATTTTAATTAGAAGTATTCCTTTTTTAATAAAAACTATTTTCTTGAGAAAATGTATAATGAAAAAGTTGAACTGAAGATCCAAAGTTAGCATGAGAAAATGCAGTAATAACATATATATCAGAAGTGTATCTGTTCATGTAAAAAAATTGTCTCCTACGTATAATTTTTGAGCTGGGCTGGGTTGGTTTATTTGTAATTAATATCTTATCCTGGCAAGAAGACAGGTTCCCTGTGTTTAGATGCACTCATTAAGTCCCAGACTGTATTAGAAACCTTGGTTGGTGTAGCAACAGAAAGGCATGTTTCATTATTTCTGTGTCATTTACAACTCAGTCACAGGTGAGGAGCCTATTTAAGTGTTTCTTACAGTATATTTTTCTTCACTTGAGCAACTAGTATAAACTACTGATGTGGTATGTGACTTTTGTCTTTGTTTAATGTTCCCCATCGTTTTTTCCTCCCTATTCTGTCATTTCCATGTCCCTATGAAGCACTTCATGCATTAAAGGGATTTGCAAGAATAACCACATTAACTGCACTCCTGTGACCTACAGGTGACTCTCATTACAGAATGAGACAGGCCGAGATTAGTAAGATCTCATCTTCCTTTGCTAAGTTGTCATGTGTTTAACAGATAATTACCAGGGCTTCTGAGGGTCAAGATTTTTTTCCTGCAAATTGAAGGAGAGGAATTGTTCTTAGCAAGAGATAGAAGAATTATGGAAATAAGAAAAGTTTCTTTCTGCGATATCATTTGCAAGAGGGGCTCTAAAAATTTTGTGTTTGGCTAATGAAAGTCTTTAAAGATGTTTTTGACTGAGCAGGACCACCAGTTTCTAGAGCTGGCGTATTGGCTACAAAAGGAGAAAACCCAGCCTCTTCTTGAAAGAGTGGCTCACCTGAAAAACCCTGGGAGATGGAGAGCAGCTGTGGGAGGAAGACTTGGCAAAGCAAAGGGCAGTGGTGCGAAGAGAGAAGGTTTTGTGCAGGAGCTCTGATGTGTTTTGTGTGTTTGGTGCAGTTGTGTGCACCAACACTCCTGTAGCATTTGGCAGGGATGAGCTGTTCTGTCTCTGCAGGTGGATTCTTTGTTTTTGTGGTAGTTGACATTTTTTGGATAAGAAATCTGAGCTGTATTTTAAGTTATGCCTCCACTCTTGTCCTTACAAAAACATCCCAAAAATGTGAACAACTGTTTGTAATACTAAGCTTAAAAGTATGAACAACTTCATTTCTTCTTTAGATTGTGAATTAAATAACAAACAGTAAAAGTTTAAAATTTCACATAGACATTTGTGTACTTTAAAAGGAAACAATAGCTGTTTATTTTTATTTTTTTTCACTCCCCCATCCAGGTGAATTTCACAGTAGACCAGATCCAAGTGATCACGGACAAGAAGTCCAGTATTAGGAATATGTCTGTGATTGCTCATGTTGATCAAGGCAAATCAACCTTGACAGACTCCTTGGTCTGTAAAGCAGGCATCATTGCTTCAGCCAGAGCTGGAGAAACACGATTCACAGACACACGGAAAGATGAGCAAGAAAGATGTATCACCAGCAAGTCTACGTAAGAATTTGTATCTTTTTCTTTCTTTTCCTTTTTAATCTTAAGACAGAAAAATGGTTTCCTCAAAGCCTTATGTCTTGTCAGATCTTTTTTTTAAGTTGACATGTGAATCAAGCTGTGCATCAGAACAGAATTTCACAGTCTTCCGAGTGCAATCTGGGCAATATTGGAATATAGCTTTTAAGTGATATCTAGCAATCGTTCCTACCTGCTTCTCACTATGGAGAAAGATAGTTTCAGAAAGATTTTTAGTAGTAATCTTTGTTTTTATTGGATTGCTTACAGACTAATACATCAAACCAGTACTGATGATGAACAAAATGGATCGTGCTTGGCTGGAATTCCAGCTGGAGGCTGAGGAACTTTACCAGACTTTTCAACGTATTGTGGAAAATGTCAATGTCACCATTTCCACCTACGGGGAGGGTGAAACTGGACCAGTGGGTAGTATTATGGTAAAGAAAACTTTAAAACTTTGATGTGGTTGAAATCATATTTTGGAGAATACCAGCCTTGATATGAAAGAGTTGCATACATTGGCAGTTCAGATCTCTAGCCAGCCTGAAGGAGTTGTTCTTCAGCCCCCTTCCACCCCCACTGTTTCATACTTTTGGGGATATTATTTCAGACCAACCAACTGGGAAGCAAAAGCAACTAGGAAAGAGGAGAGAATTCACAAAGCAGATCATCCTCTAGTGATACTTTCTCACTAACAAAATGTGTAACCTCAAGGCAGTTGCTCAGTGTCATTCATACATCAGATGTCAGATGTTTCCCTGGGGCAAACTGCTGAAGAGAAGCTATGGTTTGAAAATTAAGGCAAAGGACCAGAAACCAGAAGATTAGCTTTCTGTGCCTGACTTTGCTGCTTATGTCACTTACGTGACAAGAAACATGGCCTTTCTGCTATTCCTGACTGATAAGACATTTAATTTGCTCTTTTCTGATCTGAAGATGGAGGTCTTTCTTATTCTACCAGTATTTATATCATAATATGCTGGGTATCTCTGGAAAGATGGTTTGAAACTAGACAGATTAATAGTATTTCCTATATTGCAGCTGAGGATTGCAAAATAAAAAACCAAAGCCAACTGCAAGTCTTCTCTGGTTGTCCAGCTATTAAAGCAGGGGTCCTCAAACTTTTTAACCAGGGGGCCGGCGCGCGGATGAAGTGGCAGGCAGTCATCTGCGGCTGCTTGGTTTCGCACCCCAACCCCCGGCGGGGGGTGTGGGGGTGTGTGGGGTGTGTGGGTGTGTGGTGTGTGTCTGTAAATACCGGGGACCGGATTGAGGACCCTGGGGGGCCGTATCCAGCCCGTGGGCCGTAGTTTGAGGACCCCTGTATTAGAGTAAGGAATTGTCAGAATCAGGCTGCTTCAGATATTATTTTTTCCACCAAATAGCTACAAGACAGACCTTCTCACCAGAGTTTTCAGACCCGGTTCCCTTTGTTTAAATGTGATCGTCCTGTACTAGCTTGTTTTATGTCTAAAATTTTTTCAGACCCGGTTCCCTTTGTTTAAATGTGATCGTCCTGTACTAGCTTGTTTTATGTCTAAAATTGACTGCAGCTTAATCTGGTTACTAGAACAAAAGACTGTTGGCTAGGATTGTATTCTGATTCTTGTATTCCATGAACCTCAGCCATTCCTAAGACAGACCAGTTTTATGTGTGTGCCAGGAATGTGCCACCTATATTTTAACTTACAGAGAAAATTCACTAACAATTCAATTAGTATTCTTTACAAAGTCATAATCCTCCAAATCCTACTTAGCACTTCACAAATATATTCCTGAAGTTTTTTATTTTAGCCTTTGTAATAACTATTTACGCTGTGTGGGAAAAAGTAAGGTTCTTGCTTCAAAGTAATATTCAATAGACCCATTTTAGGGGAAATATTTCCTTGTTCTATGTTTCAGAAAGTAGTTGGCATGTTTACTGATCCTTTCTGTCATTGAAAGCTCTTTGTACATTTCAAATCAGTGTTTTGTGAAATGCATTCACTTTTTTCCCCCCTTTTAAAGACTGACCCAGTTATCAGTACTGTTGGGTTTGGCTCCGGTCTGCATGGCTGGGCATTTACTCTGAAGCAGTTTGCAGAGATGTGTGTAACCAAATTTGTCGCCAAAGGTGAAAAAGCACAACTGCCTCCAGCTGAGTGTTCAAAGAAAGTGAAAGATATAATGGAAAAACTCTGGGGTGATAAGTAGCACAGTCTCCACAACCATCTCCTAAATTGTTAGCCTCAGTTTGTAACTCATCTCCCATTTTGGCTTCCTCTGAATTTTAGTGTTGCTTCCCCTTCCTGTCTGCCGGATAACTAACAGCACAGTATGTCGTGAACACTAGCAATTAATTTATTACTTTACCCAAAATTGGCTACAGTGAGTTTCCTTTATCGCTCCCTACAATTCCCTGAAAGGAGGTTGTGGCAAGGTGGGGGTTGGTCTCTTCTCCCAAGGAACAAGCAACAGGACAAGAGGAAACAGCCTCAAGTTGTGCCGAGGTGGTTTAAATTTGGCATCAGGAAAAATGGCTTCACCGAAAGGGTGGTCAAGCACTGGAACAGGCTGCCTGGGGAAGTGGGGGAGTCACCATCCCTGGAGGGATTTAAAAGATGTGTAGATGTGGTGCTCAGGGCCGTAGTTTAGTGGTGGGCTTGGCAGTGCTGGGTTAACGGTTGGACTCAATGATCTTAAAGGTCTTTTGCAACCTAAACGATTCTATGATTCTATGAATGAATGTAGATACATGCTTAGAAACCACAGTGACACTCTAAGAATATCAGTGATGCATACCAGTGTGTGTTGGGGCTCTTGCTGTATTGAATGATTATACTGAACTCTGAAGCAAGTGGAAAAATACTGAAGAAATAAGACGAGGTTACGGCCAGAACAGTGGGATGAAGAAAAAGGAGCAAATTGCAGATGTTTGCTCAAAACCAAGGCCAACGGGACGTGATAAGAGGAGCTGGGAAACCGCAGAAAGGAGCCTACATGCCAGAACAAGCAGAAACAGAAATCTTCCCAGTAAACAATTGTTAACCAATCATATTATTATACGCTTGTAAAATAGCCAACCACATTATTGCACGCTTATAGAATGCCTTATAAAAGTCTACCTGGTTTGTACAATAAACGGATCAGATCTTGAACTCTGTGAGTATTTGAATCTGACTCCCGCTCGCCCGAAATGCCCGCAGCATCTGGTGACCCCCGACGTGATCCGATGAGGGTGGACAGGATCGGTTAAAAAGTCAGGAGGATTCATTAAGGATCGTGTTACGAGCTGCGGAGCCGGCAAGGATCCTGCTGCCAGCGGAGAGAGAGCTGGGCGCCCGAAGAAAGGCGGAACGTGCACGGCTGACCGGTGAGTCAGGAAATTTAAGCAGGATGGGAATCACTGCATCAGTGGTGGAAAAAGCAATCGTAGACAGTTTGATGAAACTGGCAGAAAAAACTGAAACGCCAGTCTCACGGCAGGCGGTAGTTGATCTGCTATGTTGGAGTCGCCGCCGTGGTTACCTTGCTTCTACGCAAGATGTATATAATAATGAAACATGGAAGAAAGTAGGAGAGGACTTATGGGAATCTGTGCAAGTTGGGACTAAGGGGGTAAAGACTTTGGCTCGCACGTATCGAGCTGTACGGGGTATGGTCGCGCAATTACCACCCTGGTGTCCTGAAAAGGAACAAGCGGCGAGCGGCGGCGTGCGGCCCGGCAGGCCCCGTCCCGGCCGCGGTTTCTCTCCAAGGCGGCACCCCCCCCCTCCACCCCCCCCCCCCTCCGATCGGCGCCATGGCAATGCAAGCGGCCAAGCGAGCTAACATCTGGCTGCCCCCAGAGGTCAATCGGATCCTTTATATTCGGAACCTGCCGTATAAAATCACAGCGGAGGAAATGTATGATATTTTTGGGAAATACGGACCTATTCGACAAATCAGAGTTGGAAACTCTCCTGAAACAAGAGGAACAGCTTAAGCTTCTCAAGGAAAAATACGGACTTGATTACAACCACACCCCCCCCCCCAAAAAAAAAAAAAAAAAAAAAAAAAAGAAAAAAGAAAAAAAAAAAAAAGAAAAAGAAAAAGAAAAAAAAAAGAAAAAAAAAGAAAAAAAAAAGAAAAAAAAAAGAGAAAGAAAAAAAAAAGAAAGAAAAAAAAGGGAAAAAAAAAGAAAAAGAAAAAAAAGAAAAAAAAAAGAAAGAAAAAAGAAAAAAAAAGAAAGAAAAAAGAAAAAAAAAGAGAAAGAAAAAAAAAGAAAGAAAAAAAGGGAAAAAAAAAAGAAAAAGAAAAAAAAAGAAAAAAAAAGAAAGAAAAAAGAAAAAAAAAAGAAAAAAGAAAAAAAAAGAGAAAGAAAAAAAAAAGAAAGAAAAAAAAGGGAAAAAAAAAGAAAAAGAAAAAAAAAAGAAAAAAAAAGAAAGAAAAAAGAAAAAAAAAAGAAAGAAAAAAGAAAAAAAAAGAGAAAGAAAAAAAAAAGAAAGAAAAAAAAGGGAAAAAAAAAGAAAAAGAAAAAAAAGAAAAAAAAAGAAAGAAAAAAGAAAAAAAAAAGAAAGAAAAAAGAAAAAAAAAAGAGAAAGAAAAAAAAAGAAAGAAAAAAAAGGGAAAAAAAAAGAAAAAGAAAAAAAAAGAAAAAAAAAGAAAGAAAAAAGAAAAAAAAAAAGAAAGAAAAAAGAAAAAAAAAAGAGAAAGAAAAAAAAAGAAAGAAAAAAAAGGGAAAAAAAAAGAAAAAGAAAAAAAAAGAAAAAAAAAGAAAGAAAAAAGAAAAAAAAAAGAAAGAAAAAAGAAAAAAAAAAGAGAAAGAAAAAAAAAGAAAGAAAAAAAAGGGAAAAAAAAAGAAAAAGAAAAAAAAAGAAAAAAAAAGAAAGAAAAAAGAAAAAAAAAGAAAAAAAAAAGAAAAAAAAAAGAAAAAAAAAAGGAAAAAAAAAAAAGGAAAAAAAAAGTGCTTCAGATGTCACCTACAAGAAATGCGTTTCTGCTTTGAACTAGCTTTTGAGCCTTTGGGAGTAAACTATACGGCTATAAATCAATCATATTGGGGTTGGTTAGATAAGAAGTATAATGACACGAATTTTGGCTTTAGTGATAACTGTACCTGGTGGAATACTACACTTGTTAAAAATACGTATTTTTTGCAACAGTTGATTTACCGTTTAAATGTATCAATTTATTTACCTCAACAAGAATTGAGGGTGGTTGCGGGTTTTATTGAAACAAGGTCTGTCTATATTGTTGTTTGTTATTCTTTTGTTACTTTTAGTGCCTTGCCTTTTACAATGTTTTCAGAGCTGTGTGGAACGCAGTATTAATGCTGTATTTAAAAAGAAAGGGGGAGGTGTTGGGGCTCTTGCTGTATTGAATGATTATACTGAACTCTGAAGCAAGTGGAAAAATACTGAAGAAATAAGACGAGGTTACGGCCAGAACAGTGGGATGAAGAAAAAGGAGCAAATTGCAGATGTTTGCTCAAAACCAAGGCCAACGGGACGTGATAAGAGGAGCTGGGAAACCGCAGAAAGGAGCCTACATGCCAGAACAAGCAGAAAACAGAAATCTTCCCAGTAAACAATTGTTAACCAATCATATTATTATACGCTTGTAAAATAGCCAACCACATTATTGCACGCTTATAGAATGCCTTATAAAAGTCTACCTGGTTTGTACAATAAACGGATCAGATCTTGAACTCTGTGAGTATTTGAATCTGACTCCCGCTCGCCCGAAATGCCCGCAGCAAGTGTGTGTGGAGTTTGTGCTTCTGTAAAACTAAGCTTCCATAGGCAGCTTAAAAAGCTAGAGACATGAGTTTATAACCCTTACAACGAAAATATGTATGTATCAGAGAAAGGCAAATTGCTTGTAGTGCAGATATGCTGTACATGCCTTCTGTGGTGAGTTCTGATAACCTGCTCCGTAAGAGCAGGGATTCACTCTCAGAGCTTCAGAACATAAATGTTTTTATTGAACTGTGTGGGTAAAATTAGTACACAACACAAGATTATGGACCAAATCCAGTCTTTTGATACCAATGAGTATTTCTGTTAATTTAATGTATCTTAAATTGTATCTCATAAATGACAGCGTTCATTTCCTATTAGATGTGTACACAACTTGCCGTTAACCAAATGTTTTATACGTGTGTGAAAGCTCAATACATTTGCTTCTCTTCTGATGCCTTATGGTAAATTGACCTACCTTAACTCATTTAGCTCATAGGGTACTCCAAGATTTATCTTGTATGGTATTTAAATTATTTTAGCAAGGTTTCAAAAGACAGTTATAGATAACAGGGTGTATTAAGAGAATTCTTGGCAACAGGTTTGCTTACAGTCCCTAGTTCTCTGTAAAAGCCTAAAAATGCACGTCAAAGTCAGTGTTTTTAAGAGTAGTAAAAAACCTCAAAAACATAAGCAGACAAGAAGCCATCCTTTGCCTCCCCAAACATCTAACAGTTATTGCTACATTCAAATAAGGATTAGCCACTCCTGCTATTTTAATCTCTGCTTAAATGTGAAACTTTACAAAGTTTTCTTTTAAAAATAACTGAGTGGAAATTTGCAGGAAAAGTGGGTACTCCTCAAGTTCAAACTGGATGAGTAAAAATAAACATAATCTTTAGATATTTTGATCCAGCAACTGGAAAATTCAGCAAATCTGCCACTAGCCCAGATGGAAAGAAGTTGCCAAGGACATTTTGCCAGCTAGTTCTGGACCCTGTCTTTAAGAGAAGGTAATATTTTGTCTTGATTTGATTGCAAGGGCGTATAAAGGACAATTTTTTTTGTTCAGCAGGTTAGCTCTTAGGAAGGCTATCCCTCTTATAAAGTAGGGCCGTACTTTCTGTAGAGACTAGAAAAATCCTGCAGTATAAGATGGACGGACCACTTGGTGGATAAGGAATTGGCTGGATGGTTGCACTCAGAGTTGTGGTCAATGGCTTGATGTCCAAGTGGAGACCAGTGGTGAGTGGCATTCCTCAGGGGTCCATACTGGGACCAGAACTGTTTAACATCTTTGTTGGCGACGTGGACAGTGGGATCGAGTGCACCCTCACCAAGTTTGCCGACAACACCAAGCTGTGTGGTGCAGTCAACACACTGGAGGGAAGGGATGCCATCCAGAGGGACCTTGACAGGTGAGCCCATGTGAACCTCATGAAGTTCCACAAGGCCAAGCACAAGGTCCTGCACATGGGTCGGGGCAACCCCAAGCACAAATACAGCTGGTCAGAGAATGGATTGAGAGCAGCCCTGAGGAGATGGACTTCAGGGTGTTGGTGGACGAGAAGTTCAACATGTCCTGGCAAAGTGCACTTGCAGCCCAGAAAGCCAACTGGGTATCCTGGGCTGCATCAAAGACAGTGTGGCCAGCAGGTCAAGGGAGGGGATTCTCCCCCTCTGCTCCACTCTGGTGAGACCCCCCTGCAGTGCTGCATCCAGCTCTGGGGCCCCAAAAGATGAAGGTCATGGACCTGTTGCAGTGGGTCCAGAGGAGGTCACAAATATGATCAGAGGCTGGAGCACCTCTGCTGTGAGAGGCTGAGGGAGCTGGGGTTGTTCAGCCTGGAGAAGAGAAGGCTCCGGGGAGACCTTGCAGCACCTTCCAGTGCCTAAAGGAGCTGACAGGAAAGCTGGAGAGGGGCTTTGTACCAGGGCCTGTAGCAACAGGACGAGGGGGAATGGCTTTAAGCTGGAAGAGGGGAGATTTAGATTGGATATTAGGAAGAAATTCTTTACAGGTTGTCCAGAGCAGCTGTGGGTGCCCCATCCCTGGCAGTGCCCAAGGCCAGGCTGGATGGGGCTTGGAGCCACCTGGGCTGGTGGAAGGTGTCCCTGTTCATGGTAGGGGGGTGGAACTGGGTGGGCTTTGAAGGTCCCTTCCATCTCAATCAATTATGTGATTCTATGAAGAACAATGTGCAAAAGGTGGGACAAAAGTAGAAGGTAGCAAATCTGAATGGCCTGTTCACTAAAATAACATATTCTACATATTGTTAAAGATTTGTGTGTCTTTTGTGAACCTATTCTGACAGGATTTTGGAATTTCCTTTAGAATTTAGAAGCATTTTATATAATTTGTGAATCGAGCTGTATGATCCTTGTGAATAGTTTCTCAAACAAAAGCCCAGAACAGAGAAACCAGTGGGTTTTTATTGCCAGTTTACTTGGTCACATGAGATCCTCCTGCCGTTCTTCAGAGCTAGCTTCATTTTTCCCTGCTTGAAAGAACCACCTGCAAAGTAGCAGTTTCCTAACAGCACTGTGCCTGAATTCTGGGAGAGCGTTTTTAGGGTTTTGTCTGTGCAAGAATCCACAATGAGTCAGTTTTATTTTTGCCTGTCCCTGGCTCATGCCTTTTTATTTTTTTTTTCCTTCCCACTAGGTTTTACTGCTGACTTGAGATCCAGCACTGGTGGCCAGGCTTTTCTGCAGTGCATCTTTGATCACTGGCAGATTTTGCCTGGAGATCCTCCCGATGCAAATTCTCATCCTTGGCAAGTTGTGGCTAAAACACATAAACATAAAGGTTTGAAGGAGGGTATTCCACCTCTGGATAACTTCCTAGATAAATTATAATTACTTCTGTTTTACATTGCATGATTTACTGCCCAGTTTTGTCCTCATACCATTTCCTCACAAAACCAGGAAGGAAATGGCAAGTTTTTAGAGCGTCACACTGAATATACACACACAGCATTAACATGTTGTGATGATGCCATCATCACCTACTAAAAACAGAAATAAAAATGACATGCTCTTTTGACTTATGGGATTGTTGTTGCCTATATCTCATCTGTGGTCTAAAACACATTAAAAAAATAAAAATCAGTTGCCTAAGACTAATGGTGTTTTTTACAGGTTTCCTGATCCAAATTTGTTGTTGCTCTTGCAGAAATTCTTGTTGTACTGTCAGGTTTTGTCCTCTCAGCCAGAAGATGCATTCTTTCATTTCCAAACTTGAATCCTCTGCACTCTTGAAGACTGAAAGCAAGAGGCCAGTGGTTACAGGTAAGCCTTCTAGCATCCAACACCTAGGTTTAAGGGCAGATACAGAAAATCCTAAGAAATGCTAGAATTCTTGCTGCTGGACAGGTGCAGAACACCCTGGGGCTGGCTCGCTAGGCAGCAAAGCCCTGCCTACATGGCTCACAATTGTTTCAGACAGCTTTATCTGACCTGGAAGTATAAAAACCAGAAGCAAGCTCAGGCTAGTAGTCATCAGGTATAGCCTTTCTGTAACAGGTATTTTAGCAGCTTGCTCACTTCCAGAAAATACAGAAGTAGCAAATGGATGGGTAGGGGAAAAAGAAATGGGCTAACTCTTGCAGTGTGACTTGTTGCATGCTGGCTATCAGCACAGCAGAGGGCCTCTGTATTAGTCTCATAAGCTTTACTTTCCTTCTGCAGTTGGTTTGAGGGTATCTTTGATACAGTCTGCTTCAAAGCAGTAACCAGATACTTCCACAGTGGAAACAGAGGTGAGTCATCATCTAACTTTTTCTTCAGCATTTCTCTCGTGTTAGAAACTCTTGAACAGACATTCCAATGCATTTCAGAACTTGAAGAAAAAAACAACCCAACCAAAAACCTCATCTAGCCATAATGGACAGGTTTGCTTAGAGCAAAGTCAATTCTTTGTTGTCTTGTGGAAGAAGGTGTATCAAATGGGTGACAGGACTGCACCGCAGTACTCCAACCCCTTGATACACATCATCCACAAGCTCAAGTGAATTAAAAGATTTAGATATCACACAAGCCTCAATTATGCCCCTGTGTGTACAGCAGTACTGGAGGGAAACTGCATTGTTCACCTGACCACCTGCCTCACACCACAGCCTAGCTCTCCCCCAAGGCACTTGAGCTATCCCCCCCCTTAAGTACCATTTGACAGTGCTGTCGCAAGGCTAAAGGTTTAAAGCTAAATGCTGCAAAGCACCTGCCCAAAATAGCTGGGGAGCACAGCCCTACATCTGACCTAATAACTAACAAAATAGGGCACAATACAGCTGGAATTTCATTAGTTTTATAGTACTGTGAACAGTTTAGAGCAAGTGTTCTAAAAATAGCACTCCTAACACATGGATACGTGAGATGTTTACACCCCTTCAGCCATTTCAGTAGTTGCCTGAGTCACACCTCACCTTGACATTAAGAGCACAAACAGTACTTCAGCAAGAGATACCATTTTTAAACACTATTTGGTATGACTCCAGAACCTCTCTCCACCCTCTCTTTATAGTTCAAGTCACTGTGCAATTGTGATGCAGAAAGCACTGATCTGCTGCAGGCCATTAGGAAAAAAAACTTGAGTAGCATGGCTTTATTGGAAATAAATCATACTAAAATGGATTTTTAAAACCTGTTAAGGATCAAACAGCTAAGGAAAGGAGAGGAAAGACTGGAAACAGTATTAAGACCAACATGTGAAGACTGTTGTGAAAGACCATACAAAAAAGCCCATGAGGAACAGTAATGCAGCATTAAAGGTGGGAGTACAGGGCAGACAAGAGTTACGATACAGGTATTTGACTGAAGGATAAGAAATGTTGATACAGGATGTAACAGTAACAGAAGGCAAAAAACACCAGACATCCAACTACAGGCATAAGAGAAAAGTTAACAAAAAGTGAAAGCTGGTAACTAGGGAAGGGATAATCTCAAACACAGTTAATGGAAACACAACACTTGGAAAAGCTGCTATGTCAACAGGTATAGGCAATGCCATTATGCCAGCTCCATGGAAACAACTTTATTTTCCTGATCTATAACCTCTTCCACATGCAGTACAGCTGAGGCTATCCTTAGAGGTATGTGGGAAGATGCTGTATACACACAACAAAGTATCAGATTGATTAAAACAGGAGGAAATTATTCCCATTAAATTAGAAAAGCCATGATTAGGAGGCCATGAAACATGGGACAAAGCATCATTAAGCTCTAAACACACAACTCCATTTAGGTGGGGAACACTGTGCAGCTACAGCTTTCCTCTTCCAAAAAGAGAAGCCTCCCCAGGGCAGGTCAGAGCACAGTATTCCCAAGCAGAAGCTGTGAGCAAGTGACAGAAGCCATGAGCAGGAAATCCTAAGGAACAATCCTGCACTGGAGAAAGGAACTCCTATTCCAGCTCCTTTCAGCTGCCAGAGAAAGAACATGCTTCGCTTCAGCACCTGATGATGGGTGGCAGCTTCCAAGAGGACCACCCCAAATTTGAATTTGACAGGTTTTTTTTAATCACCTCTTAAAGTTACCAAACCAGAGATTCTACTATAGCTCAAGTGTGTAGTTTGGAGTTTTTGTCCTAATTCTGACATGACAGCACAAATATTATGTAATGTAGGGTTTGTATAGAGTTTGTCCCCTCCCCAGCCCAAAGAACATTAAGCAGCCCTTACAGCTTAGGATCTTGTTACATTTGTGAAAAGAATAAAATCAGAAAGGGGAAAAAAAATAATCCCATTTACAGAGGCTTCCCCTAGATCCCCTGGTAAGGTGGAAACGGGGAACAAGAGACATGTGACAAGTCATAGCCATTTCACAAAAACTTCATTTAAGACAGTGAAGCTATTACAGGCCCCAGTAAAAGTACTAAAAATTCACCAATGCATACACACCTGCACCTTTAGAACAACAACAACAGCCTGGACAGAGTGGTTAATTGCCTTTATTAAAGGGAGTTTTTACATTATTGCCATGTTTTACAACTAAATTTAAACCCGTTCGTGGAATCCACCCAGTAACAAAAAGACTATTTCCCTAGAACAAGCTGAAAGCATAAAAGCATGTTCTGAAGGGGCCTTTCCTATCCAGGCATTTAATGAGCAAGGGAGAAAATCTATCACTTTTCCTAGTGTAGATGAATTCACGCCATTTTCCAGAAGGCAAATCCTTTCAATAAATACCAGAATTAACTTCAGAGATGCTGAAGTTCCAGAGATGCAAACAGCAGCTTTGTGCTATTTCTCCCGGTGTCCCATGCTGCCCCTTGTTTCAGTCCAGTGAGATGATGTCATCGGGAGCGCTGCCTCCGCTGCTGGTTATCACTCCTGCCTCGCTCCTGCTGGAGGAGCTAACATGCATGCTGCTCTCATGGTGACTGGTTGATGTGATGATGCTGCCAGGTGTGCTGCTTGTTAAGGTTGAGGTGAGACTATCCAAAAACATAGGAGGACAGTACTGCTTGAAACAAACAATGAAGATTGAAGAGACTAACTGCACAAGAGAAATGTATGCTCTGAAGATGCATCTTCCCTACAACAAGCACAAAACAGTACTAGCAGAACTTTGTTAAAACATGCAGAGCAAAAACCAGAGTTCTGCAAACCAGCAAGCAAGCAGAAATGGTAGCCACGAGCCCTTCTCCCTCATCATTCCCCCCCCCCCCCTTTTTTTATTTTGGTTCTTACTAACTGGTTAGCTTGAGCATTTACTAGTGCATTAAAAAAAACACTATCATGTCCACATAAAAAACCCAAAGCTATCTGGAGAATATTCACTGCCCATAGCTACTGGGCACAACTGCATGTTTCAGGCTCCTTTCATCATGAAAGGCAGCAAAAAGCATTCTGCTACTTCAGTGGAGGTTAGAATAATTTCATCCCCTCAAATGGCAGCAGCTGTACTAATCAGTATTTGCACCACATCTACCTGCAAGGGTACAGGCAGGTCTCTACACATTTTAGTAGTAATAAATGAGCCCTGATCAAGAAAAAATTAAGTTGCTTTAAGTTTCCTCAAGTGGAAAACAAGCCTTCTCAAAGCAGAGCTGAACATTCTAAGCATTTAGAAACAGGACAAGGCTGCCACAGGTGTCAGAGGAGGATAATGTAAGGCACTCATCCGCACACACACCGCTCAGCACACCTTGCACTCTTACCCTGCGGATTCCAGTCTCGGGCATATGTTTGGAACTGAGCCTGAACCGTTTGAACTGTCCAAAGTGGACACTTCCCAGCAGCATACCTGCTTCCAGTCTCCCACATCAACAAACTTCTGTTAGTCCCACTTTTGGCAGTTCAGATCTCAAGGTCAGGCACAGAGTATTGCAAGATGCAGTAAGTGGAAAGAAAAGGAGGAAGTTCATCCTTTGCTTTTAAGGCACCAGAAAGTCAACTCTACTGCAGAGTCCTATTCCTGTTGTCTTCTAGTGACAAAGACGAAACAGAGGGTCTGCTTCAGATCCTCTTGTCTTAGGGAGCTGGTACTCCCCCACGCTTCAGCCCTAGACTATCTGTGTAAGAATCTGATCACGGTAAGAATTGTTCTCCCTAACTGCATAGAGTTTAAGTTTCCAGGGAAGGAAAAGCACCACCTAGTTAGTTTTGACCTACACAATTTCCATGTAATCCAAAGCTGATGGGATTTAAGTGTTACACGGAGAGACTTATTATAGAAGTGTTCAGTCATGTGCCCATCAAATTAGTGAAAGTGTTTCCTTTTAAACACTCACCTACCAATATCAAAACCAATGAAACAATCACTGCAGTATAGTTACAGAGCTTAATCTAACCTACAGACACACAGCATGAACTAAGAGTGTGAGGTAACGTGGTGGGTGTATTCATGTTAGTGCTGCACAAGTATCTGCTTCAGAAAGGCAAACTATTGATGAAGAGTGGGTCTCCATGCCTGGCTATCACAGTAAGGCTAAGCCAAACCCTCCCTTAATGCACCCTTCATTGCCACTTCTCACTGGGAAAATGGGATTTTCCTGCTCTGCAGTCAGATCTAAACAAGTGAACTGCAAACACGGCACAGATGACGGCACCCTAGTAGATACTCTAACAGTACATCACAAAAACCAGAGTTGGCAATTTTAACTCCCCAGCAATTCAGAAACATACCTGTGATTCAACTGGGATTAGAGAAAGAAAATCTGGACCTAGAAAGAAGAGAAGGATAATAAATTGATGAGCTGTTTTTATTCATAGACAACAAGTTTAAGGAATTTTTGTGGTCGTAGAACAGATTTTGTAATTGTTACAGTTTCTAAATGGACTATACCACTGTGACACCACTCTCAACGACTACTTCAGGCAGCAGCAAAATGAGTTTAGTACAAGTGGCTCTTTTTAAGAATGAGAATGACAATGATTTATTATTCACTGGATATTGCAGGGTGGTTCAGTGTGGTTGCCTAGATGGAGGTTGCCATTTGGAGCTGTTGGTTCATAATGCAAGTTTCACTGCATGTTGTACCTGACTTGGCCAAACTGGGACATGAAGAGTATCATCACATAAAAGATGCTGGAATGAAGTCACAACATGCACAAGTCCAAAAAACAAGCAGCAGGTCTCTTCCTCCACCCACAGGCAGCCAATAAGGAAACATTCCTAATATTGTCCCCGTTTTGTGTCTAGACAAGTAAAAGGAATGAAGAGGAAACTACAAGTAGTTCAAGGTATATCCTCTAAGAGCAGTGACAACTAGCATCCATCTTCTGCACCAATAGTGTGTAAGCATTTAGGGCAAGATTGTTAAAAATGGTTTCTAAATATTGGCCTTGTGTTTGCTATGTCAACAGAAAGAAATGGTAAGCTTACTCTCTCCCTCTCCCCTCACCTCCAGCTGTTCTGGCTAGTGGCATCTCTTCTCCATTAGAGAAAAATTTTGAAGGAGATTTAAGCTCAGCTGCTTTTACAGAATTGACAGCTGCTTTCGTTCTTGCACATTCTAGAACTTTGGTTGATAGAGATGGATGGCAGTTCTAGACTTCCATTCCCTCAGCTCACCCAATTTGGGAAGAAAACGGATTCCTTAACAAGGAAGAAGTGGAGGAAGGGAGCAGTAAGGGGACCAAAACAGAAAACCAAGGAGAATTATATCCATCCCATTGCCAAACTAATGCTGAAAGAAGAGTAAAAAGCCCAGAGATGTTGCAGGGAAGAAATGGAGACAGGCAATGGAGGGGGGAAGAGAGAAGTACAGGAGGCCAACATGACACTTGTCACCACATGTGGTTAACTGGCTAGCTGAAAAGGGTCACATAGACATAGTCCAGCTGGCTGGACAAAAATGCACATCGCTCTCAGCTTATCTGAAATAAAGCAAAAATACACTGTCCTTGGCTGTTCTTGTTACACAATAACAGGAAGATTTCGGTGGGAAAAGAATGTTGCTGGTGGGAACAGATAACTACAGAAGAGAAACTAGGGGCGGGCTTGGTATTTAGGCAACTAACCAATAATGAGCTTAACTTTTATAATATGTATGAGCTAATTATAACAAGGCATAAAAGGTGACTGTAAGGGACAATAAACGAAGTCTGCTGATCACTCATATTGAGCGACTGTGTCTTCCCTCCGTCACAACAAACGGCGCCTGAACAGGGACCCTAGAGAGGGCTGAACCTGCGAGCCACGGTTCGACGGAGATTCGGGTACCGGTCCTGAAAGCAGCACAGGAGGCGGAAGGGCACAGTCCCCGCGCCCGGGAGCACCTACAGAGGGTCCCGCCGGCCACGCGTCGCCGAAGTCTCACAAAGGCTGCAACAGCGCTGACGAAGGTATGGGGAGACAAGCGACATATGATTCGCTCATATGCTTTTTAGAAAAGCGGAGCGTTCAAGACAGATTGTAAAAAAGAATTCCTCGGGTTATTAGCGTATAGGATAGCGTCCAGGACCGCAGCGGCGAGCGGCTGCGCGCAGCCCGGCAGGCCCCTTCCCGGCCGCGGTTTCTCTCCAAGGCGGCACCCCCCCGCTCCGATCGGCGCCATGGCGATGCAAGCGGCCAAGCGAGCTAACATCTGGCTGCCCCCAGAGGTCAATCGGGTCCTTTATATTCGGAACCTGCCGTATAAAATCACAGCGGAGGAAATGTATGATATTTTTGGGAAATACGGACCTATTCGACACAGAGTTGGAAACACTCCTGAAACAAGAGGAACAGCTTAAGCTTCTCAAGGAAAAATACGGAATTGATTACAAACCCACAAAAAAAAAAAAAAGTGCTTCAGATGTCCCCTACAAGAAATGGGTTTCTGCCTTGAACTAGCAAACATCTCTGTGTTTAAAAAGAAGCCTTTTTGCCTTGATGGAGATAATTTATTCTGTATTCATGCAGTATTCTGAATGTGGAAATTGGTTGGGACTAGGAGGCTGGCTTAAAGGCATTTTGCAAACGGGATTATTGTTTTTGATCATTATTGTAATAATAGTTTTTTGATCAAAACCAGCCAAAATTATTTGTAAGCATTAGGCATATCTGAAGAGAATGCCTTTATTTGAATCAGCAGTTAAGGTGTAGTTTAGTCTGAGGCTGTGGTTTTATCTGCTTCTGGTGAATTTTTGAAGTGATGAAACCAGAGATACTAAGAGTTATGAGGTAATAAGGTAATAATCTAAGTAAGGGTGCTGTCTTTTATGTCTACAAGTGCAATATGCTTTTATGTAGCAGAGAGAAACTTTGACAATAATGTTGCTTGAGCGAGATGTGCATGTGACAACTTGGGAAAAGGGATATCACAACTGGAGTGCAACAGTGTTTCTACGTCTGGCAGAGTGAAATCTTTCAAGACCTGAGTTTAGACAGTCTAAAATAAATTGTTAGTATTCAGAAAACCCATCTTAAGCCTCTTTTGCTTACATAGTGTTATGGAAGTCAACTGCTATTGTAGAGAATTAATGATTTTTTAATACATATTAACAAATACTACTATTTTAACTTGAGGCAGTTGAGTGAGAAATACTAACGTGTAGCATTTGAGGGAATGTCAGCATAAATCGCACTTACAGTAAGACTGCATTTTTAATTACTGTACTCGTTAAGATTCGATGATGCCATAAGGCTAAGGCCTTTTATCACAGATTGGTTCTGAACTAAAAAGTGTGTGCACATGTAGATATGCACATTTGTGTTATTTTCCTTAATTGGCTACAAAATAATATAATCAGGTTGGGGACTAGATCTTGGGAATTTGTCTATTATACTTCTGTTTGTTAAGGAACGTGCATAACACACAGCACCCATGTAGGCTTGGCTTGTGGCATAGTTGTCAAATTTAGCATATACATTCAGACAGATAAGCAACGTACTCTTCTTGTGTGTATCACCTACAAGCCATTATGGCTTAGTGTGTAAATCTGTATGTAACTATTGAAAAATCCACTTATGAATGTATATAGCTTAGAACTAACTTCTTCCCTTTGTTAATTCTTAGATATCAATGAGGTATTCTTCAGAAATTGTATGGACTGGTTGGTTGCATAAGGGCAGTTGTCATTTGGACAGAAAATTGTTAATGGTCAGGGATTTTCCACTAAAATATTTGCAAATATTTCTAGTCAAACATCATTTTGGTTTCTTTTTGGGTTTTGAGCTTGCATTAGTCCATGTTCAGAACTTTAAAGTTACCTTTGAATGTTTCTAAACTTTTTGTATCACTGGAACAGAAAGAGCATCTAAATTAAAGCTTCAAGCTAACTTTATTTTTCAAGTATTTCTGGAATTATACTTCTGAACTGAGATTTTATAAGTTGGCTGTGTATTTTCCTGTGTTAAAACGCTGTTATTGAAAATGGTCAACCAAGCCTGTGTCGCCCAAAATAAAAACGGGGGAATTGTGGATAACTGGCTAGCTGAAAAGGGTCACATAGACATAGTCCAGCTGGCTGGACAAAAATGCACATCGCTCTCAGCTTATCTGAAGTAAAGCAAAAATACACTGTCCTTGGCTGTTCTTGTTACACAGTAACAGGAAGATTGCTGTGGGAAAAGAATGTTGCAGGTGGGAACAGAAAACTACAGAAGAGAAACTAGGGGTGGGCTTGGTATTTAGGCAACTAACCAATAATGAGCTTAACTTTTGTAATATGTACGAGCTAATTATAAGAAGGCATAAAAGGTGACTGTAAGGCACAATAAACGAAGTCTGCTGATCACTCATATTGAGTGACTGTGTCTTCCCTCTGTCGCAACAACCACAAGTCACCATTTCCTGGGCTCTGGGTTCATTACAGCCGGCAAAGAGAACCCCAGAGTCCCTCTATACGGTGTTCTTTTCAAGGAGCCAGGATAGAAAACAATCGGTATCACCACCTTTTGTCTGATATTTAGCAGCAGTGTTGAAGAATACATCATAGGCATTTAGGGTCTAGGTAAAGAAAGTCAATAGAGGTCAGCTTACACATTGTAGCTCACCTTAACCTTTTCATACAGTCTAGACAGAGCACTGCTAAAATCAGCTAGCAGAACATCTCTACATCTAGCATTGGGATGAGCATGCCATCACGTATCTATAACACTTAAATAAAGCAGCCACTCTTCCCTCGCATCTACAACACAGAACAACCGGATGTTTACACAAAGTCTAACTGAATATAGCAAGAAGGGTTTCTGGCTGCTGTTCCAAAGCACCAATTCATACCCCAGAAGCAATGCTTTTCCCATCACTGTTGCAAAGTGCAATCTGAAGCTGGAAAGACAGCCTGTACTGGGCTCATCTAGACATCACATCAGTACAATACTGCATATAGTCTTGTTCCATTAAGGAAAAAAGTTGACCAATTCTCCAATTAATTTGTGGGGTGGGTAAAAAAGAAATAAGTAATAAGGCTGTCAGCATAGACATTAAAAATAGCCACCACCTACCTGGTAGGTCTGGTGAAATACTGGATATCGGTGGATGATGGAATGGTACTGGGTAGTCCGTTAATGAAGGAGGAATAGCAGCAGCATCAACAGTTGTCACGCCAGGCACAGTAGATGGCTGATACATGAGAACCCTGTTTTAAACAGCATGGGAAATTACAAACAACCTGGCCGTTATAGAAGAGAAATTATGCACCGCTGTGCACTCTCACTCACTATGTTACAACACAGCTATGATGCAGCTACTCGCTACAAAGTATTCCAATGATTTCCTCTTTCATAACAGTCTTCATAATAACATGACCATATCTTGGCTCCCAACAGCAGCTGTGACATAAGAGCAAGCTGGCATTAAAACAGAGTGCCGGGCCAGAACCATAAGCCTACCACTCAGAAACAGCTGCCTGTGTCTGTGGAGCACCCTGTGAGGGACATGCAGGCAGCCAGAGCCAGGAGAGCAGCACTGTGCAGCCTCTCCACAGAGCCCTTCCTCAGTGCCAACCTGTCATGCCAAGGGCATGACCAACTGTTATTCAGCCCCTGGAGCACAGGTTACATACATGGCAGTTAAATATCAAATATCTTTACTCACAGACTGAGCCCAAGTTAAGTTCAGCTCTCCAGGAACATGCAAGCAGCTAAAACCCTCCTGCCCAATTACTTCGTGGCACTGTTAAAGACCTGACACCACAGGTGTTTAGGCACCAGCCATGTCATAAAACATTTCATAAACTCCCAAGTTGGGTGGAAACACCTGGAGTCCCAGCTGCTCCGCATGGCTCCCTCCAGCCCACCAGTGTTACCCACTCACATCTTCCTCCCCAGACCACTGCACTGGTGCATTTGTGCTGCTTCTGATTTCAGACCTCCCTACTCAAGCACCTCTTACACACTCCAGCCTATGTTGCTTCTGCCTACAGGAAGACACCCCCCCAGTTTTACCAAAACTAGCATTAAGGCAAGGCTGTTTGCAGGAGATAAACTATTCCCCAAAAGCCTGGCTTTGAAGAATGAAAATATGCCATTTCCATACCCAAACAGCAAGGAAAAAAGAGACATTGGTCACAGACAGACAAGAAAACTCAGTCCTCCTACAATTATGGTTACAGGTAGCCATATAAGACACACACAGGAGCACAGAAGGAAGCCTTGGTGCTTTCTGAAACTTCATTAAGGTATGTATTTGTAATTTTTACAAAAAAATAAGTCTCTTGTGGAGGAGTCCTTCTGCAATCGTCAGAGAGCAACATTTCAGTATCACTGCTGAGAAGTTTTTGATTGTGACCAACTATTTGCTCAAAGACCTCACAGTCCTGTGGACTAGACACAGTACACCTGCTTGTTACTTCGAGAGCTGGCAAAACAGAAGGGGTGTGTTTTTACTACTATTATTTTAGCACAAAACATAAGCTGCTACACTGAAAGACACAGACACACACTTCACATGCAGCAACACTAATAAGCCATTGCTACAAGCTGATGCTTGAGATCACCTTGTGGAGCAGTGACTGCTGATGAGCCTAACCAGCTCCCCTCTCTCCCTGCATGTCTCCTGCACCCTATGGGCCAAGAGCAAGAACGTTACAGAAGCCACAAACAGTAACTGCAGCCCAGTTGCACAGATTGGGACAGACAGAAGGCAGCACAACAGTAACAAAGCTGGTTAAGCCTGCTGCTGGAGTTAGGCACGACTACAGAGATGGAGCAGCTGACCAAGGACTTGGGAAGCTGTTTGGTTGCGCTAACCAAGGTGCAGGACTGACTGATAACCATGTCCCAGACATTCCAGAGTTTGTGGGCCATTGTTAACAGAGATGGAGGAAAAGCTTGTCCCGATTCAAAACAGCAAAGCACCTCCCTTCCAAGCCTGACTGAATGGATGAAACATGCAGCACAGTCTAGTTTCCTGGGCACCAGAGCAGGTTAGATAAAGGGTGTAACAGACAGCAAGAAAACAAGTCTTTCAGATGACACTAACGTAGTAAGAATGCATAAAGCTCCTCCACTTGGTATAATCTGCTTTCTCAGGAGAATCCTGTCCATTAGCTTAATCAGCTTCCTTTTCTATGGAGAGAGATCCCTGCAAACAGCAGCAGTCAGTGCAAGTCTTTTGTGAGATGTAAAACTATTTACTAGTGTTTTGCCTGTACAAAAGGTACCGTATGAATACAACCTTCTGCAAGGAGAAGCCTAGCAATTCCCCTCTAGAAGTGTGAAGCTGGATCCCAAAGAGAGATTACAAGTCCATTAGTCTACACATCAGTTTCTGAGACATTACAGAACAACTAAAATTGACAAACCCTTTTGTTGGGCTCCCTTGTGTTTCAGGCATAAATACACACTTCCTTTTGCAAGGAGGATCTTCTTCATCAGAAGAGCTTTCTATTGTCAAGTCAACAATGTCAACTTTCTTCTTGTTTACCTCATCGGCCACCGTCACAGAACACTGTTTGCTAACACTGGAACCTAAACAAAAAAATAAAAGACATCACAAGTTTTTAAAGGCCGTTGGCATCAGCGGTTATATCTGCAACAGAACCAGGAACTCAGATCCTGGTTTAGCTCCTCTCCCTGGCCACTACAGGGAATGCTGCAGCCTGGGAATTGTTTTATTAGTATTGTGTATCATGTTATGAATATTAAAGCACAAGCTTTAATCTCTGCCTAGTAGTTTAAGGACTTAAAACAAGAGCAACCTTTTGTTTTCTTAACTGCTATTATAAAGAGCAAAGACTAAGCCCAAACCCACACATATTTAGAGATACAACCACCCTTTTTAGTTTAAATGATAAGGTTAGAAACATTAAGCCCTCCACAAAACAATCAACATCCACACACATTATCCAAGCTACAGCTAAGTCTCCAAGCGGTACCCAGATGTACATACTTTCTATTTTGGTGCATTGTGGACTTGAGACTTTCACAGCTTTTTTCTTTGGCCTCATAGGGCACCAGGATCCATCTTCTTGGAATTTGATCTCATCCACATCTGAACACTCATTAAGGATTTCCATAAAGAGTCTGAAAAATAAAAGTTGAGTGGTTTCATTTTTGATTCCAAGTAATTTTATTTTATTCAAAGTGAAAAGGAGCCAGTTCAAAAGCCAATTATGATCACCTTTAACTAGGGAAGAAAATATGTACAGTGGGTCAATCTTACCCAAAAGCTTGTAATTACAGCCTTTGTAGACATCTAAACTTAAGAGTATCCCAGCCTACCCATATTCTACTCCTACTACAATTCATGGATTTCCATACAGAAGCAGGAATCAAAATTTAACTCATGAGCAAGTGTCAGACTTGATTCAGAGGATGAAGTTAATATCTTTAGACAGGAACACATGAAAGGGAGACCTATCCTTAGATGTCACATATGGATTTCTCCAGAGGAAATATACTGAGGCTCAGGAGTTTGATGGTGCAGTTAGGAGATGAATTCAGGTAGTTCATTACAAGAGAATAGAAACGAACAAGGTTAATGGTTCCTCCCAGTCTAAAGTATTTTGACAAGGAAAATATGAAATGGCTAAAGCTCAAGTCACAAAAGTAGCTATCAAGTACATCACAAAAATTTGTAAGTAATAGTGTAATCTGCAAACCCAGTCTCTTACCCATCTAATATTAGGCTCTCATAAGCTGCCTTTTTGTCACAGACAGGGCAAATCCAGGTAGGCTTCTTTTCATTCATTTGAAGATAAAGAGCAGCATCAAAACATTGCAGGTGTGTGCAAGTAACAGCCCGGCATGGGATTGTCATTCTCATTTTTCCCAGCTGCAGGAGATGCATATAAGGAGTGTTAGACCAGAAGACCATGAAGTCTGCCTGAATCTGCTAACAATGAAATCAGAGGCAGTCAGTGAAGCAACTGCTTCCTCTCACTACAGGGGTGCCTGGCACTAAGGTTGCTGCAGGCAAATCCACCCTATCACAGCATGCACAGTGCACTTACAGGAACAATAAAACCATCCTTCAAAGCCTTCACTGAGCTGAAAACAGTCAGAAGCATTTCTAATGGACCCACAGCAACATTATTTCTAGGAGTTTATTAAAACACTGGCTGAAGTACAGGCTTTTGTCATTTTTTTAGGCAAATATTTCAAGGGGTTTTGTGAGCTCCAGCCACATTGGACTCAGACACACATAATACCCATTTCAACCCTGAGCTTAAACACAGTCACAGACACAAGGCCAGTTTCTACCCAGGAAGAGAAACCTCAAGGCAATGTTACCTTGTTACACAGCAATCAGTTTAATTTGTTACAGTAGCTGGCAGTATAAGCAATCCCACCCAGATGAGGAGATCAAGTTTTATTTATCACTGTATCCTTTAATTATTCTGTCACCCTGCTTAATTAGTCCCAATGCCTCAATATACAGGATTACTCCTTCTAAAGGCCTCACTATATGCACAAGCAGTAACTTGATTCTGACTGCAAAACAGAGACATTCACAGCTCTAAATCAGTCAACTGAAGGCTGCTACAATCAGGTAGATGCACCCTTCTCCCAACTATTTCCTGTTAATTAGTATATAACAAAAGCCAGTGAAGTTTCTCAACTGGGGCCTTTTAAAAGTAGCTCAACTCTGCACTGAAGTACAAATCTGTGTACAGTAATTTCCAGCCATACTTACAGGACACATCAGAGATACACGCAGACTGGTTGCAGCAATCTCACTGTCAGGATCTGCAGTTAGTTTTTCTTTAACTATTAAAATAAGTTATACATGGACATTATTTAAAATGCTAATCTTAAAATACATGCACTGACAAATAATTTCCAGCTATTTAAAAAAATTAAACGTCTAGGAAACTACTTCATAGCAGTATCAGAGTTTCACTATTTATAAGGGATGAGCAAACACTGCATCACAAGATTGTTTGATGTGCAACAGGTGCACCAACAGCTGCAATGGTTAGCAGAGCAAACAACCTGACATGCAAAGAGATAAATAATTTTTAAAAAAACTACACACAAACAGTGAGGTACAATCAGCATCACATGCAAGTGAAGATAATTTAGGACATCTACCTGCACCTCACAGCCCACCACAGTAATGGGAATGCCGTGAGCACTCCTAAGAACATTCCAGATGGGATCTCATCATGTGCTCCCTACCAGTGCAGGGACCCTCAGTGAAGAAATGCATGATGCCTCAGCACAGCAAAGGGAGCCTCTGATACTCTGGGCATGGACTCTGTCAAAATGCTGCAAATCCCCCAAGTATTACCAGTTCTAGTTTTAAAAGAGCCACCATCCACCCTCCAAAAGTACAGACTGGCAAATTAATTTGACTTACTCAGTGCTCTGGAATGATCGGGGTTTCTGATACCTTTCATTTTTAATCTCTGCAAGAGCACTGTTGAAGTAAGCTGACGAACGAGATACACAGATGTGGAGTAATTCTACAAAAAGAGTGGTTAAAAATTAAATACTGATTTCATATAGTACTTTCACTATGACAACAGATTACTATTTACACTAGTCATAGCACACAGTAAAAACAAGACAGACTTTTTGCTTATAGTTATGAAAAGCATTGACAGATGACTTCATCATTGTGGAAGAGTCCAACACTGCCAGAATTCTCCTGTCAGTGAGGTCCAATTGTCCTACTCCAGTTTAACTTAACTATGAAGAATAACTCCACAACCAGGAGACAACACAGGCTCTTTCCTCAACAAGATGATTTAGACTGGTGACACACCTTCTCATACATGCAGTCATTAAGAACTCTGCATGTTTGTCTCCTGAATCCTTCCCTTTTCAGTGTCAATCTGTTAGCAGGGAGCTAACATTATAGAAGTCATAGTAGAGACTTTAAACAAAAGAAAGAGAAATGGTCTTTCAGGTGCAAACACAACACCTTCAATGGCACACAGCTGCACCAATTCCTTTGTACTTTAGCTTGCTCTGCACTTCTCAGCCAGGCCTCATCACACCATATCCACTCCTCTGAGGCTGGCCACATTTCCTAGAATTTTCTACTCTTCCCTAATTCTCAATACTCACCAGCTTTTGTTCAGCACTGACATGCTGAATTAGACTGACTCGAAAGTTATAAAGTAGGTATGTTTATTGCGTGCAGATGCACGGGGGATTGCTTTTCCACAAGTGTGCATGCCCAAAGTGACAAACCATCTCACATTTATACAATAAAACAAATGAATATTCAATTAACACCTATACATATTCTTTACCTAAACCCACTTACTCTCCCTTTGTATGTCAATTAGCTTATCAGTCCTTTGCCTGGAATGTGGTGGTCTTGCAGGTTTGTAGGTGATTCATGTCCTTGTGACCATCTGATCTTCTCCAGCAAGGAGAATTAGCACTCCCTCCCTCTAGATAACATCGGGATGTCTCTCATCCTTTTCTCATCCTTTTTATAAATAGCCCCTTTGTCAGAGGAAGAAGGGTAGGTGTCTCCTCAAAGCTGTGTGCCTATGTGACCAGACACCACACCCGCATTCCTTGAGCAGACATATACAATCACAATCCATGTCCATTGTCCCCATTTCACACTATTTCTCCATATCAGCATTCCCTCTCTCTTCAAGGTCACCAATGAAAAGAAAATTCTGCAAGCCCCACTACTGCAGAACATTAATGCTTTCAGCTGCAATCTCTTATTTCCACTCCCTGTCAGCCACCTTCCTATGGCTCCTATACCATCTGGGCACTGCACAAGAATTTTAAACAAGAACACCTACTGACCTGCTCCTCCTTTACCACCTATAGGAAAAACAGCTCTTACCTAGATGAGCAAATAAAGTGATCTAAACACATGGCAGACCACTAAGAAAAAAGGCTAACTTTTTTCCTTAAAGACTGACACTGCAGTGTGTATTCCAGAAATAATTCTGTAGGCTCAAAGCCTGACCACCTCTGCGGGGTTAATTCCTCCTTTGCTCAGAAACGCTCCACTGTCAGAGGCCAACAAACCCTTACCACACCATCCCCAAGGGTCTCATTTAGCAGGTGAATAGTGACTGTGATATGGAGAAATAGTGTGAAATGGGGACAATGGACATCGATTGTGATTGTATATGTCTGCTCAAGGAATGTGGGTATGGTGACTGGTCATGGGTGTGGTGTCTGGTCACATAGGCACACAGCCTTGAGGAGACACCTACCCTTCTTCCTCTAACAAAGGGGCTATTTATAAAAAGGATGAGAAAAGGATGAGACACATTCCAATGTTATCTAGAGGGAGGGGGTGCTAAGTCTCCTTGCTGGAGAAGATCAGATGGTCACAAGGACATGAATCACCTACAAACCTGCAAGACCACCACATTCCAGGCAAAGGACTGATAAGCTAATTAACATACGAAGCGAGAGTAAGAGTAAGTGGGTTTAGGTAGCGAATATGTTTAGGCGTTAATTGAATATTCATTTGTTTTATTGTACAAATGTGAGATGGTTTGTCACTTTGGGCATGCACACTTGTGGAGGAGCGATCCCCCCGTGCATCTGCGCGCAATAAACATACCTACTTTATAACTTTCGAGTTATAGAGTCTAATTCCGCACGTCAACTGCTGCTACACATTCTGGTACTCAGAGCAGAGCACCAACATTAAACAGAAGAACTCACTTTACCTCAAGGGCAAGGGGGAGTGTTGGGACAACCTCCAACTCATCTGCTTCCCTGAAAATGTTTTGGCAGACAGGGGAGGAAGAAAGCAGGGGTCAGCGGGAGAGGCAGAGACCACACACAACACTGCTGTCATTTCAAGATTCTTGTACTTTATGACTGGGAAGCAACAGCTTAGATCTTTTCTTCCACCTCTGTTCTAGGAATAAAAAAAACCACACACCCCCCCAACCTGGCTGTCAGCACTGCCCTTCATCTATTTTCTTAACATTAGCTTTCTCTCCAATTCCTTCTTATAATTTAGTAGTATATAAAAGCTTATACTGGAGTCTCACTTTGAAACATGTGATGTCTCTAGTCCACAGATTTTGTTGAGAGGGGAAAAAAGAGGTAAGCTACTTTGATAATTGAATCCAGAAAGATTTACACAACTAGTCACAGGGAGAGAAATAGGTAGTTCTTGACTTACCAACAGCTGAAAGGGCTGCTGCAACAGCTATTTAAACCTAGGAAGAGTTCAGAAATTCCTCACTCCCTTTCTTTCCTTAGTAAATCCACAGGGGGATTTCTAAACAGCTACGCAGCAGTTTTAAAGGCTAACTCCTTTCCAACTCTGATTAATGACTACAGACACTAGAAAGCAACAGGTATAATATTCCAGTCACCACCCTTTATCTCCTGCCACCTGAAGTCTAGCATGCTTTTCCCCCCACTGCAGTTCTCCATGAAGTTTAGAACTGAATCATGAAGAGACTTCAATTCCCCCCCACACACTTTCTATCCTTCTCCACATTGAGTCACTTCTCCAAAGTCACCCAAACATCCAGAATACTCTTAATTTGTAAGAAAGCACACACTGCTCAGATACCCTGCATTACAAACACACACATAGTCCAACCAAGCATGTTTGAGATCCATCAAGCCCAGAAATAGCCGATGCCAGCAGCCTGACACCTCCCCAGTAAATCCTTCCCAGCAACCTGCCATCTAAGAGCTTTCTGACCTAGACATTCCACCTATTTTGGTTTATTTGCAAGTACAAATCAACTCAGAGGGCAGCTTCACATAAAAAAGGAATCTCAAAAGAGATGGAAATGTTTATTAATCAGTTCTATGAAATAAAAACTGCTTTTGTAAAACTACTTAGTATTACTTCATTAGAAAATACAAAAACCTCAAAAGCAAATGCTTGTCTCCACCCTCACAGCCTTGGCACACCTGGTCAGCTTTAAAAGCCTTCTCCAATGGCCCATTACAACAGATACTGAGAAACATGCCTTTGAAGAAATGGCTACAGAATTTGTTTTTTCACACCATCAGGCTACAAAGGAAGAAATTAGGTTTTTCTTTTGTTATTTTGTCACATCTGAACTGTTTTGTACTATTTACACCACAAAAAGATAGTTATTTTTGATACACGTCAGGAAACCCCTAATGGCAGGCTTTCTAATGGGAATTCTATGCAAAAAAGTCTTTGCCATCTGTATGCAAATCTCACATGCAGTAGCTTACAGTAATGTACTTCTAAAGCAAGCTTTGTTTCCCAGCACTGATAACACATTCAGCCACCTGATAGTGAACACTTGCTGGTATACACCTTGCCAGCAACACCAAACAGCAGGTGAGAAGGCATGCTAGATGAGGTTATTCAGACAACTTCCCACATCCTACAGAACACAGTTTACCTTTCCAATTTCAGAAGCCCAGGAAATGGTAATCTGGTTTGGCACCGTTGATGACAACCTAACCAGAGATGTTATATTCAAGGGACTTCCAGGTCTCTTCTGTTCAATTCCATTTTTTGGTGGTGGAGCATATCCCTGTGGGAAGACAACAGAAGTGTTACCAAGTCTCCCCACTGTACTCCAAAACCTGCTGAAACAGACTTGCTAAACAGATTTATGGGAAGCAGGTAAAGCCTAGAGGCTTTCTAGACCAGAGACTAATTCCAACGCTTACTCTGAGAACTATCAGTCTTTGACAGTCCAATACCACAAGTCATTTTGAAAGCATTTTTTTGTTTTAAAGTGGTTTTATGGAAGTGCTGAAAAAGTGGAAGAAAATGCAGTTTTGCTCCAGATAAGTTCACTGGAAAAGTAAAAAGTAAATGTTGATGCTTTGTCCTTTTCTCCCACCACCCTACTGAAAGAGCATAGAACATTCAAAGGACAGCCCCTAGTGACAAACACCAAGTCCTAAAGAGTTAATATCAGTATTTCACACCCAGAAAATATTTCATTGATTCTACTTAATAAACAATAAATTTCATCCCCAGAGCTCCACATCTCCTTGGTGTTTGCTTTGCCCTGCATCAACTACACCTAGACCTGATAGTGACAAGTTGTCATCTGTACACTGCCAAGGCCCCTGAAGTGCTGTACATGGAGTATCAGCTGTATTTAAGAGCTAATGGGCTCTGCTGTTGTCTTCTGCAGAAATCAAACTGGATATTGTTTGCTCAGCTTTGATGAAGAATTTCATAGCCTGGATTGGCTTTTCTCTGTAGTTTTATTTCCTACATGACATCTGTGAATTGACTTGGGAGCCACTTGGTTCCCTTTCGCTTCCAGGCAAGCACACACCCTCTAGTGCATTGTGAGCAGAAAGTACTTGTGCTGTGGGAAGGAGCACATGGCCTGACTGCAGCTTTATTCATCTCGCCCTGCGTATGTCACTATGAAAGCCAGCCAGCCCACAGCAGCAGCTCCAACCCTGTTCTGAGCTCATAGACAGCCTGCAGTCCACTCATCTCAAAAACTCATCCGGCACAAGAAGGATGCCATTAAAAGATTGCAGCCCCAGGTCCTGCACAGAACCAACTGCCAGATTTCATTTAGTTCAAGCCAGTGTTGTCCTACAGGAGAAACTCCCAGAAATTATATGCTGGAAAGATACACACACATATTTTACCCAGAGAAACACACTTTTTCCAAGTACTAGGCTGTGAACGTAAGAGTTACTTTGAAAGACGCCAAGTCTGAAAATAATCAACAGAAATAAATAGCCTCTTCCACTCACTAGCCAAGTGTATCAAGGACAATCACTGCCTTTAATCCAAGGACTCTGTGGCTGTCATATCACTTCCTAGGTTTCCAAAGCAGCTCTATTACTAGTCCATATGTTTCAACCGACAACCAAGCCCCAACTGTGCCCCACCACTGCCCTTTATTAATTTCAGACAGGACTCTTGCTCGCAGTGACAGAATAGGGACTCAGAGCTTCCAGAGGCAGGCCTGCCACACCAGAGCAGCGGAAAACAACCACTGAAGAAGTCCCTCCAAAAACAATTTTCATCCCAGATGATCTAGCCAGTAGCTATCAGGAACCTTACTACGTATGCTTTATCACAGAACAGAGGCAACAGACACATGGGGACCGCTGACAGTTTCACATTTAAAAGAATGAATGATTTGCCATTTCTTTAATCAGATATAACAGCTGTAGCCATTTATAGATTATATATCCCATTTGCTTTGCTGTAGTAGGCCTTTCTCTACTACAACTTTATAATGAGCTTATGTGGACAAAGACACCATCCCTGCAATACTTAAGAGAGTATTTTCATACATGCTGTACCAGCCACAATAACCCTGCTGGTCTCCAGCCTAAAGCACAGCTGCCTTGCTTTCAAGAGAGCAAGGGTTCAAGTTCTGACATTTTCCAATATTTTTTTTGAGAGACTCTACAGCACACATGCTTCCTTTCAGTCAAGATTTTAATGTTTTCTTCCACAGAGCAACGGCCTTGAGATCAGATTCAAACTTGTACTCCTAGAACACTTTAAACCCTCCCTTCCTAGCCTTCCAGGAGTTAATCGAAGAGCACTCCAGTGGTCTAACAGCCAGCAGCATGCTCCAGCACTGTTTAGTTAGGCTGCCAATTCTAGTGGCTACCAAGTGCCAATGTTATTTGGGCCTTTAAGCCTTCCACACTTCTTGCAAGAACTATATTAAAACAGGTGGAATCTGGTCCAGACCAAAAAAAAAATCTAGCATCAGAAAGCATGATCGGTCTTCTATCTAGCTATTTCTAACCTGCCCTGACATTTGATTTTGTCCTTTGAAAGGAGCCTGCAGCAGTCTGTGGAGGTTCCCTGAGAAGAAAAGCAAATTACCTTTTTTAACTTTGGCGTTTTGTCTTGCCTGCAAGAGAAGTCAACAAGAGAATTGCTTGCTGTGGTGCGCTATATATAAAATCCTTGTTACTTGCCAAGACATCAGCATGCAAGGCTCTACATTTACTCCTTTTAAGTCAGAACCAACACTATAAGAGCAGGACACAGAAGAATACAAGAAAACAGTGTTAACATGAGTTGGCACAACCTGAAGCAGTACTGGCACACTGGCAGCATTTCTCTGAAGTTTCTGGTAAGGATTGCAGCCAAGGAGATGACCAAGAATGATTTACAGACATCTGCAGAGGCATGAACCACTATATCAGGGAAAGACAGAACAGTACTCAAGAACTGTACAAGCTGGCAATAGAGGCTGGCATCACTGATTAATTACCCAACACCAACACTACCAAGTTGGACAATAGTGGTCTTTCAGGCAAAGAAGTTATCTTACATTTCCTGCAACAGAAATGAACCAGAGGGATGCAGACAGTAACCAAATCAACAAAAAATGTTTACAGGAGGACTCAGACTGAGACTGTATTTGTCATTCAGCTCATAGTGAAGAAAGAGGAACGGAAGTTGCCAAGACAATAATCATTTATTCACTTTCTCACCTGAAATTCCTGCTGAACAGATTAAAGAATCCTAATGTGCAGGAAGAGCCTACAGGATGCAGGCCTAAAGCAAAGCAATAATCCAAGATGACAAACAATTTTTGCTATGACTATGACATGTTACACACAAAATGGATATCATAACACAGCATAGCAAGGTGTAAACTACACTAGCAAGACTGAGAATCAGTAGACATCAATGTCCACAAGATAACATCAGACCAAATTCTTTTTAGCAGGTTGCTTCAAGAAAGGAATACAATCCACAAAAGAAAATACTCAAGTTTAACACAGAGAACATAACTGGCAATTGCAGAAGATACTGACCAGAAAACATGAAAACTCCTTACACACTAAAGACAGAAGAACAGTGATGCAATGGTTAAAGAAGCAGGGGGAAGAAAAGCTAGAGCATTTCATTTAAACTGAGTAGAGGCAGTCATGGTTGCATATGGCAGAGGGGAGGGTACAGGGCAACACATCTGACACCCTAACAAGGTGACAAATGTTCTAAAAAGATTGTTTCACACCTCTCCACACAGCATTTTCCCAAACCCACTGCTGAAAAAACCCCTCTGTACTACTACTTTTCTCATCTTCTATAGCAGGTGTACTCAAACTACAGCCCCCCAAGGTCCTCAATCCAGCCCCCGGTATTTACAGAACCCCCCCCCCCAACCGGGGGGGATGGGGGACTAAGCAGCTGCAGATGACTGCCTGCCACTTCATCCGTGTGCTGGCCCCCTGTTTAAAAAGTTTGAGGACCCCTGGTCTATAGCTTCCAGAACTATTTCAGAATGGGTTACATAAGAGTTTCTCTCTGTTCCATTGTACAGTGATACCTATTCCAGAGATTTTTCAATAATAGAGCTTTCCCCTCTTTGTATATATTCAAGCCTTGAGGCGACCTTGCCTACATACTAACTTCTGCAATATCAGATGCCACTAAAGTGTATGAGTGCCAATGCTGTTCTGTTCCAGTATCAGCAAACACTAGGAACTAGCACATGCCTGTTCCTCAGCCCCACAACAGACTCTGCTCCAACCAGACAAGAAGCAGAGCAGCATAGGAATTTGTACACAAGGTGATACCATTCCCTCATTGAGAAGGGACTCAAGCCAATCAGAAATACAGATAGGCCAAACAGCAAGGGCTACTACCAATCAAGTCAAATTCAGTTCAAAGACCTTTGAGGAAGATTCCCCATGCAGACACTGGTATGGTTTTGACATTTTTGTTAACTGCAACAAATGAGGTTTGCTATAGGTGGCTAAAACACAATTAATCCAGCCATTACTATTATTACAGCCATTGGCTATTCTCACACAGCAAAGGTATAAATGATATGCCTAACATTAGCAACTACAAAAATTTGAGTGATAACAAACAACTTTATTGTTTTAGCAGGCTAACAACACAGAAAAAACACACCCCTCAATTCACAAAGCAGCCACAAATACATACAAACAAGCTTACCGGCAACGGAAACAGCTTTCCATTTACTTTAATACACAAACTATTAGGGTAATTATCTTCTTGAGGGCAGCTTGTCTCTGCTAGGCATAACCTATATCCCCAAAGAGAGAAAGAGTCATTTCAAGCGTCACCACAAACATCTAGACTTATCTTAGAAGTCCTTAATTGGCTAATGTAACATAACACTATGAAAAAGGTACCTTAGCTGAACTTGGACTGTGTAGTCCTTCCTGCCCACTGGCATGAAGTCCCTGTGATAAAAGGGAAAGAAAAGTACCCATGTAGAAAGCAGATCTCATATTCCAGTCACATGCAGAAAGAACTGGCACTCCTGCCCCAACATCACTAACACATAGCTCAATAAAAGAAAAATAAGAGCCAAGAACAAGTCTTACGAGTGACACCTCTGTTTAGCTACTGCAAGTTAAGCAGAACTTTAGGATCAGCATCCTCTGTCAAGAGTTTATTGTTACTATAAAGCATGATGTTGCCAGAGAGGAAGAAAACCTATGAATTCTCCTGGCTTACACCACAGGTCTTACAACAACATGAACCCAGAGACAAGATAAAAACAACTTTCCATTCCTGCAGCCAGGAAACATGCAGGGAAGAAAAGCTTACCACCTCTCTAAATAGTCACAATTACTTGGAATCAAGTAATTGTTAGCTCTTTAGTGGCATAGGATTCACCTCAACAGCACATATAGTCTGTGCACAGTAGTTCCTGAAGAAAAACAGATAAGCTTGCATATGCAGAGGGATAAACTCAGCATAACTTTAGTGAAGATTAAGTGATGCATAAAATTAATCAAAGAAAACCCATGCTTTCTCCTGGAATTAACTTTGCAAAAGTTTACCTATGCTATGTGACATGCTTACTTCTTACCTGGAAATACAGATGTTTCTGACCTGTTGAGGTGTTAAAGCAAAGTTAAAACACTTCTCTTGGAACCTCTGAATACTGCTCTGTACTGTAAAAAAAGACGACACACAAAAGAGGTTTAGCCACAGTGATTAAAGTCATCAATAAAAACAGGATCTGCAATCAAGCTTTTCCTGGAACAAGGCGTAAGTCACTTAATACAATCAAATTGTGGTTGAACTGCATGTAACTCAACAGGAAAGCAATGGAACAAATCATTCATTCAACTGTATTCAGATGGCTTAATATCACATTACACTTCAGTACTAAAGAAGCTTGGCAAGCCATGTTATAATCCTTTCTCCCAAAGGAGAAAAGTTTAAACAAACAGAACAAAACACAACACTAGACACCTGATGAAAAGAGTACCACAGAGAAGATGCGTACAATTATTTTAATGTACTACAAGACAACAGTGTGTACCAGGAGTTGTTACAGACAGCTGGAAAATTACTCAATTCAGGAACAGCTAAAACCTTTGGGGAAGAAGGGAGGGAGCACAACCCCTAATGCCAGAGAAGCCAGCTAGACTTCATGTCTGGGAATTACCCCCAGTAGTATTTGGCAAAAAAATAAAAATAAAAACTTTCATATCAGAATCCTACTTGTCTGTCAGTGACAGGAAGCAGTAATATTTTACTATTAAGGGTTCATAGTATGTACATGTTACTTTTATTTCAGGTCATGACTTCTAATTTCTCAAGTCAAAAGAAAGTAGAAAGGTAGGTTAGGCTTGTCCAACAGTTTAAAGTAACCAGCAAGAGGACAAATGCAAAAATAGCACAACTAAGCCAGACAAATTCAGAAGAGCTACACTGCCTTGTATTGATATGGAGAAATAGCATGAAATGGGGACAATGGACATCGATTGTGATTGTATATGTCTGCTCAAGGAATGTGGGTATGGTGACTAGTCATGGGTGTGGTGTTCATCACTTCGGGCATGCACGCTTGTGGAGGAGAGATCCCCCATGCATCTGCACACAACAAACATACCTACTTTATAACTTTCAAGTTAGAGTCTAATTCCGCACATCAGTATACCGTGTCATTCAGAGGTTCTCTATGCCCAGAAAGCATACACAAGAAGGGCACAGATGTGAAATAGAGCCCAGGTGGAGTGAACATGCACACAGAGTTCCTCAAACAATTCAAAACATCTACATTGTGCACATATGCATGCAGACACACACCCCCCACAGATATAGCATTTTATATTTTAAAAGAATAGTTGAGCACATGTGAAAGATCATTGAATTATCAGAGTGGGTTAAAACTAAATCTCACACCTACACCTTCCCTTGTGTTCTCATATTAGTGCAAAAGAATACCTACTCTCATCCCTTTTGAAGGGTTGTAGTGAAGCAGACTATATTCCTAGCTCTGACCTACTTGTCTGTCTTCTGAATCCTTAATTATCAAACACAAAGCTTGTTTGTTCCATGTCCCAGTCACCCAGGTCTACTAACTGGGATTATAAACTATCCATATCAGTCTAAAAATATTAAAGGAAGCCTCATTTCTAAGTTTGCTCATGAATCCATGTAAAGAGTTATCTTCAGCCATTGTTCATATCCTTCTAACATCAGAAGGGCCCACTATTTGCATATCAAGCCGTTCCTCACACATATCTAAGTTGTTGTTCTGGCCGCTGCCAACTTCAGGTACTGTACTCTGGAAGGAGTTTGAAGGTAGAGTACTCTGTTAAATCAATATTGTCTCTCTTGCCCATGTCTTAAGCGAAACCAAAAGTTACAGGATTAGATAATCCTCACTCCTATGAAAATCAGGCAACGTGCAAAGAGCCTACAGTCTTCAAGGGAAAGAGGAAATTACATGCAGCTCTAACATGGTTATATCCCTGAGGAAGCATTCTCCTTTAAAAAAAAAAAGGATCACTTCCAAAGTTAAGGAAAAGAGCTGTTAGGGAAATTCCTAGCATATCAACATCACCTCTAGATATCATTGACCAGGAAACAAAAGGTAACTGCATAGCAGAAATACAATGCAGAGCACACGCTGCATTATATGGGACAGTGATTATGTGGCTGGCAACTAGTCTGGTTAATATGAACCAACAGTTGCCCCATATCACAGAACAATTCAGGGAGCTAGTTAAGTTACTCCGCTATTGCACACAGCAAATATAAGCAAGAGTTAGCCAAGACATCGTGGCACTGACAGATTATCTCTGTAAAGATGATGAGGCAGCATGAACCACAGAGCTCCAACACCAAAGCAGCTACTGTACCAATACACAGGTTTGACATTAAACTCTAACAGGGTGTCACGATGCACAAAAGGGATACCAGGCATTGTAAATAATGCTTGTTAGTAACGTTTGCTTCTTTAGGTACTGGAGGATGACCAATGATCATTATAGGCCTCACTGAGGTACAAGTCATCAGCCTAAAAGGCTCAATTATCAGTTAAGAAAAAGAAATATTTAAAAGGATGCAAACAGCTTGCAAAATGCTGAAGTGTTTCTAAGCAATATATTTTCTACCATGTAAAATAAAACAGGTTGAATTTCAAGACAGAAACCAACATTACCAAAAATAATTGAATATGTTTAGGAGTGAGGCACTTGAAGCTAAACTGAGACTTCAGGTTACTGGGAAGACCAAGGTCCACTCTAAATTTTAAAATGCAGTATGGCAACAGCTGGGAAGCTGAGAAACTGTCACTAATCCAAGTACAAGGCTGAACTTTGCTGCACAAGGTATCTATTTCAGCACCAGATGTCAGAACCTGCAGAACTGCTGCAGTGAGATAAGTGTAAAGTAACAAACCGGTGAACTTGTTCTCTTTCCTTGTTGCAACTCGCAAAGTACTGACCCTGAAATGCTTTCTCTGGTGGCCCCGACAGATGTGTCCTCACTTATACCAGGCAGAGACTTCAGGTCCAAATCTTTCAGCCAAAAGTGGAGGTTCAGACTAGATACCAGGAAGCATTTATTTACCAAGAGGGTGGTCAAACACCAGAACAGGCTTCCTAGAGGTGTGGTCAGTGCCCCAAGACTGTCAGTCTCCGAGGCATTTGGACAACGTCCTTGAATATTACTCTCTAATTTTTGGTCAGCCAGTTAGGTCATCATTGTATGTACCTTCCAATTGAACTATTCTATTTATTATTCAAAAGACAAAGGTCTTTAATCATGATATTTACAAAAGAGAATACTATTTTCTGAAGTGCAGCTTGGCACTTCTGAGGACAAACAGTGAAGAGAGGGCAAGGGCAGAGATGAGAAGGGATTTTCCCCTTCTCCCCAGCTGCAAAAAGCCACTTACATCTGGACTTTGTACTGTCAGAAGCAACACCCATTTTGTTAATCAACCTGCAGAGCTATTAAATACTTACCTAGACTTGTAGGTTTTAGGAGCACATCAAGCACATCATAAAAAGGTAGGCTTTTCAGCTGAACATCAGGATGCACGGGTGGAATTGGAGGGGATGGCTGCTGCATCTCAAAGTGGGGCTCAGTATTCTGAAGGAGCACAGAACTGACAGGCAAGGAAGGAGACTGAGGTGTGAGCGAAGTTGAAGGGAGTGGGTGAATGCCAGCAACAGCCAGGTCAGGCTTGACAGAGGAACTACTGTCCAAATTAGAACCCAGCAGGTTTATAGCTGGTAAGTCCAGAAGTCCTTCAGTTGTCCTCGGGTACCGACGCCTATAGAGTTCTTGAATTTTTATCTGAACTGCTGGGCTGCAGCCGTCCTTCAGTAAGTTCATTGCCCTCATCAGGAGGTCATGTTTCCGCCCGCTTTTATTACATCCAGCAAACCCCAACAACACTTGTAGTTCAGAAACACGAAAACTTGAAGCCATATTCTAAAAAGAAAAGAGATAAACACAGGTGAATCAACAGTACCCCAAGTAGGACTCTGAGGAGCACTATGAAGCATCTGAACCTCCATTGTTCTCATTTCACCCTCGTTACCTTAGGTACTACCCATACCCTTACCCCACACAAAAGTATAGTTAGTTTAAAACAAAGAAACTAGGTGTCCAAGATTAAGGCTGTTTAGTTGTGTTAATTTCAAGAGATTTCTAATTGCTTCCACACTCAAACAATAGCGACAACAAACCTTAATGCAACCCATGCAGCACTACCTTAAATTCACAGGCAGAAGCATAAGCTCTAACACAAAATATCTGTCTCACTTCATGAAACAAGCAAATAAATACAAAAAAATAATCAGATGAAAGATTACCACCTGTTTTCCAACACATTTAAAAAATAGTCAGGAAGCATTTAAGTTCTGCATAGTTTATTCTAAAAACATCCTTTATTTTGAGCAGCATGTTAAAACACATGGACACAGACACATCAGGTTTCACTCCTGAAAGGATGACACAGCAAGAGACACTGTTTTTAAAAACCTACATTGTTATCATACTAACAAACTGTTTAACCAACATAACTGATTCTTCCAGAAGGTCACAGAAAGCTTCCTGCCCTTCTTGTATCGTGGGGCACTAAGATCTCTTCAAAGGAAATAATACCATTAAATTGGTTATCAGAGTTAGCTATAGAAGACTTTGAGCATTGAACTATGAAATTAATGAACAAAAATATTCTCATTAAAAAAATAAAAAGCCCACTATGCAACAGGAAGCAATCTTCTTACAGCTCAAGAGAGGCAGGGAGCTACTGGAGAGGGTCCAGCAGAGGCTACCAAGATGATGAGGGGTCTGGAGCATCATCTCCCTGATGAGGGAAGGCTGAGGGAGCTGGGACAGTTTAGCCTGGAGAGAAGACTGAGAGGGGATCTCAATGACTACAAATATCTTGAGGGTGAGTGTCAGGAGGATGGGGCCAGGCTCTTTTCAGTGGTGTCCAGCAGCAGGACAAGGGGCAATGGGCACAAAATGCAGCACAGGCAGTTCCATCTGAATATGAGGGAAAATTTCTTTACCTTGAGGGTGACAGCACTGGCACAGCTGCTCAGAGAGGTTGTGGAGTTTCTTTCGCTGGAGACATTCAAAACCTACCTGGACACAACTCTGTGCAACCTGCTCTAGGAGAACCTGCTTTAGCAGGGGGTTGGGCTAGATGACCTCCAGAGGTCCCTTCCAACCCTGACCATTCCAGGATTCTCCCCCCTGTTACTAAAAACTAGTAACTCAGCATAGGCACATCATCTCACATTTTTATGAGCAAGGTCTCTTCAGAGGTATAGAGTTGTCCAGAATTATTCTAAGCAACTTCATTCCTATTTGTGGGACGACTCCACCATAACAAGGAGATTAAGTTTTAAAAATGAAGTAACATCTGCCTTTAATCTGTATTGCTGTACCATACTAACTCCAGACTCAAGGACTGGCAGGTGAAGGCCCTAAAAGGCAGTATATAGTAGTAGACATCCGGGATCATAAAAGATATTTTTAAAAACAGTTCAAGAGCTCATTGTTGAGTTTTAAATGGTAGCCCAATATACAACATTTAAAGCTTCAGGCATTGATTTCAGAAAGGATACAACTCAAAACACAGTGTTTGAGTTTACCTTCCCTAATCCTTACTATACAGCTACAGAGTTTACACCCAGGTATTCTAACATGGATCTGATCTCAGCTTAAGTTTTAACACAACTATGCTACAACCATGCAGTCATCCACTAAAAAAAAAGTCTGAGCTCCCCCTGTGCCCCTAGCTGCTTGCTCCTTCTCTCCTTAATGTTGAAAAAATTGCTTTTACAGTAAGATAGATCAGAGAATTGAGCCAGATGAAAACTGAACTCAGAATCATAGAATCATTTAAGTTGGAAAAGACCTTAACGATCATTAAATGCAACTGTTAACCCAGCACTGCCAAGCCCACCACTAAACCATGTCCCTAAGTATCTAAATGTCTTTTAAAACCCTCCAGAGATAGTGACTCAGCTGCCTCCCTGGGCAGCCTGTGCCAGGGCTTGACTACCCTTTTGGTGAAGACATTTTCCTAATATCCAACCTAAACCTCCCCTGGCACAATGTGAGGCTGTTCCCTCTCGTCCTGTCGCTTGTTCCCTGGGAAAGAGCCCGACCCCCCTGGCTCCAGCCCCTCTCAGGGGGTTGTAGGGAGCCAGAAGGTCTCCCCTCAGCCCCCCCCTCTCCAGGCTGACCCCCCCCAGCCACTCCCCACAGCACTTGTGCCCCAGCCCCTTCCCCAGCCCCCTGCCCGGCTCTGGACACGCTCCAGCCCCTCAGGGTCTGTCTGGGAGCAAGGGGCCCAGAGCCCACCGCGCCATTCCAGGGGCAGCCTCACCAGTGCCGAGGGCAGGGGGAGGGTCACTTCCCTAGGATGCTGTTTGCCTCCTTGGCCACCTGGGCACAAGGCTGGCAGCACTCCCAGTCCTTTCCCACCAGGCAGCTTCCCAGCAACTCTTCCCCAAGCCTGTTGCACTGCATGGGGTTGTTCTGACCTGAGTGCAGGACCCGGTATGCTCATCAGGCACACCACACCCTTTCCTCATCATTGAGAGGACAAGGTTACCCTATTTCAGATACTGAACTTCAACATTTCCAGACAGCCAGTTTAGGTATGGTGATACTTCTATCAAGTAACTACAAGAGAACTAACCCAGCAGTCTTCCAGCTGGTAATCCCCAACATCCCATCTATACATGCACCACAGACTCAACTGCCAGTGAAAGCAGGGTCACATTGCAGCACTGAGTGGCTCACTAACTTCTGAAGAAGCAACCAACAGCATACATGACCTTAATTTCATCCCAGCAACTCCTCTCAACAGCAAAATAATACTAGAAAAGAGGAGATTAAGACAGAACTGCATCCCATTTGCAACTTCTGGAGGCTAGTTTCTGTTGCAGCACTATCAAAACTAGGTGGCTGCAACAAGGCTTTTACTACCCCATACCAGGTTAACCTCAATAGGTAGTTCCCATGCCTTGCCTCAGCACAGCCACCAATCCCCCACAAGGTTTCAAAAGTTCATCTACTGTCTGCGTTGTTTCTTCATCCTCTTCATGCCAGTCCACCTGCTTTTCTCTCTCTTCCCCCCCCAGCTTCTTCCAGGTATCTCTTCATCCAGTGCTCCCCTTCCACACCCCTTAGAGCTATTTAACTACTTAGCAGGAACCAGCCACAGCTGCACCTTATCCACATCAGCCAACCCACCACCCCTGAAGCCAGCCCACAGCTGGATATTAATGTTAATTAACCTGCCTTCATTCCTCTATAAGTTTCTACCTGGCATTCCCCTGCCACTTTTCCTTAGTCTCACAGTGAAACAGGGTGAAGAAAAAGTGTTTCAGTATTTCATAAAAAATAGCTTGAAGTACTAAAACAGTTTCATAGTCATGCCACATAAAAGAAGTTTTGTTAGAAGATAATACTGATATGCAAGAATTTACTAAGAACTTTGTGTTGCATATATCCATAGATAGTTCCATAAGCTTGATGGCAACATCAGCTCAGCTCCTTTATTTCAGATGCTGGCAGTAAGCATGACTTTGGATTCTATAATCAGTATGTAAAGGATCATTTTATTCATTTGCAATGAGATTAAGGAAAATGTATTGTAAAATACTATTACCCTGCCTGCTAACTTCTGTACATTCCTGCAAATTAATCAAGGCGATATGTGCAGTCAATCATGCCTTGAAACAGCTAACATTTTACATGGAAATTCCACAAACTAGCATTTTGTTACAAGATTAATGTCATTTTAGTAGAAGACGCAGGCTGGCTTCAATACTGTAGTCAGCAAGATTTTAAATTGGCATCTCCATTAAAATGCTTGGTAGTACAAAAAAGCCCCAGTTTTGTTCATCAATACAAAAAAATCTTACATACGCTTTTGAAAAGTCTTGTAAAAGTGAGTTTTACTGAAAATAAAAACAAACAATGGCTTCTGCATCATTCTCCCCCTAAAGCTGATTCTATGTTCCCTTTAAGGCAACAACCACCACATGCATGAAAACACAGCTAGTCTGATCTACACGTTTAAGCTTATTACTCCATTTACTGATACATCAAAGTGAGCACTTGTTATAATCAATGAGGTTTTATGGAGGCATAACACATGCTTAGAAGCATTTATAATCATGGTGCAAGACATTACTTCCAACAAACCCCACCAGGTTATATTGCTGGAACCCCAAAATTGCAGAAGACTGCAGCCTAGCTATTAACATGCTTTTCATATCACTGAATTAAGATTAGACATGCAAGTTGTGTCATGTAAATTCCAGTTTTCTCTTAAGAGTTTTTACAGCTGCACAGCCCAATAAAAAGCTTTAACACAGAAGACCAAAGTAATTTTATTTTCAGTCTTTCTCCATGAACATAGAGTAGTTTGACAGAACTTCAAAGAAGGAAATCAGACCGGATAATTCATCGAATCGTAGAACAGTTCAGGTTGGAAGGAACCTTCAAAGTCCATCCAGTTCCACCCCCCTGCCACAGGCAGGGACACCTTCCACCAGACCAGGTGGCTCCAAGCCCCATCCAGCCTGGCCTTGGGCACTGCCAGGGATGGGGCACCCACAGCTGCTCTGGGCAGCCTGGGCCAGCACCTCACCACCCTCAGTTTCTTCCTTACATCTAAACTAAATCTCCCCTCTTCCAGTTTAAAGCCATTCCCCCTTGTCATGTTGCTACAGGCCCTGGTACAAAGCCCCCCTCCAGCTTTCCTGTCAGGCCCTTTAGGCACTGGAAGGCTGCTAGAAGGTCTCCCCAGAGCCTTCTCTTCTCCAGGCTGAACAACCCCAACCCAGCCTGCCCTCAACAGGAGAGGTGCTCTAGCCTCTGATCATCTTCATAGCCTCCTCTGGACCTGCATATCCTTCTTATATTAGGGGTCTCAGAGCTGGACACGGTACTGCAGGTAGGGTCTCACAAAAAAAAAGTGGAGGGGACAATCGCCTCCCTCAAACCACTGGTCACACATTCAAGTAATTCTATAGTGCAGAAACATTTTTTCCCCTGAAATTCATACTTGAAGGTTGTAAGAAATTTCACAGGGGTTTTTGTTTCTTAATTGTTAAACTATAGCAATCATGATTCATAAGCAGAAATATTGTTTTAAAGTATTAAGCCATAGGTGTACCTGGAATGGCATTCATTTCACAGTGATGATGATGTTAAGGAGTCCAGAAATGCTGACGCACTGCTGAAATTAAGGGTGGACACGTTTCAGAGCAAAGAGATCACAATATCTCTCAAATGAAATACGTGATTCTTCACACTCCCCCTGTCAAAGCTACCTACAATTTTAATAGTCATTGTACTTACATATATAAATGAAAGATAACCAAGAATGCCTGTTAAATTCTTGACATACATCTACAATAAGCACAAACAACTGTAGCTTCTATGGCAACCACAACTGCTCAAGTAGTGAACCCTGCACTTGAACCTGCAGAAGCAATCCAAGTCGACTCAAAAGTTATAGTCAGTCTGCACCCGAGAGCTCTGCTTCAGCCCCACTGGTTTCCATGTGTTTTATGAAGCATCTGAAGGCTATATAGGAAAGGGACATACCAAGGACCAACCCCACAAAACCTCATTCCTGGCTTTAAGCCCTCTTCTGGACACTCATAGCAGAGAAGCACATTTGTGACATCTTTTGCAATAAGTTTGCACACAGGCTGATTTATAGCAGGCTAGAAATGTGTAATACTGGTAAGAGCGAGCATCTTGTGTCTTGGGATGGTTGAAGATGTCTATGCTGACCCTAAATAGAAATATAAATGTATTCTGGAAGCTGATGTAACTATAGATAAAAATACTGCAAATCCTGGGAAAGAATGAAGACGTCACTAGTTAAATCTGTGTAAGTAGTACAGCAGAGTAAGAGCAGCTCTGAAGAGCACAACAGTTGATGCAAGCAGCATGACCATCAGGTCCTCAGCATTATAGGGATTTTTCTTTGGACTAACTCTAGCCTGGCTCCCAAATCAGGCATTAGTCTTCAGAGTTGCATGCACTCAACATAACAGTGAAATTCATAAATTAAATACTTGCGTTCATTTTATGCAAGACTCAAAACTTGACCCATTTCATTGCAGCCACATTTCTCCTTCCTCTCCCCCATCACTGTATCTCAGCACAATCATTTAAAGTTTGTTGTATCTAGAATAATTAACAATTAAGGCACCACAGTAAGCTTCACTGGTCTGAAAGAGTGGAAAGAGTGACTATGCATCTAGGAAGAACAGGGGAATTACATACAGATACAAGATAACAGTATATTATCATAGGTTATTAACAGTATTTTTCAGAGGTTATTTAATACACTCAATGTTAATTGCAACCTAAAGATCACTACATCAACAGAAACTTCAATATCTGTTCTTTCCATCATTTTAAGTTTACCCAGATCAACATACAGAATTTGATTTCTACATCAAACTCCCAAACTAGTCTGCATAAACAATCCAACATTATTAACATGGCTAAAATAAAACTGCATACAACAGTATCTGGCAATGAGCTTGACAAGGACACGTGAAAATAGCTGTTTTCTTCTTGGCTAACAATTTAACACTAAGCACTGCTCCACCTGGTAAACAGGCAAAGGCTGTTCATTCAGACTAGAAAAATAAAGGCAAGAGGAGTAGAAAGACACCAAGTCTGGTATGAACAAGAGATCCAATCACACAAGAATGAGACTTCAATTTCTGTATTTTAGTACAGTATCCAAACTGTATTGCTCTTCACATTTGAATTGCATGACTTCAGCACCAGGTGTGCAAGGGCAAAAATTAAGAGGTACTTACTTAGAGCATTCATTACACATTTTACTGGAAAATCAGTGTTTATGTCCCCCTTCCACATCAGACATATGAGCACACTTCCACCCCTTTCTCACTAAAATGAGGGGGTTTTCCACAACGGCCTCATTGAAATGGAAAACCAATTGCGTCACACAAATTAGTTTTGGCACAGACATATTCATTTGCCTATAAAGAGCTTTTTTTTTTTCCATAAAGATGAAACTAACACATTACTTCAAAACCTGATTAAATACTAACTGAGACTGAAGCCATTACCTTCTAAACTAGGGATCTGCAATGTTTCAAGGATAGCATGCACCCTGTACTATTTGTTTACAAATTAGTGTCAGGATGCCAGCAGAAACTTAGGGGACCCAAGAGACATTCTAAGTAATATATAACCAATCCACTTATCTGTGGTACTTTGCCAGGATGCAAACCATAGCTTCAAGCCAAATCTTGGTAAGTTCAGAATTTGTAGGAAGCTGGAATCATTTTCTCACAGATGGCTCTCAGAAGGAGCTGCAATTCCCCACTCCTGGGCCAATTCTGTTCAAAAACATGTTCAACATGTTATCTCTGGCCTCCACACTAGACTGCTGACTTCTGTTCCACATCTGCCTATGCCTGTGTAACCCCTTCGATATTCATCAGGCTGCTCATGAGTATTACAGATAAAATTATGAGCCACATTTAAAAGCACATCTGTGAACAGCAGGTCTGAAAATTGTATCTCAAAAACAAAAGGAAGATACAGCTGTGCTCACCATGTCTTCTCAGCAACTCCCCATTATTCCAGAAACGGGTAACCTATGGAGCTCAATAAATGCTATTAATTAAGGGTTAATCTAAAAGCCTGGAAGGGCAAGCCTTATGCTGGACATTTTCATCAGCATCTTGAAAAGTAGTGACTGCTGTTACAGCTACTTCTGAATCCTTTAACAAAACTGAGGATTTCAAAAAGGCACAATGTAACATCAGGTTCTTTTAAGTCTCTGTTTTCTTTCACTACAGCCTCTCAGTTCAAACCCTTTTCTGGGCTCCCCAGAACTTTTACTCTGAAGATCCAGAGGATAGCACAGACAAATACCAAAACGATCCTTTGCCCTGAGAATAGAAAAATGCTGCCCCTGCATGTTTCCCTCAAAAACAGAATTTAAGAGAGGACTCTGACCTCCCGCCTTTAGTCAGTCCATAACAATTTACTAAAATTCCACTCTCCACATTGCCCTAGCAGCCTTTTATAAGGCAGGTAGAGATCACATACTACAGGAAATTGCAATCAAGAGAGCAGCAAACAATACTGCCTGCCATAAAAACATCCCATACATTAAATCTATAAAGCAGCAGTTTAAGATCACTCATAAAGGTCAATTCACAAAATCTATTGGGGAAAGGGGATGCTGGTGTCTCTTCATTGGCCAAAACCAGGAAGAATTGGTTGTCTAAAAAAAAACCACCACCAAAAAAAACAAACCACAAAAAAACTTAAACCTGCAAACCAAGTACCTGGTATTCAAGCAGACACGTTCAAATATATCCTCTTAAAAAAAAAAAATCAGTAGAGTCCTTGAAGACATGAGGCAGTCGACTATATTCTCTTCCAAAAAAATATATATAGCTTTCCCAAAATGGACCATGAATTATTATCAGCCAGATGTTGAACATTTAGAGAAGCTCCAAGCTAACAGATTCATTTCACAGGTGCTCCAGTTTATAAATAAGATGAATGGGAACATCAAAAGACATTTCTTCAGACTAGTATTTCTTTAACTGCTGATACGTATTCCTCTGAGCGACAAAAGGGCAGTCCTGTAGTTGGCCTGGAACCCAGTTCCCTTTTCCCTCCATACTTCCTATGTTACTTTTGGCAAGCAACTCAGGTGCATATATAATTTCAAAAGGTATTTAGGCACCCAATTCTCAAACATAGTCTACCGATACTTATGCATATCTACATAAGTGATTATAGCACTTTGGAAAATGCAAATCACATCACCTGCTCAAGTCTGGGTAAGAGGAGCTACACTAAGAAGAGTTCTCTGCTACAACGTTTACACTGGGGGTTTAGCCAACTACCTAGCTACACCCTTTAAGGGACCTCAGAACAAGAGCTGAAAATGAGCAAGGAAACTAAACAAGAAAACAGGTAAACACCAACAAGTTAAAAACCACCTACACATTAAACTTCAGTAAGCCAACCCTCCTTAAACCTAAGACTGAGATAGAGCACTACTGTCCTCAAAGAAACTCAGTCCTTTCCACAAGATTTTTATACCTGAGCTGCTCAGCTACACCCCAGCCACTTCAACCCAAGCGGTATTAGTGCTGGAATAAGCCTTAGTGTAGGAAATTCTCTGGCAATTGCAGCATGTTTCCCACTGTTGGTCAGATTAGTCAGTTCAGCCATCAGCCCTCTCTCTACACTAAAGCCTAACTCACAGTGGTTCCTATTTAAGTGACTCTGATTCCTTCTGTAGAAAAGTCTAGGTCGGGGGGGTTCAGCGTGCATGCCGTATTCCCTCGGCGGCACTTCTGCAGGTGTGGATGCTGCAGAAGGGCAGCGTTCTCCTTCCAAACAAAGATACTCACAGATGGTTCAAGAAACATAAGGAAAATCAGAAACGATGCAGTCAGCTCTTTGTGTACACACCTTAAAATACGAAAGGCCAACCCCCCACCGCAAAAATCTGTTAGGAAAGTCCACAAGTGCAACACAAGACATTCAACTGAAGATAAAACAGATCTGAACAGAAACGGTGGATTTCACACTTCACTGGCGCCGTTTTCCCGGTTCGAAAGCGTTAATGAATTTTCAAAAAATCCAATAATGATTAGCGTTTGCCAAAAAAAACCCCAAAACACACAAACACACACACTACAGTCATTATTCGGCATTTTCCCTTCAGCCGGCACTAAGGGCAGCAGGGCACGGAGCCCCGTCAGCCGCCACGCGAGCCACCGGCTTCCCGCCCGCAAGAGCCCAAAAGCCGTTTAAGATATCGGGAGGGGGGTTGTGGGGAAGAAGAACCCCACTAACAGCACAACCCACACGGCGGAGCTGAAAAGCGGGCTCGCCCCCCGCCCCAGGGAAGTGACAGTGTAATAAGTAATTAAGGGTAATTTGCTGATCAAATGGACTTTTAACAAAAGGAATGATCTTGCAGCAACAGATCCGAGAACGTTCTGTCTGGCGAGAAAAGAGTTAACTGTTAACCATGAGGTTGGAGATGTACCTTCTCAAGGCCAATGTTAAACCATAATCTCATGTTACTATGACAACCTTCGTCTTCGTCTAGACCTTAGTGTAAAAATAGTTTAGTTTTGTAACATACAGCTTCTTGCTACGGGACTGAGAGCATAACTGTTTGCTTAAACCGGCCTTGAAGTTGAGAGTAAAAGCGCTGTGTTACTTGTCGGAATTTGCGAGCCTGAATGGAGCTGCGACTCCCCGGCCGCCCAGCGCTGTTTTTGCTTTCCTGCCTCAATAAATACTTAGTGAATTTATTTCGGACTCTAGTTATTTCAATTTCAACTATAACAACAGGGAGGGTTTTCCTCAGGGATGGCGCCGGCTCCCGCCACCCTCTGACAGCGCTCCAGGCGACCCCGCTTCCTCCCCGGGGAAGGCGCCGGCGGTTTGCGGCCGGCCGTAACGGGCTGGCTGCCGCCTCAACGAGAGGCGCCGCGGGCTCACCGCCCGCCCGGGCACGCACCGAGGGGCGCGGCGCGGGCTCCCCGAGAGGAAAGGCCGGGGGACGAGGTGGGTAAGCGCTCCCCCCTCCTCCCCACTCTGCCGCGGGAACGGCCAGGAGACATCTTGGCCCGCGTCTCCCCCCGCCGCCGCTTCTCCCTCCTCACCCGCAGCTCCTCGAGATCCGCCATTTTCTACCCACTGCTGCCGCCACCACCGGACGCTGCCGCTACCATAGTGCGCCCCGTGCGCGCCCCCGGAATATAACGGGGGAGGGCGGCAGCTGCGGGGTGGGGCGGCGGCTGCGGGGGGGGGCGGGGCCGCCCGCCCGCCCGGCCGCCTCTCCGCCCAGCGGGGCGGCCCCTGGGAAAACCGTGAAGGAGAACCAGCCGCTTTTTTGTATACACGCACCCACCGGTACGGGGCCGGGCTCCTCCGCCACCATCGGGGTCCCTAGCAGGCCCAGACCCGCGGGGCGGGCGGGAGAAGGCAGCCCTCCCCCCCCCGCCGGGCTCCGGCCTGGCATGAAAGCCAAGAGCATGCAGCCCCCCAGGGACAAGGCGACCCCCCGAGGGGCTGCTGATTTAAAGTATCAGTCACCAATATTCAAGTGAGCGGAGGTTATTTTTATTCGGCAGCGCTGGGTGCATGGGGGATCGCTCCACCAAAGTCATGCACACCAAGGGGATTTTTCAGTCCCCTCTTTATACAAGCTACTCATACCTATTCATTAACTTTCCAGGAAATCGTTTACATATTCATTACAATTCCAGGAACTCATTTACATACCTCCCTAAACTAGTGACAATGATTTAAGTCCTTGTCTTTGCCACGTTGTATAAACAACAGGAACTTAGGACCAGATAGCTGTTTTAAAGATGACAAATCCAAAGACTTGGCAAATAGTACATCCCTCATGTTAGCAATAAGGGTCCTTGGACGTTTCCCAACTTTTAGATAAACATAAGTACATCATCCTATAGATAAGCGGTACATCATTCATCATTCATTCCCCCCTTTTTTAGTAACTTTTGCAAAATCTTTAGCAACTACAAAAAATCATTATGCCTTATGATCACTCTTCGACAGCACCAAACAAAACATGAGGTAATACACGTATTATTCCTAAAACAATTACAATAAGTATTATAACAAAAGCATCCTGTAACCATTCTAAATTAGGTAACCACGAAGTTAATTTGTCCCATATAGCTTTAAATACCATGATAAATCGTCTTTACTAATTTCAAGCAGGATCTGCCCCCTTGTTCCATATCTTATGGATGTCTGTTTAACTGAAGGAAACGGCTTAGAGTGAGTGAGTGAGTCCCACTGTAGGAAGTGGGTTAGAGTGAGTTAGCGAGTCGAACTGTAGGGCGCCGGTTAGAATGAGTGAGTGAGTGAGTCCCACTGTAGGAAGTGGGTTATTGTGAGTGAGTGACTGAGTCCCACTGTAGGAAGAAGGTTAGAGTGAGTGAGTGAGTCCCACTGTACGAAGAAACTCAGAGAGGGTGAGTGAGTGAGTCCCACTGTAGGAAATAGGTTAGAGTGACTGAGTGAGTCCCACGCTAGGAAACGGGTTAGAGTGAGTGAGTGAGTCCCACTGTAGGGCGCGGTTCACAGTAGAGTGAGTGAGTGAGTCCCACTGTATGAAGCAACTCAGAGTGGGTGAGTGAGTGAGCCCCACAGTAGGAAGGAACTCAGAGTGGGTGAGTGAGTGAGTCCCACTGTAGGAAGCGGGTTACTGTGAGTGAGTGACTGAGTCCCACTGTAGGAAGCAGGTTAGAGTGAGGGAGTGACTCCCACTGTAGGAAGTGGGCTACTGTGAGAGAGTGACTGAGTCCCACTGTAGGAAGCGGGTTAGAGTGAGCGAGTGAGTCCCACTGCAGGAAGCGGGTTACTGTGAGTGAGTGACTGAGTCCCACTGTAGGAAGCAACTCAGAGTGGGTGAGTGAGTGAGTCCCACTGTAGGAAGTGGGTTAGATATAGAGAGTGAGTGAGTCCCACTGTAGCAAGCGGGTTAGAGTGAGTGAGTAAGTGAGTCCCACTGTAGGTCGCGGGTTAGAGTGAGTGAGTAAGTGAGTCCCACTGTAGGAAGCCGGTTAGAGTGAGTGAGTGAGTCCCACTGCAGGAAGCGGGTTAGAGTGAATGAGTGAGTCCCACTGTACGAAGCGGGTTGGAGTGAGTGAGTGAGTGAGTCCCACTCTAGGAAGTGGGTTACACTAAGTGAGAGAGTCGCAGTGTAGGGCGCGAATTAGAGTGAGTGAGTGAGTGAGTGAGTGACACCCACTGTAGGACAGGGGTTAGAGTGAGTGAATGAGTGAGTCCCACTGTAGGAAGCGGGTTAGAGTGAGTGAGTGAGTGAGTCCCACTGTAGGAAGCGGCTTAGAGTAGAGTGAGTGAGTGAGTGAGTCGCAGTGTAGGGCGCGAATTAGAGTGAGTGAGTGAGTGAGTGAGTGACACCCACTGTAGGACAGGGGTTAGAGTGAGTGAATGAGTGAGTCCCACTGTAGGAAGCGGGTTAGAGTGAGTGAGTGAGTGAGTCCCACTGTAGGAAGCGGCTTAGAGTAGAGTGAGTGAGTGAGTGAGTCCCACTGTAGGAAGTGGGTTAGAGTGAGTGAGTGTATGAGTCCCACTGTAGGAAGCGGCTCAAGTGAGTGAGTGACTGAGTCCCACTGTAGGAAGCAACTCAGAGTGGGTGAGTGAGTGAGTCCCAATATAGGAAGTGGTTTAGAGTGAGTGAGGTAGTGAGTCGCACTGTAGGGCGCTGCTTAGAATGAGTGAGAGAGTGAGTCCCACTGTAAGGCGCGGGTTAGAGTTAGTGAGTAGAGAGTCCCACTGTAGGAAGTGGGTTAGAGTGAGTGAGTGAGTGAGTCGCACTGTAGGGTGGTTGTTAGAATGAGTGAGCGAGTGACTCCCACTGTAGGAAGTGAGTTACTGTGAGTGAGTGACTGAGTCCCTCTGTAGGAAGCGGCTCAAAGTTAGAGAGTGAGCGAATCCCACTGTAGGAAGCAACGCAGAGTGGGTAAGTGATTGAATCCCACTATAGTTAGCAGGTTAGAGTGAGTGAGTGAGTGAGTCCCACTGTAGGATGCGGCTTAGAGTGAGTGAGTGAGTGAGTCCCACTTTAGGAAGTGAGTTAGAGTGAGTGAGTCGCACTGTAGGGCGCTGGCTAGAATGAGTGAGTGAGTGAGTCCCACTGTAGGATGCGGCTTAGAGTGAGTGAGTGAGTGAGTCCCGCTTTAGGAAGTGAGTTAGAGTGAGTGAGTCGCACTGTAGGGCGCTGGCTAGAATGAGTGAGTGAGTGAGGCCCACTGTAGGATGCGGCACAGAGTGAGTGAGTGAGTGAGGCCCACTGTAGGAAGTGGTTTAGAGTGAGTGAGTGAGTCCCACTGTAGGGCGCGGTTCACAGTAGAGTGAGTGAGTGAGTCCCACTGTATGAAGCAACTCAGAGTGGGTGAGTGAGTGAGCCCCACAGTAGGAAGGAACTCAGAGAGAGTGAGTGAGTGAGTCCCACTGTACGAAGCACCTCAGAGTGGGTGAGTGAGTGAGCCCCACAGTAGGAAGGAACTCAGAGTGGGTGAGTGAGTGAGTCCCACTGTAGGAAGCGGGTTACTGTGAGTGAGTGACTGAGTCCCACTGTAGGAAGCGGGTTAGAGTGAGGGAGTGACTCCCACTGTAGGAAGCGGGCTACTGTGAGAGAGTGACTGAGTCCCACTGTAGGAAGCGGGTTAGAGTGAGCGAGTGAGTCCCACTGCAGGAAGCGGGTTACTGTGAGTGAGTGACTGAGTCCCACTGTAGGAAGCAACTCAGAGTGGGTGAGTGAGTGAGTCCCACTGTAGGAAGTGGGTTAGATATAGAGAGTGAGTGAGTCCCACTGTAGCAAGCGGGTTAGAGTGAGTGAGTAAGTGAGTCCCACTGTAGGTCGCGGGTTAGAGTGAGTGAGTAAGTGAGTCCCACTGTAGGAAGCCGGTTAGAGTGAGCGAGTGAGTCCCACTGTAGGAAGCGGGTTAGAGTGAATGAGTGAGTCCCACTGTACGAAGCGGGTTAGAGTGAGTGAGTGAGTGAGTCCCACTCTAGGAAGTGGGTTACACTAAGTGAGAGAGTCGCAGTGTAGGGCGCGAATTAGAGTGAGTGAGTGAGTGAGTGAGTGACACCCACTGTAGGACAGGGGTTAGAGTGAGTGAATGAGTGAGTCCCACTGTAGGAAGCGGGTTAGAGTGAGTGAGTGAGTGAGTCCCACTGTAGGAAGCGGCTTAGAGTAGAGTGAGTGAGTGAGTGAGTCCCACTGTAGGAAGTGGGTTAGAGTGAGTGAGTGTATGAGTCCCACTGTAGGAAGCGGCTCAAGTGAGTGAGTGACTGAGTCCCACTGTAGGAAGCAACTCAGAGTGGGTGAGTGAGTGAGTCCCAATATAGGAAGTGGTTTAGAGTGAGTGAGGTAGTGAGTCGCACTGTAGGGCGCTGCTTAGAATGAGTGAGAGAGTGAGTCCCACTGTAAGGCGCGGGTTAGAGTTAGTGAGTAGAGAGTCCCACTGTAGGAAGTGGGTTAGAGTGAGTGAGTGAGTGAGTCGCACTGTAGGGTGATTGTTAGAATGAGTGAGCGAGTGACTCCCACTGTAGGAAGTGAGTTACTGTGAGTGAGTGACTGAGTCCCTCTGTAGGAAGCGGCTCAAAGTTAGAGAGTGAGCGAGTCCCACTGTAGGAAGCAACGCAGAGTGGGTAAGTGATTGAGTCCCACTATAGTTAGCAGGTTAGAGTGAGTGAGTGAGTGAGTCCCACTGTAGGATGCGGCTTAGAGTGAGTGAGTGAGTGAGTCCCACTTTAGGAAGTGAGTTATAGTGAGTGAGTCGCACTGTAGGGCGCTGGCTAGAATGAGTGAGTGAGTCCCACTGTAGGATGCGGCTTAGAGTGAGTGAGTGAGTGAGTCCCGCTTTAGGAAGTGAGTTAGAGTGAGTGAGTCGCACTGTAGGGCGCTGGCTAGAATGAGTGAGTGAGTGAGGCCCACTGTAGGATGCGGCATAGAGTGAGTGAGTGAGTGAGGCCCACTGTAGGAAGTGGGTTAGAGTGAGTGAGTGAGTGAGTGAGTCGCACTGTAGGGCACTGGTTAGAATGAGTGAGTGAGTTAGGCCCACTGTAGGAAGCGGCTTAGAGTGGGGGAGTGAGAGAGTCCAAATGTAGGGGGCGGGTTAGAGTGAGTGAGTGAGTCCCACTGTAGGGCCCGGGTTAGAGTGAGAGAGTGCGTCGCACTGTAGGAAAAGGGTTAGAGTGAGTGAATGAGTGAGTCCAACTGTAAGAAGAGGGTTAGAGGGAGCGAGTGAGTCCCAATGTAGGATGCGGGTTAGTGTGAGTGAGTGAGTAAGTCCCACTGTAGGAAGCGGATCAAAGTTAGTGAGTGAGCGAGTCCCAATGTAGGAAGCAACGCAGAGTGGGTGAGTTAGTGAGTCCCACTGTAGGAAGCAGGTTAGAATGAGTGAGTGAGTAATTCCCACTGTAGGGCATGCGTTTGAGTGAGTGAGTGAGTCCCACTGTAGGAAGCGGTTTACTGTGAGTTAGTGAGTGAGCCCCACAGTAGGAAGGAACTAAGAGTGGGTGAAAGAGTGAGTCCCACTGTAGGAAGTGGGTTAGAGTGAATGAGTGAGTGAGTCGCACTGTAGGAAGCCGGTTAGAGTGAGTGTGTGAGTGAGTCCCACTGTAGGAAGAAGCTCAGAGTGACTGACTGACTGAGTCGCACTGTAGGAAGCAGCTCAGAGCGGGGGAGTGAGTGAGTCCCAATGTAGGAAGTGGGTTAGAGTGAGTCAGTGAGTGAGTCCCACTTTTGGAAACGTGTTAGATTGAGTGAGAGAGTCCCACTGTAGGAAGCGGATTAGAGTTATGAGTGAGTCCCACTTTAGGAAACAGGTTAGAGTGAGTGAGTGAGTCTCAATTTAGGAAACGGCTTAGAGTGAGTTAGTGAGTGAGTCCCACTGTAGGAGGTTGGTTATAGTGAGTGAGTGAGTGAGTCGCACTGTAGGAAGCGGGTTAAAGTAAGTGAGTGAGTCCCAGTGTAGGGCGCGGGTTAGAGTTACTGAGTGTGTCCCGCTATAGGAAGCGGGTTAGAGTGAGTGAGTGAGTGACTCCCACTGTAGGAAGCGGCTTAGAGTGAGTCATTGATTGAGTCCCACTGTTGGAAGCGGGTTAAAGTGAGCGAGTGAGTCCCACTGTAGGAAGCGGGTTACTGTGAGTGAGTGTCTGTGTCCCACTGTAGGAAACGCGTCAGAGTGAGTGAGCCCCAGGGTACGGCGCAGGTTAGAGTGAGTGAGTGACTGAGTCCCACTGTAGGGAAAGTCTCAAACTGTGTGAGTGAGTGAGACCCACTGTAGGAAGCAGCTCAGAGTGAGGGAGTGAGAGAGTCCAAATGTAGGGGGCGGGTTAGAGTGAGTGAGTGAGTCCCACTGTAGGGCCCGGGTTAGAGTGAGAGAGTGCGCCGCACTGTAGGAAACGGGATAGAGCGAGTGAGTGCGTCCCACTGTAGGAAGCGGGTTAGAGTGAGTGAGTGCGTCGCACTGTAGGAAACGGGATAGAGCGAGTGAGTGCGTCCCACTGTAGGAAGCGGGTTAGAGTGACTGACTGACTGAGTCCCACTGTAGGAAGCGGGTTAGAGTAAGTGAGTGAGTCCCCGTGTATGGCGCGCGTTAGAGTGAAGTGAGCGAGTCCCACTGTAGGAAGCGGTATAGAGTGAGTGAGTGAGTGAGTCCCACTGTAGGAAGAAAGTCAGAGTAGGTGAGTGAGTGAGTCCCACTGTAGGAAGCGGGTTAGAGTGAGTGAGTGAGTGAGTCCCACTGTAGGAAACGTGTTAGAGGGAGCGAGTGAGTCCCAATGTAGGGCGCGGATTACAGTGAGTGACTGAGTCCCACTGTAGGAAGCGGGTTTGAGTGAATGAGCGCCTTAGTCCCACTGTAGGAAGCGGCACAAAGTGAGCGAGTGAGTGAGTCCCACTGTAGGAAGAAAGTCAGAGTAGGTGAGTGATTTAGTCCCACTGTAGGAAGTGGGTTAGAGTGAGTGAGTGAGTCCCACTGTAGGAAGCGGGTTAGAGTGAGGGAGAGATTCCCACTGTAGGAAGTGGGTTAGAGTGAATGAGTGAGTGAGTCCCACTGTAGGAAGCAGGCTAGACTGAGTGAGTGAGTCCCACTGTAGGGCACGGGTCACAGTGAGTGAGTGAGTGAGTCCCACTGTAGGAAGCGGGTTAGAGTGACTGAGTGTGTCCCACTGTAGGACACGAGCCAGAGTATGTGAATGAGTGAGTCGCACTTTAGGGTGCTGGTTAGAATGAGTGAGTGAGTGAATCCCACTGTAGGAAGCGGGATTGAGTGAGTGAGTAAGTCCCACTGTAGGAAGCGGGTTAGAGTGAGAGAGTGAGTCCCACTGTAGGGCTCAGGTTAGAGTGAGTGAGTGAGTGAGTCCAAGTGTAGGAAGCAACTCAGAGTGTGAGAGCAAGTGAGTCCCACTGTAGCAAGTGTGTTAGAATGAATGAGTGAGTGAGTCCCACTGTAGAGTGCGGGTTAGAGTGAGTGAGTGAGTCCCCCTGTAGGAAGCAGGTTAGAGTGACTGAGTGTGTCCCACTCTAGGACACGGGTCAGAGTGAGTGAGTGAGTGAGTCGCTCTTTAGGGCGCTGGTTAGAATGAGTGAGTTAGTGAGTCCCACTGTAGGAAGCGGGTTAGAGTGAGTGAGTGAGTCCCACTGTAGGAAGCGGGTTACAGTGAGTGAGTGACTGAGTCCCACTCTAGGAAGCGGGTTAGAGTGAGTGAGTGAGTCGCAGTGTAGGGCGCTGGTTAGAATGTGTGAGTGAGTGAGTCCCACTGTAGGAAGCAGGTTAGAGTGACTGACTGAGTCCCACTGTAGGAAGCGGGTTAGAGTGAGTGAGTGAGTGAGTCCCACTCTAGGAAGCGGGTTAGAGTGAGTGAGTGAGTGAGTCCCACTGTAGGGAGCGGCTTAGAGTGAGTGAGTGAGTGAGTCCCACTGTAGGAAGCAGCTCAGAGTGGGGGAGTGAGAGAGTGCAAATGTAGGGGGCGGGTTAGCGTGAGTGAGTGACTGTGTCTCACTGTAGGAAGCGGGTTAGAGTGAGTGAGTGACTGAGTCCCACCGTAGGAAGCAGGTTAGAGTGAGTTAGTGAGTGAGTCCCACTGTAGGAAGCAGCTTAAAGTCAGTGAGTGAGTGAGTTCCACCGTAGGAAGCGGCTTAGAGTGAGTGAGTGAGTGAGTTGTACTGCAGGGCGCTGGTTATAATGAGTGGGTTAGAGTGAGTCCCACTGTAGGAAGCGGGTTAGAGTGAGTGACTGAGTCTCACTGTCGGAAACGGTTTAGAGTGAGTGAGTGAGTGAGTCTCTCTGTAGGAAGCGGTTTAGAGTAAATGAGTGAGTCCCAGTTTAGGGCGCAGGTTAGAGTGAGTGAGTGAGTCCCCCTGTAGGGCGCAGCTCAGAGTGAGAGAGTGACTGAGTCCCACTGTAGGAAGCGTCTAAAAGTGAGTGGGTGAGTAAGTCGCACTGTAGTAAGAAAGTCAGAGTAGGAGAGTGAGTGAGTCCCACTGTAGGAAACGGGTTAAAGTGAGTGACTGAGTGAGTCCCACTGTAAGTAGCGAGTTAGAGTCAGTGAGTGAGTGAGTCCCAATGTAGGGCGCAGGTTAGAGTGAGTAGGTGAGCCCCACTGTAGGGCGCAGGTTATAGTTAGTGAGTGTATGAGTCCCACTGTAGGAAGTGGCTCAATGTGAGTAAGTGAGTGAGTCCCAATGTAGGAAGCAATTCAGAGTGGGTGAGTGAGTGTGTCCCACTGTAGGAAGTGGGTTAGGTTGAGTGAGTGAGTAAGTCCCACTGTAGGACTTGGGTTTTAGTGATTGAGTAAGTGAGTCCCACTGTAGGAAGCGGTTTATAGTGAGTGAGTGCGTCCCACTGTAGGAAGCGTCTTAGAGTGAGCAAGTAAGTCCCACTGAAGGAAGCAGGTTAGAGTGAGTGAGTGAGTCCCACTGTAGGGCGCAGGTTAGAGTGAGTGTGTGAGTGAGTCGCACTGTAGGAAGCGGGTTAGAGTGAGGGAGAGATTCCCACTGTAGGAAGTGGGTTAGAGTGAATGAGTGAGTGAGACCCACTGTAGGAAGCGGGTTAGAGTGAGTGTGTGAGTCCCACTGTAGGGCACGGGTCACAGTGACTGAGTGAGTGAGTCCCACTGTAGGAAGCGGGTTAGAGTGACTGAGTGTGTCCCACTGTAGGACACGAGCCAGAGTGTGTGAGTGAGTGAGTCGCACTTTAGGACGCTGGTTAGAATGAGTGAGTGAGTGAATCCCACTGTAGGAAGCGGGATTGAGTGAGTGAGTAAGTCCCACTGTAGGAAGCGGTTTAGAGTGAGTGAGTGAGTTCCACTGTAGGGCTCAGGTTAGAGTGAGTGAGTGAATGAGTCCCAGTGTAGGAAGTGTGTTAGAATGAATGAGTGAGTGAGTCACACTGTAGGAAGCGGGTTAGAGTGACTGAGTGTGTCCAACTGTAGGACGCGGGTCAGAGTGAGTGACTGAGTGTGTCCCACTGTAGGGCGTGCGTTTGAGTGAGTGAGTGAGTGAGTCCCACTGTAGGAAGCAGGTTAGAATGAGTGAGTGAGTGAGCCCCACAGTAGGAAGGAACTAGGAGTGGGTGAGTGAGTGAGTCCCACTGTAGGAAGTGGGTTAGAGTGAGTGAGTGAGTGAGTCCCACTGTAGGAAGCCGGTTAGAGTGAGTGTGTGTGTGAGTCCCACTGTAGGAAGAAGCTCAAAGTGACTGGCTGACTGAGTCACACTGTAGGAAGCAGCTCAGATTGGGGGAGTGAGTGAGTCCCAATGTAGGAAGCGGGTTAGAGTGAGTGAGTCCCACTGTATGTAGCGGGTTAGAGTGAGTGAGTGAGTGAGTCCCACTGTACGAAGCAACTCAGAGTGGGTGAGTGAGTGAGCCCCACAGTAGGAAGGAACTCAGAGTGGGTGAGTGAGTGAGTCCCACTGTAGGAAGCGGGTTACTGTGAGTGAGTGACTGAGTCCCACTGTAGGAAGCGGGTTAGAGTGAGGGAGTGACTCCCACTGTAGGAAGCGGGCTACTGTGAGAGAGTGACTGAGTCCCACTGTAGGAAGCAGGTTACTGTAGAGCGAGTGACTGAATCCCACTGTAGGAAGCGGGTTAGAGTGAGTGAGTGAGTGAGTCCCACTCTAGGAAGTGGGTTAGACTAAGTGAGAGAGTCGCAGTGTAGGGCGCGAATTAGAGTGAGTGAGTGAGTGAGTGAGTGACACCCACTGTAGGACAGGGGTTAGAGTGAGTGAATGAGTGAGTCCCACTGTAGGTAGCGGGTTAGAGTGAGTGAGTGAGTGAGTCCCACTGTAGGAAGCGGCTTAGAGTAGGCTAGATTGAGTGAGTGAGTCCCACTGTAGGAAGTGGGTTAGAGTGAGTGAGTGTATGAGTCCCACTGTAGGAAGCGGCTCAAGTGAGTGAGTGACTGAGTCCCACTGTAGGAAGCAACTCAGAGTGGGTGAGTGAGTGAGTCCCAATATAGGAAGTGGTTTAGAGTGAGTGAGGTAGCGAGTCGCACTATTAGGGCGCTGCTTAGAATGAGTGAGAGAGTGAGTCCCACTGTAAGGCGCGGGTTAGAGTTAGTGAGTAGAGAGTCCCACTGTAGGAAGTGGGTTAGAATGAGTGAGTGTATGAGTCCCACTGTAGGAAGCGGCTCGAGTGAGTGAGTGAGTCCCACTTTAGGAAGGAACTCAGAGTGGGTGAGTGAGTGAGTCCCAATATAGGAAGTGGTTTAGAGTGAGTGAGGTAGTGAGTCGCACTGTAGGGCGCTGCTTAGAATGAGTGAGTGAGTGAGTCCCACTGGAAGGCACGGGTTAGAGTTAGTGAGTAGGGAGTCCCACTGTAGGAAGTGGGTTAGAGTGAGTGAGTGAGTGAGTCGCACTGTAGGGTGATTGTTAGAATGAGTGAGCGAGTGACTCCCACTGTAGGAAGTGAGTTACTGTGAGTGAGTGACTGAGTCCCTCTGTAGGAAGCGGCTCAAAGTTAGAGAGTGAGCGAGTCCCACTGTAGGAAGCAACGCAGAGTGGGTGAGTGATTGAGTCCCACTATAGTTAGCAGGTTAGAGTGAGTGAGTGAGTGAGTCCCACTTTAGGAAGTGAGTTAGAGTGAGTGAGTCGCACTGTAGGGCGCTGGCTAGAATGAGTGAGTGAGTGAGTCCCACTGTAGGATGCGGCTTAGAGTGAGTGAGTGAGTGAGTCCCGCTTTAGGAAGTGAGTTAGAGTGAGTGAGTCGCACTGTAGGGCGCTGGCTAGAATGAGTGAGTGAGTGAGTCCCACTGTAGGATGCGGCATAGAGTGAGTGAGTGAGTGAGGCCCACTGTAGGAAGTGGGTTAGAGTGAGTGAGTGAGTGAGTGAGTCGCACTGTAGGGCACTGGTTAGAATGAGTGAGTGAGTTAGGCCCACTGTAGGAAGCGGCTTAGAGTGAGTGAGTGAGTGAGTCCCACTGTAGGAAACGGGTTAGAGGGAGCGAGTGAGTCCCAATGTAGGGCGCGGATTAGAGTGAGTGACTGAGTCCCACTGTAGGAAGCGGGTTTGAGTGAATGAGTGCCTTAGTCCCACTGTAGGAAGCGGCACAAAGTGAGCGAGTGAGTGAGTCCCACTGTAGGAAGAAAGTCAGAGTAGGTGAGTGAGTGAGTACCACTGTAGGAAACGGGTTAGAGTGAGTGAGTGAGTCCCACTGTAGGAAGCGGGTTAGAGTGACTGAGTGTGTCCCACTGTAGGACACGAGCCAGAGTATGTGAGTGAGTGAGTCGCACTTTAGGGTGCTGGTTAGAATGAGTGAGTGAGTGAATCCCACTGTAGGAAGCGGGATTGAGTGAGTGAGTAAGTCCCACTGTAGGAAGCGGGTTAGAGTGAGAGAGTGAGTCCCACTGTAGGGCTCAGGTTAGAGTGAGTGAGTGAGTGAGTCCAAGTGTAGGAAGCAACTCAGAGTGTGAGAGCAAGTGAGTCCCACTGTAGCAAGTGTGTTAGAATGAATGAGTGAGTGAGTCCCACTGTAGAGTGCGGGTTAGAGTGAGTGAGTGAGTCCCCCTGTAGGAAGCGGGTTAGAGTGACTGAGTGTGTCCCACTCTAGGACACGGGTCAGAGTGAGTGAGTGAGTCGCAGTGTAGGGCGCTGGTTAGAATGTGTGAGTGAGTGAGTCCCACTGTAGGAAGCAGGTTAGAGTGAGTGAGTGAGTCCCACTGTAGGAAGCGGGTTACAGTGAGTGAGTGACTGAGTCCCACTCTAGGAAGCGGGTTAGAGTGAGTGAGTGAGTCGCAGTGTAGGGCGCTGGTTAGAATGTGTGAGTGAGTGAGTCCCACTGTAGGAAGCAGGTTAGAGTGAGTGAGTGAGTCCCACTGTAGGGCTCAGGTTAGAGTGAGTGAGTGAGTGAGGCCCACTCTAGGAAGCGGCTTAGAGTGAGTGAGTGAGTGAGTCCCACTGTAGGAAGCGGCTTAGAGTTAGTGAGTGAGTGAGTCCCACTGTAGGAAGCAGCTCAGAGTGGGGGAGTGAGAGAGTGCAAATGTAGGGGGCGGGTTAGCGTGAGTGAGTGACTGTGTCTCACTGTAGGAAGCGGGTTAGAGTGAGTGAGTGACTGAGTCCCACCGTAGGAAGCAGGTTAGAGTGAGTTAGTGAGTGAGTCCCACTGTAGGAAGCAGCTTAAAGTCAGTGAGTGAGTGAGTTCCACCGTAGGAAGCGGCTTAGAGTGAGTGAGTGAGTGAGTTGTACTGTAGGGCGCTGGTTAGAATGAGTGGGTTAGAGTGAGTCCCACTGTAGGAAGCGGGTTAGAGTGAGTGACTGAGTCTCACTGTCGGAAACGGTTTAGAGTGAGTGAGTGAGTGAGTCTCTCTGTAGGAAGCGGGTTAGAGTAAATGAGTGAGTCCCAGTTTAGGGCGCAGGTTAGAGTGAGTGAGTGAGTCCCCCTGTAGGGCGCAGCTCAGAGTGAGAGAGTGACTGAGTCCCACTGTAGGAAGCGTCTAAAAGTGAGTGGGTGAGTAAGTCCCACTGTAGGGCGCGGTTATGAGTGAGTGAGTGAGTGAGTCCCACTGTAGGTAGCGGGTTAGAGTGAGTGAGTGAGTGAGTTCCACTGTAGGAAGCAGCTTAGAGTGACTGAGTGAGTGAGTCCCACTGTAGGAAGCAGCTCAGAGTGGGGGAGTGAGAGAGTCCAAATGTATGGGGCGGGTTAGCGTGACTGATTGACTGTGTCTCACAGTAGGAAGCGGGTCAGAGTGAGTGAGTGACTGAGTCCCACTGTCGGAAGCAGGTTAGAGTGAGTTAGTGAGTGAGTCCCACTGTAGGAAACAGCTCAAACTCAGTGAGTGAGTGAGTTGTACTCTAGGGCGCTGGTTAGAATGAGTAGGTGGCTGAATCCCACTGTAGGATGTGGGTTAGAGTCAGTGAGTGAGTGAGTCCCAATGTAGGGCGCGGGTTAGAGTGAGTGAGTGAGTCGCACTGTAGGGCGCAGGTTATAGTTAGTGAGTGTATGAGTCCCACTGTAGGAAGTGGCTCAATGTCAGTAAGTGAGTGAGTCCCAATGTAGGAAGAAATTCAGACTGGGTGAGTGAGTGTGTCCCACTGTAGGAAGTGGGTTAGATTGAGTGAGTGAGTAAGTCCCACTGTAGGACTTGGGTTTTAGTGAGTGAGTAAGTGAGTCCCACTTTAGGAAGCGGTTTATAGTGAGTGAGTCCTTCCCACTGTAGGAAGCGGGATTGAGTGAGTGAGTAAGTCCCACTGTAGGAAGCGGGTTAGAGTGAGTGAGTGAGTCCCACTGTAGGGCTCAGGTTAGAGTGAGTGAGTGAGTGAGTCCCAGTGTAGGAAGCAACTCAGAGTGTGAGAGTGAGTGAGTCCCAGTGTAGGAAGTGTGTTAGAATGAATGAGTGAGTGAGTCCCACTGTAGAGTGCTGGTTAGAGTGAGTGAGTGTGTCCCACTGTAGGGCGCGGGTCAGAGTGAGTGAGAGAGTGAGTCGCACTTTAGGGCGCTGGTTAGAATGAGTGAGTTAGTGAGTCCCACTGTAGGAAGCAGGTTAGAGTAGAGCGAGTGAGTCCCACTGCAGGCAGCGGGTTAGAGTGAGTGAGTGTATGAGTCCCACTGTAGGAAAAGTGTCAAACTGAGTGAATGAGTGAGTCCCACTGTAGGAAACGGCTCAGAGTGGGGGAGTGAGAGAGTCCAAATTTAGGGGGCGGGTTAGAGTACGTGAGTGAGTCCCACTGGAGGGCGCGGGTTAGAGTGAGATAGTGCGTCCCACAGTAGGAAACAGGTTAGAGTGACTGAGTGAGTCCCACTGTAGGAAGCGGGTTAGAATGAGTGAGTGACTGAGTCCCACTGTAGGAAGCGGGTTAGAGTGTGTGACTGAGTCCCACCATAGGAAGCAAGTTAGAGTGAGTTAGTTAGTGAGTCTTACTGCACGAAGCAACTCAAAGTCAGTGAGTGAGTGAATTCCACCGTAGGAAGCGGGTTATAGTGAGTGAGTGAGTGAGTCCCACTGTAGGTAGCGGGCTAGAGTGAGTGAGTGAGTGAGTCCCAAAGTAGGGCGCGGGTTAGAGTGAGTGAGTGACTGAGTCCCACTTTAGGAAGCGGAACCAAGTGACTGAGTGAGTGAGTCCCACAGTAGGAAGATACTCAGAGTAGGTGAGTGAGTGAGTCCCACTGTAGGAAGTGGTTTAGAGTGAGTGACTGAGTGAGTCCCACTGTAGGTAGCGGGTTAGAGTGACTGAGTGACTGAGTCCCACTGTAGGTAGCGGGTTAGAGTGAGTGAGTGAATGAGATCCACTGAAGGGAGCGTGTTAGAGTGAGTGTGTGTGTAAGTCCCACCGTAGGAAGCAGCTCAGAGTTGGGGAGTGAGTGAGTCCCAATGTAGGGTGCGGGTTTGAGTGAGTGAGTGAGTCCCACTGCAGGGCGCAGGTTATAGTTAGTGAGTGTATGAGTCCCACTGTAGGAAGTGGCTCAATGTGAGTGAGTGAGTGAGCCCCAATGAAGGAAGCAATTCAGAGTGGGTGAGTGAGTGTGTCCCTCTGCAGGAAGTGGGTTAGACTGAGTGAGTAAGTCCCACTGTAGGGCTTGGGTTTAAATGAGCGAGTAAATGAGTCCCAGTGTAGGAAGCGGTTTAGAGTGATTGAGTGTGTCCCACTGTAGGAAGCGGTTTAGAGTGAGGGAATGAGTGAGTCTCACTGTAGGAAGCATGTTAGCGTGTGCGAGTGAGTCCCACTATAGGAAGCGGGTTAGAGTGAGTGAGTGAGTCCCACCGTAGGAAGCGGGTTAGAGTGAGTGAGTGTGTCCCACTGTAGGAAACGGCTTAGAGTGCATGAGTGCCTTAGTCCCACTGTAGGAAGCGGCTTAGAGTGAGTGAGTGAGTGAGTCCCACTGTAGGAAGCAGCTCAGAGTGGGGGAGTGAGAGAGTCCAAATGTAGGGGGCGGGTTTGTGTGAGTGAGTGACTGTGTCTCACTGTAGGAAGCGGATTAGAGTGAGTGATTGACTGAGTCCCACGCTTGGAAGCAGCTCAAAGTCAGTGAGTGAGTGAGTTCCACCGTAGGAAGCGGGTTAGAGTGAGTGAGTGAGTGAGTCCCACTGTAGGAACCGGGTCAGAGTGACTGAGTGTGTCCCACTGTAGGAAGCGGTTTAGAGTGAGTGAGTGAGTGAGTTGCACTGTAGGAAGCGTGTTAGAGTGAGTTAGTGAGTCCCACTATAGGGCGCAGGTTATAGTGAGTTAGTGAGTGAATCCCCCTGTAGGAAACAGGTTAGAGTGAGTGAGTGAGTCCCACTGTAGGAAACAGGTTAGAGTGATTTAGTGAGTCCCACTGTAGCAAGAAGGTTAGAGTGAGCGAGTGAGTGAGTGAGTCCCACTGTAGGAAGCGGATTAGAGTGAGTGAGTGAGTGAGTCCCGCTGTAGGATGTGAGTGAGTGAGTGAGACGCACTGTAGGGCGCTGTTTAGAATGAGTGAATGAGTGAGTCCCACTGTAGGATGTGAGTGAGTGAGTGAGATGCACTGTAGGGCGCTGATTAGAATGAGTGAGTGAGTGAGTCCCACTGTAGGAAGCGGGTTAGAGTGAGTGAGTGAGTCCCGCTTATAGGGCGATGTTCAGAGTGATTGAGTGACTGAGTCCCACTGTAGGAAATGGGTTAGAGTGAGTGAGTGAGTCCCACTGCAGGAAACGGGTCAGAGTGACTGAGTGTGTCCCACTGTAGGAAGCGGCTTAGAGTGAGTGAGTGAGTGAGTCCCACTGTACGAAGTGGGTTAGAGTGAGTGAGTGAGTGAGTCCCACTGTAGGAAGCGGGTTAGAGTGAGTGAGTGAGTCCCACTATAGGGCGCAGGTTATAGTGAGTTAGTGAGTGAATCCCACTGTAGGAAACAGGTTACAGTGAGTGAGTGAGTCCCACTGTAGGAAGCGGGTTAGAGTGACTGAGTGTGTCCCACTGTAGCAAGCAGGTTAGAGTGAGTGAGTGAGTGAGTGAGTCCCACTGTAGGAAGCAGATTAGAGTGAGTGAGTGAGTGAGTCCCACTGTAGGATATGAGTGAGTGAGTGAGACGCACAGTAGGGCGCTGTTTAGAATGAGTGAGTGAGTGAGTCCCACTGTAGGATGTGCGTGAGTGAGTGAGACGCACTGTAGGGCGCTGTTTAGAATGAGTGAGAGAGTGAGTCCCACTGTAGGAAACGGGTTAGAGTGAGTGAGTGAGTCCCACTGTAGGAAGTGGGTTAGAGTGAGTGAGTGAGTGAGTCCCACTGTAGGAAGCAACACAGAGTGGGTGAGTGAGTGAGTCCCGCTCTAGGAAATGGGTTAGAGTGAGTGAGTGAGTGAGTCCCACTGTAGGAAGCCGGTTAGGGTGAGTGAGTGAGTCGCACTGTAGGAAGTAGGTTAGAGTGACTGAGCGTGTCCCAGTGTAGGAAGCTGGTTAGAGTGACTGAGTCCCACGGTAGGAAGTGGGTTAGAGTGAGTGAGTGAGTGAGTCCCACTGTAGGTAGCGTGGTAGAGTGAGTTATTGAGTGAGTCCCACTGTAGGAAGTTGGTTAGAGTGAGTGACTGAGTCCCACTGTAGGAAGTGGGTTAGAGTGAGTGAGTGCGTGAGTCCCACTGTAGGAAACGGGTCAGAGTTACTGAGTGTGTCCCACTGTAGGAAGCGGCTTAGAGTGAGTGAGTGAGTGAGTCCCACTGTACGAAGTGGGTTAGAGTGAGTGAGTGAGTGAGTTGCCCTGTAGGAAGCGTGTTAGAGTGAGTTAGTGAGTCCCACTATAGGGCGCAGGTTATAGTGAGTGATTGAGTGAATCCCACTGTAGGAAGCGGGTTAGAGTGAGTGAGTGAGTCCCACTGTAGGAAACAGGTTAGAGTGACTGAGTGTGTCCCACTGAAGCTAGCAGGTTAGAGTGAGTGAGTGAGCGAGTGAGTCCCACTGTAAGAAGCGGATTAGAGTGAGTGAGTGCGTCCCACTGTAGGAAATGGGTTAGAGTGAGTGAGTGACTCCCACTGTAGGAAGCGGGTTAGAGTGAGTGAGTGAGTCCCACTGTAGGGCGCGGGTATGAGAGAGTGAGTGCGTGAGTCCCACTGTAGGTAGCGGGTTAGAGTGAGTTACTGAGTGAGTTCCACTGTAGGAAGCGGCTTAGAGTGAGTGAGTGAGTGAGTCCCACTGTAGGAAGCAGCTCAGAGTGGGGGAGTGAGAGAGTGCAAATGTAGGGGGCGGGTTAGCGTGAGTGAGTGACTGTGTCTCACTGTAGGAAGCGGGTTAGAGTGAGTGAGTGACTGAGTCCGACCGTAGGAAGCAGGTTAGAGTGAGTTAGTGAGTGAGTCCCACTGTAGGAAACAGCTCAAAGTCAGTGAGTGTGTGAGTTCCACCGTAGGAATCGGGTATGTGTGAGTGAATGAGTCTCACTGTAGGAAACGGTTTAGAGTGAGTGAGTGAGTGAGTCTCACTGTAGGAAGCGGGTTAGAGTAAATGAGAGAGTCCCAGTTTAGGGCGCAGGATAGAGTGAGTGAGTGAGTGCCAATGTAGGGCGTGGTTCAGAGTGAGTGAGTGAGTGAGTCCCACTGTAGGAGGCAGCTCAGAGTGGGGGAGTGAGAGAGTCCAAATGTAGGGGGCGGGTTTGCGTGAGTGAGTGACTGTGTCTCACTGTAGGAAGCGGGTTAGAGTGAGTGAGTGAGTGAGTCCCACTGTAGGAAGCAGCTCAATGTCAGTGAGTGAGTGAATTCCACCGTAGGAAGCGGGATAGAGTGAGTGAGTGAGTGAGTCCCACTGTACGAAGTGGGTTAGAGTGAGTGAGTGAGTGAGTTGCACTGTAGGAAGCGTGTTAGAGTGAGTTAGTGAGTCCCACTATAGGCGCAGGTTATAGTGAGTTAGTGAGTAAATCCCACTGTAGGAAACAGGTTAGAGTGAGTGAGTGAGTCCCACTGTAGGAAGCGGGTTAGAGTGACTAAGTGTGTCCCACTGTAGCAAGCAGGTTAGAGTGAGTGAGTGAGTGAGTGAGTCCCACTGTAGGAAGCGGATTAGAGTGAGCGAGTGCGTCCCACTGTAGAAAACGGGTTAGAGTGAATGAGTGAGTCTCACTGTAGGGCGATGTTCAGAGTGATTGAGTGACTGAGTCCCACTGTAGTAAATGGGTTAGAGTGAGCGAGTGAGTCCTACTGTAGGAAGCGGGTTAGAGTGAGTGAGTGAGTGAGTTCCACTGTAGGAAGCAACTCAGAGTGGGTGAGTGAGTGAGTCCCGCTCTAGGAAATGGGTTAGATTGAGTGATTGAGTGAGTCCCACTGTAGGAAGCCGGTTAGGGTGAGTGAGTGAGTCCCGCTGTAGGAAGTGGGTTAGAGTGACTGAGCGTGTCCCAGTGTAGGAAGCTGGTTAGAGTGACTGAGTGTGTCCCACTGTAGGAAGCGGCTTAGAGTGAGTGAGTGAGTGAGTCCCACTGTAGGTAGCGTGGTAGAGTGAGTGACTGAGTCCCACTGTAGGAAGCGGCTTAGAGTGAGTGAGTGAGTGAGTCCCACTGTACGAAGTGGGTTAGAGTGAGTGAGTGAGTGAGTTGCACTGTAGGAAGCGTGTTAGAGTGAGTTAGTGAGTCCCACTATAGGGCGCAGGTTATAGTGAGTTAGTGAGTGAATCCCACTGTAGGAAACAGGTTAGAGTGAGTGAGTGAGTCCCACTCTAGGAAGCGGGTTAGAGTGACTAAGTGAATCCCACTGTAGCAAGCAGGTTAGAGTGAGTGAGTGAGTGAGTGAGTCCCACTGTAGGAAGCGGATTAGAGTGAGTGAGTGAGTGAGTCCCACTGTAGGATGTGAGTGAGTGACTGAGACGCACTGTAGGGCGCTGTTTAGAATGAGTGAGTGAGTAAGTCCCACTGTAGGATGTGAGTGAGTGAGTGAGACGCACTGTAGGGCGCTGTTTAGAATGAGTGAGTGAGTGAGGCCCATTGTAGGAAACGGGTTAGAGTGAGTGAGTGAGTCCCGCTGTAGGGCGATGTTCAGAGTGATTGAGTGACTGAGTCCCACTGTAGGAAATGGGTTAGAGTGAGTGAGTGAGTCCCACTGTAGGTAGTGGGTTAGAGTGAGTGAGTGAGTGTGTCGTACTGTAGGGCGCTGGTTAGAATGAGTGAGTGAGTGAGTCCCACTGTAGGAAGCGGGTTAGAGTGAATGAGTGTATGAGTCCCACTTTAGGAAGCGGCTCAAAGACAGTGAGTGAGTGAGTCCCACCGTAGGAAGTGGGTTAGAGTGAGTGAGTAAGTCCCACTGTAGGGCGCAGGTTAGAGTGAGTGAGTCCCACTGTAGGAATTTAGCTAGAGTGGGTGAGTGAGTGAGTCCCGCTGCAGGAAACGGGTTAGAGTGAGTGAGTGAGTGAGTCCCACTGTAGGAAGCAGTTTAGAGTGAATGAGTGAGTTCCACCGTAGGAAGCGGGTTAGAGTGAGTGAGTGAGTGAGTCCCACTCTAGGAAGTGGGTTACACTAAGTGAGAGAGTCGCAGTGTAGTGTGCGAGTTAGAGTGAGTGTGTGAGTGAGTGAGTGACACCCACTGTAGGACAGGGGTTAGAGTGAGTGAATGAGTGAGTCCCACTGTAGGAAGCGGGTTAGAGTGAGTGAGTGAGTGAGTCCCACTGTAGGAAGTGGGTTAGAGTGAGTGAGTGTATGAGTCCCACTGTAGGAAGCGGGTTAGAGTGAGTGAGTGAGTGAGTCCCACTGTAGGAAGCAACTCAGAGTGGGTGAGTGAGTGAGTCCCAATATAGGAAGCGGTTTAGAGTGAATGAGGTAGTGAGTCGCACTGTAGGGCGCTGCTTAGAATGAGTGAGAGAATGAGTCCCACTGTAAGGCGCGGGTTAGAGTTAGTGAGTAGAGAGTCCCACTGTAGGAAGTGGGTTAGAGTGAGTGAGTGAGTGAGTCGCACTGTAGGGTGATTGTTAGAATGAGTGAGCGAGTGACTCCCAATGTAGGAAGCGGGTTACTGTGAGTGAGTGACTGAGTCCCTCTGTAGGAAGCGGCTCAAAGTTAGAGAGTGAGCGAGTCCCACTGTAGGAAGCAACGCAGAGTGGGTGAGTGATTGAGTCCCAATATAGTTAGCAGGTTAGAGTGAGTGTGTGAGTGAGTCCCACTGTAGGATGCGGCTTAGAGTGAGTGAGTGAGTGAGTCCCATTTTAGGAAGTGAGTTAGAGTGAGTGAGTCGCACTGTAGGGCGCTGGCTCGAATGAGTGAGTGAGTGAGTCCCACTGTAGGAAGTGGGTTAGAGTGAGTGAGTGAGTCGCACTGTAGGGCACTGGTTAGAATGAGTGAGTGAGTGAGGCCCACTGTAGGAAGCGGCTTAGAGTGGGGGAATGAGAGAGTCCAAATGTAGGGGGCGGGTTAGAGTGAGAGAGTGCGTCCCACTGTAGGAAGCGGGTTAGAGTGAGTGAGTAAGTACCAGTGTAGGGCGCGCATTAGAGTGAAGTGAGCGAGTCCCACAGTAGGAAGCGGTTTATAGTGAGTGAGTGAGTGAGTCCCACTGTTGGGCGCGGGTATGAGTGAGTGAGTGATTGAGTCCCACCGTAGGAAGCGGTTTACAGTGAGTGAGTGAGTGAGTGAGTCCCACTGTAGCAAGAAGCTCAGAGTGACTGACTGACTGAGTCGCATTGTAGGAAGCAGCTCAGAGCGGGGGAGTGAGTGAGTTCCAATGTAGGAAGTGGGTTAGAGTGAGTGAGTGAGTGAGTCCCACTGTATGTAGCGGGTTAGAGTGAGTGAGTGAGTGAGTCCCACTTTTGGAAACGTGTTAGATTGAGTGAGAGAGTCCCACTGTAGGAAGCCGATTAGAGTTATGAGTGAGCCCCACTTTAGGAAACAGGTTAGAGTGAGTGAGTGAGTCTCAATTTAGGAAACGGCTTAGAGTGAGTTAGTGAGTGAGTCCCACTGTAGGAGGTTGGTTATAGTGAGTGAGTGAGTGAATCGCACTGTAGGGCGCTGGTTAGAATGAGTGAGTGAGTGAGTCCCACTGTAGGAAGCGGGTTAAAGTAAGTGAGTGAGTCCCAGTGTAGGGCGCGTGTTAGAGTTACTGAGTGTGTCCCACTATAGGAAGCGGGTTAGAGTGAGTGAGTGAGTGACTCCCACTGTAGGAAGCGGCTATAGAGTGAGTCATTGACTGAGTCCCACTGTTGGAAGCGGGTTAAATTGTGTAAGTGAGTCCCACTGTAGGAGGCGGCTATGGAGTGAGTCATTGACTGAGTCCCACTTTTGGAAGCGGGTTAAAGTGAGTGAGTGAGTCCCACTGTAGGAAGCGGGTTACTGTGAGTGAGTGTCTGTGTCCCACTGTAGGAAACGGGCTAGAGTGAGTGAGTGAGCCCCAGGGTACGGCGCAGGTTAGAGTGAGTGAGTGACTGAGTCGCACTGTAGGAAAAGTCTCAAACTGAGTGAGTGAGTGAGTCCGACTGTAGGAAGAAGCTCAGAGTGGGGGAGTGAGAGAGTCCAAATGTAGGGGGCGGGTTAGAGTGAGTGAGTGAGACCCACTGTAGGGCCCGGGTTAGAGTGAGAGAGTGCGTCGCACTGTAGGAAACGGGATAGAGCGAGTGAGTGCATCCCACTGTAGGAAGCGGGTTAGAGTGAGTGAGTGAGTCGCGCTGTAGGAAGCGGGTTAGAGTGAGTGAGTGACTGAGTCCCACTGTAGGAAGCGGGTTAGAGTAAGTGAGTGAGTCCCCGTGTATGGCGCGCGTTAGAGTGAAGTGACCGAGTCTCACTTTAGGAAGCGGTATAGAGTGAGTGAGTGAGTGAGTCCCACTGTAGGAAGAAAGTCAGAGTAGGTGAGTGAGCGAGTCGCACTGTAGGAAGTGGGTTAGAGTGAGTGAGTGACTGAGTCCCACTGTAGGAAGCGGGTTTGAGTGAATGAGTGCCTTAGACCCACTGTAGGAAGCGGCACAAAGTGAGCGAGTGAGTGAGTCCCACTGTAGGAAGAAAGTCAGAGTAGGTGAGTGAGTGAGTCCCACTGTAGGAAACGGGTTAAAGTGAGTGACTGAGTGAGTCCCACTGTAGGTAGCGAGTTAGAGTCAGTGAGTGAGTGAGTCCCAATGTAGGGTGCGGGTTAGAGTGAGTAGGTGAGCCCCACTGTAGGGCGCAGGTTATAGTTAGTGAGTGTATGAGTCCCACTGTAGGAAGTGGCTCAATGTGAGTAAGTGAGTGAGTCCCAATGTAGGAAGCAATTCAGAGTGGGTGAGTGAGTGTGTCCCACTGTAGGAAGTGGGTTAGATTGAGTGAGTGAGTAAGTCCCACTGTAGGACTTGGGTTTTAGTGATTGAGTGAGTGCGTCCCACTGTAGGAAGCGTCTTAGAGTGAGCAAGTAAGTCCCACTGAAGGAAGCAGGTTAGAGTGAGTGAGTGAGCCCCACTGTAGGAAGCGGGTTAGAGTGAGGGAGAGATTCCCACTGTAGGAAGTGGGTTAGAGTGAATGAGTGAGTGAGTCCCACTGTAGGAAGCGGGTTAGAGTGAGTGTGTGAGTCCCACTGTAGGGCACGGGTCACAGTGAGTGAGTGAGTGAGTCCCTCTGTAGGAAGCGGGTTAGAGTGACTGAGTGTGTCCCACTGTAGGACACGAGTCAGAGTGTGTGAGTGAGTGAGTCGCACTTTAGGACGCTGGTTAGAATGAGTGAGTGAGTGAACCCCACTGTAGGAAGCGGGATTGAGTGAGTGAGTAAGTCCCACTGTAGGAAGCGGGTTAGAGTGAGTGAGTGAGTCCCACTGTAGGGCTCAGGTTAGAGTGAGTGAGTGAGTGAGTCCCAGTGTAGGAAGCAACTCAGAGTGTGAGAGCGAGTGAGTCCCACTGTAGGAAGTGTGTTAGAATGAATGAGTGAGTGTGTCCCACTGTAGGACGCGGGTCAGAGTAGAGTGAGTGAGTGAGTCGCTCTTTAGGGCGCTGGTTAGAATGAGTGAGTTAGTGAGTCCCACTGTAGGAAGCAGGTTAGAATGAGTGAGTGAGTAAGTCCCACTGTAGGGCGTGCGTTTGAGTGAGTGAGTTAGTGAGTCCCACTGTAGGAAGCAGGTTACTGTGAGTTAGTGAGTGAGCCCCACAGTAGGAAGGAACTAGAAGTGGGTGAGTGAGTGAGTCCCACTGTAGGAAGTGGGTTAGAGTGAGTGAGTGAGTGAGTCGCACTGTAGGAAGCCGGTTAGAGTGAGTGTGTGAGTGAGTCCCACTGTAGGAAGAAGCTCAGAGTGACTGACTGACTGAGTCGCACTGTAGGAAGCAGCTCAGAGTGGGGGAGTGAGTGAGTCCCAATGTAGGAAGTGGGTTAGAGTGAGTGAGTCCCACTGTATGTAGCGGGTTAGAGTGAGTGAGTGAGTGAGTCCCACTGTACGAAGCAACTCAGAGTGGGTGAGTGAGTGAGCCCCACAGTAGGAAGGAACTCAGAGTGGGTGAGTGAGTGAGTCCCACTGTAGGAAGCGGGTTACTGTGAGTGAGTGACTGAGTCCCACTGTAGGAAGCGGGTTAGAGTGAGGGAGTGACTCCCACTGTAGGAAGCGGGCTACTGTGAGAGAGTGACTGAGTCCCACTGTAGGAAGCAGGTTAGAGTGAGCGAGCGAGTCCCACTGCAGGAAGCAGGTTACTGTAGAGCGAGTGACTGAATCCCACTGTAGGAAGCGGGTTAGAGTGAGTGAGTGAGTGAGTCCCACTCTAGGAAGTGGGTTAGACTAAGTGAGAGAGTCCCAGTGTAGGGCGCGAATTAGAGTGAGTGAGTGAGTGAGTGAGTGACACCCACTGTAGGACAGGGGTTAGAGTGAGTGAATGAGTGAGTCCCACTGTAGGAAGCGGGTTAGAGTGAGTGAGTGAGTGAGTCCCACTGTAGGAAGCGGCTTAGAGTAGGCTAGATTGAGTGAGTGAGTCCCACTGTAGGAAGTGGGTTAGAGTGAGTGAGTGTATGAGTCCCACTGTAGGAAGCGGCTCAAGTGAGTGAGTGACTGAGTCCCACTGTAGGAAGCAACTCAGAGTGGGTGAGTGAGTGAGTCCCAATATAGGAAGTGGTTTAGAGTGAGTGAGGTAGTGAGTCGCACTCTAGGGCGCTGCTTAGAATGAGTGAGAGAGTGAGTCCCACTGTAAGGCGCGGGCTAGGGTTAGTGAGTAGAGACTCCCACTGTAGGAAGTGGGTTAGAGTGAGTGAGTGTATGAGTCCCACTGTAGGAAGCGGCTCAAGTGAGTGAGTGAGTGAGTACCACTATAGGAAGCAACTCAGAGTGGGTGAGTGAGTGAGTCCCAATATAGGAAGTGGTTTAGAGTGAGTGAGGTAGTGAGTCGCACTGTAGGGCGCTGCTTAGAACGAGTGAGTGAGTGAGTCCCACTGTAAGGCGCGGGTTAGTGTTAGTGAGTAGAGAGTCCCACTGTAGGAAGTGGGTTAGAGTGAGTGAGTGAGTGAGTCGCACTGTAGGGTGATTGTTAGAATGAGTGAGCGAGTGACTTCCACTGTAGGAAGTGAGTTACTGTGAGTGAGTGACTGAGTCCCTCTGTAGGAAGCGGCTCAAAGTTAGAGAGTGAGCGAGTCCCACTGTAGGAAGCAACGCAGAGTGGGTGAGTGATTGAGTCCCACTATAGTTAGCAGGTTAGAGTGAGTGAGTGAGTGAGTCCCACTGTAGGATGCGGCTTAGAGTGAGTGAGTGAGTGAGTCCCACTTTAGGAAGTGAGTTAGAGTGAGTGAGTCGCACTGTAGGGCGCTGGCTAGAATGAGTGAGTTAGTGAGTCCCACTGTAGGATGCGGCTTAGAGTGAGTGAGTGAGTGTGTCCCACTATAGGAAGCGGGTTAGAGTGAGTGAGTGAGTGACTCCCACTGTAGGAAGCGGCTATAGAGTGAGTCATTGACTGAGTCCCACTGTTGGAAGCGGGTTAAATTGTGTAAGTGAGTCCCACTGTAGGAGGCGGCTATGGAGTGAGTCATTGACTGAGTCCCACTTTTGGAAGCGGGTTAAAGTGAGTGAGTGAGTCCCACTGTAGGAAGCGGGTTACTGTGAGTGAGTGTCTGTGTCCCACTGTAGGAAACGGGCTAGAGTGAGTGAGTGAGCCCCAGGGTACGGCGCAGGTTAGAGTGAGTGAGTGACTGAGTCGCACTGTAGGAAAAGTCTCAAACTGAGTGAGTGAGTGAGTCCGACTGTAGGAAGAAGCTCAGAGTGGGGGAGTGAGAGAGTCCAAATGTAGGGGGCGGGTTAGAGTGAGTGAGTGAGACCCACTGTAGGGCCCGGGTTAGAGTGAGAGAGTGCGTCGCACTGTAGGAAACGGGATAGAGCGAGTGAGTGCATCCCACTGTAGGAAGCGGGTTAGAGTGAGTGAGTGAGTCGCGCTGTAGGAAGCGGGTTAGAGTGAGTGAGTGACTGAGTCCCACTGTAGGAAGCGGGTTAGAGTAAGTGAGTGAGTCCCCGTGTATGGCGCGCGTTAGAGTGAAGTGACCGAGTCTCACTTTAGGAAGCGGTATAGAGTGAGTGAGTGAGTGAGTCCCACTGTAGGAAGAAAGTCAGAGTAGGTGAGTGAGCGAGTCGCACTGTAGGAAGTGGGTTAGAGTGAGTGAGTGACTGAGTCCCACTGTAGGAAGCGGGTTTGAGTGAATGAGTGCCTTAGACCCACTGTAGGAAGCGGCACAAAGTGAGCGAGTGAGTGAGTCCCACTGTAGGAAGAAAGTCAGAGTAGGTGAGTGAGTGAGTCCCACTGTAGGAAACGGGTTAAAGTGAGTGACTGAGTGAGTCCCACTGTAGGTAGCGAGTTAGAGTCAGTGAGTGAGTGAGTCCCAATGTAGGGTGCGGGTTAGAGTGAGTAGGTGAGCCCCACTGTAGGGCGCAGGTTATAGTTAGTGAGTGTATGAGTCCCACTGTAGGAAGTGGCTCAATGTGAGTAAGTGAGTGAGTCCCAATGTAGGAAGCAATTCAGAGTGGGTGAGTGAGTGTGTCCCACTGTAGGAAGTGGGTTAGATTGAGTGAGTGAGTAAGTCCCACTGTAGGACTTGGGTTTTAGTGATTGAGTGAGTGCGTCCCACTGTAGGAAGCGTCTTAGAGTGAGCAAGTAAGTCCCACTGAAGGAAGCAGGTTAGAGTGAGTGAGTGAGCCCCACTGTAGGAAGCGGGTTAGAGTGAGGGAGAGATTCCCACTGTAGGAAGTGGGTTAGAGTGAATGAGTGAGTGAGTCCCACTGTAGGAAGCGGGTTAGAGTGAGTGTGTGAGTCCCACTGTAGGGCACGGGTCACAGTGAGTGAGTGAGTGAGTCCCTCTGTAGGAAGCGGGTTAGAGTGACTGAGTGTGTCCCACTGTAGGACACGAGTCAGAGTGTGTGAGTGAGTGAGTCGCACTTTAGGACGCTGGTTAGAATGAGTGAGTGAGTGAACCCCACTGTAGGAAGCGGGATTGAGTGAGTGAGTAAGTCCCACTGTAGGAAGCGGGTTAGAGTGAGTGAGTGAGTCCCACTGTAGGGCTCAGGTTAGAGTGAGTGAGTGAGTGAGTCCCAGTGTAGGAAGCAACTCAGAGTGTGAGAGCGAGTGAGTCCCACTGTAGGAAGTGTGTTAGAATGAATGAGTGAGTGTGTCCCACTGTAGGACGCGGGTCAGAGTAGAGTGAGTGAGTGAGTCGCTCTTTAGGGCGCTGGTTAGAATGAGTGAGTTAGTGAGTCCCACTGTAGGAAGCAGGTTAGAATGAGTGAGTGAGTAAGTCCCACTGTAGGGCGTGCGTTTGAGTGAGTGAGTTAGTGAGTCCCACTGTAGGAAGCAGGTTACTGTGAGTTAGTGAGTGAGCCCCACAGTAGGAAGGAACTAGAAGTGGGTGAGTGAGTGAGTCCCACTGTAGGAAGTGGGTTAGAGTGAGTGAGTGAGTGAGTCGCACTGTAGGAAGCCGGTTAGAGTGAGTGTGTGAGTGAGTCCCACTGTAGGAAGAAGCTCAGAGTGACTGACTGACTGAGTCGCACTGTAGGAAGCAGCTCAGAGTGGGGGAGTGAGTGAGTCCCAATGTAGGAAGTGGGTTAGAGTGAGTGAGTCCCACTGTATGTAGCGGGTTAGAGTGAGTGAGTGAGTGAGTCCCACTGTACGAAGCAACTCAGAGTGGGTGAGTGAGTGAGCCCCACAGTAGGAAGGAACTCAGAGTGGGTGAGTGAGTGAGTCCCACTGTAGGAAGCGGGTTACTGTGAGTGAGTGACTGAGTCCCACTGTAGGAAGCGGGTTAGAGTGAGGGAGTGACTCCCACTGTAGGAAGCGGGCTACTGTGAGAGAGTGACTGAGTCCCACTGTAGGAAGCAGGTTAGAGTGAGCGAGCGAGTCCCACTGCAGGAAGCAGGTTACTGTAGAGCGAGTGACTGAATCCCACTGTAGGAAGCGGGTTAGAGTGAGTGAGTGAGTGAGTCCCACTCTAGGAAGTGGGTTAGACTAAGTGAGAGAGTCCCAGTGTAGGGCGCGAATTAGAGTGAGTGAGTGAGTGAGTGAGTGACACCCACTGTAGGACAGGGGTTAGAGTGAGTGAATGAGTGAGTCCCACTGTAGGAAGCGGGTTAGAGTAAGTGAGTGAGTCCCCGTGTATGGCGCGCGTTAGAGTGAAGTGACCGAGTCCCACTGTAGGAAGCGGTATAGAGTGAGTGAGTGAGTGAGTCCCACTGTAGGAAGAAAGTCAGAGTAGGTGAGTGAGCGAGTCGCACTGTAGGAAGTGGGTTAGAGTGAGTGAGTGACTGAGTCCCACTGTAGGAAGCGGGTTTGAGTGAATGAGTGCCTTAGACCCACTGTAGGAAGCGGCACAAAGTGAGCGAGTGAGTGAGTCCCACTGTAGGAAGAAAGTCAGAGTAGGTGAGTGAGTGAGTCCCACTGTAGGAAACGGGTTAAAGTGAGTGACTGAGTGAGTCCCACTGTAGGTAGCGAGTTAGAGTCAGTGAGTGAGTGAGTCCCAATGTAGGGTGCGGGTTAGAGTGAGTAGGTGAGCCCCACTGTAGGGCGCAGGTTATAGTTAGTGAGTGTATGAGTCCCACTGTAGGAAGTGGCTCAATGTGAGTAAGTGAGTGAGTCCCAATGTAGGAAGCAATTCAGAGTGGGTGAGTGAGTGTGTCCCACTGTAGGAAGTGGGTTAGATTGAGTGAGTGAGTAAGTCCCACTGTAGGACTTGGGTTTTAGTGATTGAGTGAGTGCGTCCCACTGTAGGAAGCGTCTTAGAGTGAGCAAGTAAGTCCCACTGAAGGAAGCAGGTTAGAGTGAGTGAGTGAGCCCCACTGTAGGAAGCGGGTTAGAGTGAGGGAGAGATTCCCACTGTAGGAAGTGGGTTAGAGTGAATGAGTGAGTGAGTGAGTCCCACTGTAGGAAGCGGGTTAGAGTGAGTGTGTGAGTCCCACTGTAGGGCACGGGTCACAGTGAGTGAGTGAGTGAGTCCCTCTGTAGGAAGCGGGTTAGAGTGACTGAGTGTGTCCCACTGTAGGACACGAGTCAGAGTGTGTGAGTGAGTGAGTCGCACTTTAGGACGCTGGTTAGAATGAGTGAGTGAGTGAACCCCACTGTAGGAAGCGGGATTGAGTGAGTGAGTAAGTCCCACTGTAGGAAGCGGGTTAGAGTGAGTGAGTGAGTCCCACTGTAGGGCTCAGGTTAGAGTGAGTGAGTGAGTGAGTCCCAGTGTAGGAAGCAACTCAGAGTGTGAGAGCGAGTGAGTCCCACTGTAGGAAGTGTGTTAGAATGAATGAGTGAGTGTGTCCCACTGTAGGACGCGGGTCAGAGTAGAGTGAGTGAGTGAGTCGCTCTTTAGGGCGCTGGTTAGAATGAGTGAGTTAGTGAGTCCCACTGTAGGAAGCAGGTTAGAATGAGTGAGTGAGTAAGTCCCACTGTAGGGCGTGCGTTTGAGTGAGTGAGTTAGTGAGTCCCACTGTAGGAAGCAGGTTACTGTGAGTTAGTGAGTGAGCCCCACAGTAGGAAGGAACTAGAAGTGGGTGAGTGAGTGAGTCCCACTGTAGGAAGTGGGTTAGAGTGAGTGAGTGAGTGAGTCGCACTGTAGGAAGCCGGTTAGAGTGAGTGTGTGAGTGAGTCCCACTGTAGGAAGAAGCTCAGAGTGACTGACTGACTGAGTCGCACTGTAGGAAGCAGCTCAGAGTGGGGGAGTGAGTGAGTCCCAATGTAGGAAGTGGGTTAGAGTGAGTGAGTCCCACTGTATGTAGCGGGTTAGAGTGAGTGAGTGAGTGAGTCCCACTGTACGAAGCAACTCAGAGTGGGTGAGTGAGTGAGCCCCACAGTAGGAAGGAACTCAGAGTGGGTGAGTGAGTGAGTCCCACTGTAGGAAGCGGGTTACTGTGAGTGAGTGACTGAGTCCCACTGTAGGAAGCGGGTTAGAGTGAGGGAGTGACTCCCACTGTAGGAAGCGGGCTACTGTGAGAGAGTGACTGAGTCCCACTGTAGGAAGCAGGTTAGAGTGAGCGAGCGAGTCCCACTGCAGGAAGCAGGTTACTGTAGAGCGAGTGACTGAATCCCACTGTAGGAAGCGGGTTAGAGTGAGTGAGTGAGTGAGTCCCACTCTAGGAAGTGGGTTAGACTAAGTGAGAGAGTCCCAGTGTAGGGCGCGAATTAGAGTGAGTGAGTGAGTGAGTGAGTGACACCCACTGTAGGACAGGGGTTAGAGTGAGTGAATGAGTGAGTCCCACTGTAGGAAGCGGGTTAGAGTAAGTGAGTGAGTCCCCGTGTATGGCGCGCGTTAGAGTGAAGTGACCGAGTCCCACTGTAGGAAGCGGTATAGAGTGAGTGAGTGAGTGAGTCCCACTGTAGGAAGAAAGTCAGAGTAGGTGAGTGAGCGAGTCGCACTGTAGGAAGTGGGTTAGAGTGAGTGAGTGACTGAGTCCCACTGTAGGAAGCGGGTTTGAGTGAATGAGTGCCTTAGACCCACTGTAGGAAGCGGCACAAAGTGAGCGAGTGAGTGAGTCCCACTGTAGGAAGAAAGTCAGAGTAGGTGAGTGAGTGAGTCCCACTGTAGGAAACGGGTTAAAGTGAGTGACTGAGTGAGTCCCACTGTAGGTAGCGAGTTAGAGTCAGTGAGTGAGTGAGTCCCAATGTAGGGTGCGGGTTAGAGTGAGTAGGTGAGCCCCACTGTAGGGCGCAGGTTATAGTTAGTGAGTGTATGAGTCCCACTGTAGGAAGTGGCTCAATGTGAGTAAGTGAGTGAGTCCCAATGTAGGAAGCAATTCAGAGTGGGTGAGTGAGTGTGTCCCACTGTAGGAAGTGGGTTAGATTGAGTGAGTGAGTAAGTCCCACTGTAGGACTTGGGTTTTAGTGATTGAGTGAGTGCGTCCCACTGTAGGAAGCGTCTTAGAGTGAGCAAGTAAGTCCCACTGAAGGAAGCAGGTTAGAGTGAGTGAGTGAGCCCCACTGTAGGAAGCGGGTTAGAGTGAGGGAGAGATTCCCACTGTAGGAAGTGGGTTAGAGTGAATGAGTGAGTGAGTGAGTCCCACTGTAGGAAGCGGGTTAGAGTGAGTGTGTGAGTCCCACTGTAGGGCACGGGTCACAGTGAGTGAGTGAGTGAGTCCCTCTGTAGGAAGCGGGTTAGAGTGACTGAGTGTGTCCCACTGTAGGACACGAGTCAGAGTGTGTGAGTGAGTGAGTCGCACTTTAGGACGCTGGTTAGAATGAGTGAGTGAGTGAACCCCACTGTAGGAAGCGGGATTGAGTGAGTGAGTAAGTCCCACTGTAGGAAGCGGGTTAGAGTGAGTGAGTGAGTCCCACTGTAGGGCTCAGGTTAGAGTGAGTGAGTGAGTGAGTCCCAGTGTAGGAAGCAACTCAGAGTGTGAGAGCGAGTGAGTCCCACTGTAGGAAGTGTGTTAGAATGAATGAGTGAGTGTGTCCCACTGTAGGACGCGGGTCAGAGTAGAGTGAGTGAGTGAGTCGCTCTTTAGGGCGCTGGTTAGAATGAGTGAGTTAGTGAGTCCCACTGTAGGAAGCAGGTTAGAATGAGTGAGTGAGTAAGTCCCACTGTAGGGCGTGCGTTTGAGTGAGTGAGTTAGTGAGTCCCACTGTAGGAAGCAGGTTACTGTGAGTTAGTGAGTGAGCCCCACAGTAGGAAGGAACTAGAAGTGGGTGAGTGAGTGAGTCCCACTGTAGGAAGTGGGTTAGAGTGAGTGAGTGAGTGAGTCGCACTGTAGGAAGCCGGTTAGAGTGAGTGTGTGAGTGAGTCCCACTGTAGGAAGAAGCTCAGAGTGACTGACTGACTGAGTCGCACTGTAGGAAGCAGCTCAGAGTGGGGGAGTGAGTGAGTCCCAATGTAGGAAGTGGGTTAGAGTGAGTGAGTCCCACTGTATGTAGCGGGTTAGAGTGAGTGAGTGAGTGAGTCCCACTGTACGAAGCAACTCAGAGTGGGTGAGTGAGTGAGCCCCACAGTAGGAAGGAACTCAGAGTGGGTGAGTGAGTGAGTCCCACTGTAGGAAGCGGGTTACTGTGAGTGAGTGACTGAGTCCCACTGTAGGAAGCGGGTTAGAGTGAGGGAGTGACTCCCACTGTAGGAAGCGGGCTACTGTGAGAGAGTGACTGAGTCCCACTGTAGGAAGCAGGTTAGAGTGAGCGAGCGAGTCCCACTGCAGGAAGCAGGTTACTGTAGAGCGAGTGACTGAATCCCACTGTAGGAAGCGGGTTAGAGTGAGTGAGTGAGTGAGTCCCACTCTAGGAAGTGGGTTAGACTAAGTGAGAGAGTCCCAGTGTAGGGCGCGAATTAGAGTGAGTGAGTGAGTGAGTGAGTGACACCCACTGTAGGACAGGGGTTAGAGTGAGTGAATGAGTGAGTCCCACTGTAGGAAGCGGGTTAGAGTGAGTGAGTGAGTGAGTCCCACTGTAGGAAGCGGGTTAGAGTAAGTGAGTGAGTCCCCGTGTATGGCGCGCGTTAGAGTGAAGTGACCGAGTCCCACTGTAGGAAGCGGTATAGAGTGAGTGAGTGAGTGAGTCCCACTGTAGGAAGAAAGTCAGAGTAGGTGAGTGAGCGAGTCGCACTGTAGGAAGTGGGTTAGAGTGAGTGAGTGACTGAGTCCCACTGTAGGAAGCGGGTTTGAGTGAATGAGTGCCTTAGACCCACTGTAGGAAGCGGCACAAAGTGAGCGAGTGAGTGAGTCCCACTGTAGGAAGAAAGTCAGAGTAGGTGAGTGAGTGAGTCCCACTGTAGGAAACGGGTTAAAGTGAGTGACTGAGTGAGTCCCACTGTAGGTAGCGAGTTAGAGTCAGTGAGTGAGTGAGTCCCAATGTAGGGTGCGGGTTAGAGTGAGTAGGTGAGCCCCACTGTAGGGCGCAGGTTATAGTTAGTGAGTGTATGAGTCCCACTGTAGGAAGTGGCTCAATGTGAGTAAGTGAGTGAGTCCCAATGTAGGAAGCAATTCAGAGTGGGTGAGTGAGTGTGTCCCACTGTAGGAAGTGGGTTAGATTGAGTGAGTGAGTAAGTCCCACTGTAGGACTTGGGTTTTAGTGATTGAGTGAGTGCGTCCCACTGTAGGAAGCGTCTTAGAGTGAGCAAGTAAGTCCCACTGAAGGAAGCAGGTTAGAGTGAGTGAGTGAGCCCCACTGTAGGAAGCGGGTTAGAGTGAGGGAGAGATTCCCACTGTAGGAAGTGGGTTAGAGTGAATGAGTGAGTGAGTCCCACTGTAGGAAGCGGGTTAGAGTGAGTGTGTGAGTCCCACTGTAGGGCACGGGTCACAGTGAGTGAGTGAGTGAGTCCCTCTGTAGGAAGCGGGTTAGAGTGACTGAGTGTGTCCCACTGTAGGACACGAGTCAGAGTGTGTGAGTGAGTGAGTCGCACTTTAGGACGCTGGTTAGAATGAGTGAGTGAGTGAACCCCACTGTAGGAAGCGGGATTGAGTGAGTGAGTAAGTCCCACTGTAGGAAGCGGGTTAGAGTGAGTGAGTGAGTCCCACTGTAGGGCTCAGGTTAGAGTGAGTGAGTGAGTGAGTCCCAGTGTAGGAAGCAACTCAGAGTGTGAGAGCGAGTGAGTCCCACTGTAGGAAGTGTGTTAGAATGAATGAGTGAGTGTGTCCCACTGTAGGACGCGGGTCAGAGTAGAGTGAGTGAGTGAGTCGCTCTTTAGGGCGCTGGTTAGAATGAGTGAGTTAGTGAGTCCCACTGTAGGAAGCAGGTTAGAATGAGTGAGTGAGTAAGTCCCACTGTAGGGCGTGCGTTTGAGTGAGTGAGTTAGTGAGTCCCACTGTAGGAAGCAGGTTACTGTGAGTTAGTGAGTGAGCCCCACAGTAGGAAGGAACTAGAAGTGGGTGAGTGAGTGAGTCCCACTGTAGGAAGTGGGTTAGAGTGAGTGAGTGAGTGAGTCGCACTGTAGGAAGCCGGTTAGAGTGAGTGTGTGAGTGAGTCCCACTGTAGGAAGAAGCTCAGAGTGACTGACTGACTGAGTCGCACTGTAGGAAGCAGCTCAGAGTGGGGGAGTGAGTGAGTCCCAATGTAGGAAGTGGGTTAGAGTGAGTGAGTCCCACTGTATGTAGCGGGTTAGAGTGAGTGAGTGAGTGAGTCCCACTGTACGAAGCAACTCAGAGTGGGTGAGTGAGTGAGCCCCACAGTAGGAAGGAACTCAGAGTGGGTGAGTGAGTGAGTCCCACTGTAGGAAGCGGGTTACTGTGAGTGAGTGACTGAGTCCCACTGTAGGAAGCGGGTTAGAGTGAGGGAGTGACTCCCACTGTAGGAAGCGGGCTACTGTGAGAGAGTGACTGAGTCCCACTGTAGGAAGCAGGTTAGAGTGAGCGAGCGAGTCCCACTGCAGGAAGCAGGTTACTGTAGAGCGAGTGACTGAATCCCACTGTAGGAAGCGGGTTAGAGTGAGTGAGTGAGTGAGTCCCACTCTAGGAAGTGGGTTAGACTAAGTGAGAGAGTCCCAGTGTAGGGCGCGAATTAGAGTGAGTGAGTGAGTGAGTGAGTGACACCCACTGTAGGACAGGGGTTAGAGTGAGTGAATGAGTGAGTCCCACTGTAGGAAGCGGGTTAGAGTGAGTGAGTGAGTGAGTCCCACTGTAGGTAGTGGGTTAGAGTGAGTGAGTGAGTGTGTCGTACTGTAGGGCGCTGGTTAGAATGAGTGAGTGAGTGAGTCCCACTGTAGGAAGCGGGTTAGAGTGAATGAGTGTATGAGTCCCACTTTAGGAAGCGGCTCAAAGACAGTGAGTGAGTGAGTCCCACCGTAGGAAGTGGGTTAGAGTGATTGAGTAAGTCCCACTGTAGGGCGCAGGTTAGAGTGAGTGAGTCCCACTGTAGGAAGCAACATAGACTGGGAGAGTGAGTGAGTCCCCCTGTAGGAAGCGGCTCAAATCAGTGAGTGAGTGAGTCCCACTATAGGGCACAGGTTAGAGTGAGTGAGCGTCTGAGTCCCACTGAAGGAAGCGGCTGAAAGCGAGCGAGTGAGTGAGTCCCACTGTAGGAAGTGGCTTAGAGTGGGTGAGTGAGTGAGCCCCACTGTAGGAAGTGGGTTAGAGTAGGTGAGTGAGTGAGTCCCACGCTAGGAAGTGGGTTAGAGTGACTGAGTCCCACGTTAGGAAGTGGGTTAGAGTGACTGAGTGAGTGAGTCCCACTGTAGGAAGCGGCTTAGAGTGAGTGAGTGAGTGAGTCGCTCTGTAGGGCGCTGGTTAGAATGAGCGAGTGAGTAAGTCCACTGATGGAAGCGGGTTAGAGTGAGTGCGTGAGTCCCACTGTAGGCAGCGGGTTAGAGTGAGTGAGTGATTCCCACTGTAGGGCCCTAGTTAGAATGAGTGAGTGAGTGAGTCCCATTGTAGGAAGCGGGTTAGAGCGAGTGAGTGAGACCCACCGTAGGGCGCAGGTTAGAGTGAGTGAGTGTATGAGTCCCACTGTAGGAAGCGGCTCAAAGTGACTGAGTGAGTGAGTCCCACTGTAGGAAGTGGGTTAGAGTGGGTGAGTGAGTGAGTCCCACTGTAGGAAGCGGGTTAGAGTTACTGAGCGTGTCCCACTGTAGGAAGCAGGTTAGAGTCAGTGAGAGAGTGAGTGAGTCCCACTGTATGAAGCGGCTTAGAGTGAGTGAGTGAGTGAGCCCCACAGTAGGAAGTGGGTTAGAGTGAGTGAGTGAGTCGCACTGAAGGCCACTGGTTAGAATGAGTGTGTGAGAGAGTCCCACTGTAGGAAGCTGGTTAGATTGAGTGAGTCCCACTGTACTAAGCGGGCTAGAGTGAGTGAATGAGCCCCAACGTAGGGCGCAGATTAGAGTGAGTGAGTGTATGAGTATCACTGTTGGATGCGGCTCAAAGTGAGAGAGTGAATGAGTCCCACTGTAGGAAGCAACTCAAAGTGGGTGAGTGAGTGAGTCCCACTGTAGGAATTTAGCTAGAGTGGGTGAGTGAGTGAGTCCCGCTGCAGGAAATGGGTTAGAGTGAGTGAGTGAGTGAGTCCCACTGTAGGAAGCGGTTTAGAGTGAATGAGTGAGTTCCACCGTAGGAAGCGGGTTAGAGTGAGTGAGTGAGTGAGTCCCACTCTAGGAAGTGGGTTACACTAAGTGAGAGAGTCGCAGTGTAGTGTGCGAGTTAGAGTGAGTGTGTGAGTGAGTGAGTGACACCCACTGTAGGACAGGGGTTAGAGTGAGTGAATGAGTGAGTCCCACTGTAGGAAGCGGGTTAGAGTGAGTGAGTGAGTGAGTCCCACTGTAGGAAGTGGGTTAGAGTGAGTGAGTGTATGAGTCCCACTGTAGGAAGCGGCTCAAGTGAGTGAGTGAGTGAGTCCCGCTGTAGGAAGCAACTCAGAGTGGGTGAGTGAGTGAGTCCCAATATAGGAAGCGGTTTAGAGTGAATGAGGTAGTGAGTCGCACTGTAGGGCGCTGCTTAGAATGAGTGAGAGAATGAGTCCCACTGTAAGGCGCGGGTTAGAGTTAGTGAGTAGAGAGTCCCACTGTAGGAAGTGGGTTAGAGTGAGTGAGTGAGTGAGTCGCACTGTAGGGTGATTGTTAGAATGAGTGAGCGAGTGACTCCCAATGTAGGAAGCGGGTTACTGTGAGTGAGTGACTGAGTCCCTCTGTAGGAAGCGGCTCAAAGTTAGAGAGTGAGCGAGTCCCACTGTAGGAAGCAACGCAGAGTGGGTGAGTGATTGAGTCCCAATATAGTTAGCAGGTTAGAGTGAGTGTGTGAGTGAGTCCCACTGTAGGATGCGGCTTAGAGTGAGTGAGTGAGTGAGTCCCACTTTAGGAAGTGAGTTAGAGTGAGTGAGTCGCACTGTAGGGCGCTGGCTCGAATGAGTGAGTGAGTGAGTCCCACTGTAGGAAGTGGGTTAGAGTGAGTGAGTGAGTCGCACTGTAGGGCACTGGTTAGAATGAGTGAGTGAGTGAGGCCCACTGTAGGAAGCGGCTTAGAGTGGGGGAATGAGAGAGTCCAAATGTAGGGGGCGGGTTAGAGTGAGAGAGTGCGTCCCACTGTAGGAAGCGGGTTAGAGTGAGTGAGTAAGTACCAGTGTAGGGCGCGCATTAGAGTGAAGTGAGCGAGTCCCACAGTAGGAAGCGGTTTATAGTGAGTGAGTGAGTGAGTCCCACTGTTGGGCGCGGGTATGAGTGAGTGAGTGATTGAGACCCACCGTAGGAAGCGGTTTACAGTGAGTGAGTGAGTGAGTGAGTCCCACTGTAGCAAGAAGCTCAGAGTGACTGACTGACTGAGTCGCATTGTAGGAAGCAGCTCAGAGCGGGGGAGTGAGTGAGTTCCAATGTAGGAAGTGGGTTAGAGTGAGTGAGTGAGTGAGTCCCACTGTATGTAGCGGGTTAGAGTGAGTGAGTGAGTGAGTCCCACTTTTGGAAACGTGTTAGATTGAGTGAGAGAGTCCCACTGTAGGAAGCCGATTAGAGTTATGAGTGAGCCCCACTTTAGGAAACAGGTTAGAGTGAGTGAGTGAGTCTCAATTTAGGAAACGGCTTAGAGTGAGTTAGTGAGTGAGTCCCACTGTAGGAGGTTGGTTATAGTCAGTGAGTGAGTGAATCGCACTGTAGGGCGCTGGTTAGAATGAGTGAGTGAGTGAGTCCCACTGTAAGAAGCGGGTTAAAGTAAGTGAGTGAGTCCCAGTGTAGGGCGCGTGTTAGAGTTACTGAGTGTGTCCCACTATAGGAAGCGGGTTAGAGTGAGTGAGTGAGTGACTCCCACTGTAGGAAGCGGCTATAGAGTGAGTCATTGACTGAGTCCCACTGTTGGAAGCGGGTTAAAGTGTGTGAGTGAGTCCCACTGTAGGATGCGGCTTAGAGTGAGTGAGTGAGTGAGTCCCACTTTAGGAAGTGAGTTAGAGTGAGTGAGTCGCACTGTAGGGCGCTGGCTCGAATGAGTGAGTGAGTGAGTCCCACTGTAGGAAGTGGGTTAGAGTGAGTGAGTGAGTCGCACTGTAGGGCACTGGTTAGAATGAGTGAGTGAGTGAGGCCCACTGTAGGAAGCGGCTTAGAGTGGGGGAATGAGAGAGTCCAAATGTAGGGGGCGGGTTAGAGTGAGAGAGTGCATCCCACTGTAGGAAGCGGGTTAGAGTGAGTGAGTAAGTACCAGTGTAGGGCGCGCATTAGAGTGAAGTGAGCGAGTCCCACAGTAGGAAGCGGTTTATAGTGAGTGAGTGAGTGAGTCCCACTGTTGGGCGCGGGTATGAGTGAGTGAGTGATTGAGACCCACCGTAGGAAGCGGTTTACAGTGAGTGAGTGAGTGAGTGAGTCCCACTGTAGCAAGAAGCTCAGAGTGACTGACTGACTGAGTCGCATTGTAGGAAGCAGCTCAGAGCGGGGGAGTGAGTGAGTTCCAATGTAGGAAGTGGGTTAGAGTGAGTGAGTGAGTGAGTCCCACTGTATGTAGCGGGTTAGAGTGAGTGAGTGAGTGAGTCCCACTTTTGGAAACGTGTTAGATTGAGTGAGAGAGTCCCACTGTAGGAAGCCGATTAGAGTTATGAGTGAGCCCCACTTTAGGAAACAGGTTAGAGTGAGTGAGTGAGTCTCAATTTAGGAAACGGCTTAGAGTGAGTTAGTGAGTGAGTCCCACTGTAGGAGGTTGGTTATAGTCAGTGAGTGAGTGAATCGCACTGTAGGGCGCTGGTTAGAATGAGTGAGTGAGTGAGTCCCACTGTAAGAAGCGGGTTAAAGTAAGTGAGTGAGTCCCAGTGTAGGGCGCGTGTTAGAGTTACTGAGTGTGTCCCACTATAGGAAGCGGGTTAGAGTGAGTGAGTGAGTGACTCCCACTGTAGGAAGCGGCTATAGAGTGAGTCATTGACTGAGTCCCACTGTTGGAAGCGGGTTAAAGTGTGTAAGTGAGTCCCACTGTAGGAGGCGGCTATGGAGTGAGTCATTGACTGAGTCCCACTTTTGGAAGCGGGTTAAAGTGAGTGAGTGAGTCCCACTGTAGGAAGCGGGTTACTGTGAGTGAGTGTCTGTGTCCCACTGTAGGAAACGGGCTAGAGTGAGTGAGTGAGCCCCAGGGTACGGCGCAGGTTAGAGTGAGTGAGTGACTGAGTCGCACTGTAGGAAAAGTCTCAAACTGAGTGAGTGAGTGAGTCCGACTGTAGGAAGAAGCTCAGAGTGGGGGAGTGAGAGAGTCCAAATGTAGGGGGCGGGTTAGAGTGAGTGAGTGAGACCCACTGTAGGGCCCGGGTTAGAGTGAGAGAGTGCGTCGCACTGTAGGAAACGGGATAGAGCGAGTGAGTGCATCCCACTGTAGGAAGCGGGTTAGAGTGTGTGAGTGAGTCCCACTGTAGGATGCGGCTTAGAGTGAGTGAGTGAGTGAGTCCCACTGTAGGAAGTGAGTTAGAGTGAGTGAGTCGCACTGTAGGGCGCTGGCTAGAATGAGTGATTGAGTGAGTCCCACTGTAGGATGCGGCTTAGAGTGAGTGAGTGAGTGAGTCCCGCTTTAGGAAGTGAGTTAGAGTGAGTGAGTCGCACTGTAGGGCGCTGGCTAGAATGAGTGAGTGAGGCCCACTGTAGGAAGCGGGTTAGAGTGAATCAGTGCGTGAGTCCCACTGTAGGAAGTGGGTTAGAGTGAGTGAGTGTATGAGTCCCACTGTAGGAAGCGGCTCAAGTGAGTGAGTGACTGAGTCCCACTGTAGGAAGCAACTCAGAGTGGGTGAGTGAGTGAGTCCCAATATAGGAAGTGGTTTAGAGTGAGTGAGGTAGTGAGTCGCACTGTAGGGCGCTGCTTAGAATGAGTGAGAGAGTGAGTCCCACTGTAAGGCGCGGGTTAGAGTTAGTGAGTAGAGAGTCCCACTGTAGGAAGTGGGTTAGAGTGAGTGAGTGTATGAGTCCCACTGTAGGAAGCGGCTCAAGTGAGTGAGTGAGTGAGTCCCACTGTAGGAAGCAACTCAGAGTGGGTGAGTGAGTGAGTCCCAATATAGGAAGTGGTTTAGAGTGAATGAGGTAGTGAGTCGCACTGTAGGGCGCTGCTTAGAACGAGTGAGTGAGTGAGTCCCACTGTAAGGCGCGGGTTAGTGTTAGTGAGTAGAGAGTCCCACTGTAGGAAGTGGGTTAGAGTGAGTGAGTGAGTGAGTCCCACTGTAGGAAGCGGCTTAGAGTCAGTGAGTGACAGCCACTGTAGGGCGCAGATTAGAGTTAGTGAGTGAGTGAGTCCCACTGTAGGAAGCGGCTCAAAGTGAGTGAGTGAGTAAGTCCCACTGTTGGGCGCGGGTATGAGTGAGTGGGTGATTGAGTCCCACCGTAGGAAGCGGGTTAGAGTGAGTGAGTGAGTGAGTCCAACTGTAAGAAGAGGGTTAGAGGGAGCGAGTGAGTCCCAATGTAGGAAGCGGGTTAGTGTGAGTGAGTGACTAAGTCCCACTGTAGGAAGCGGATCAAAGTTAGTGAGTGAGCGAGTCCCAATGTAGGAAGCAACGCAGAGTGGGTGAGTTAATAAGTCCCACTGTAGGAAGCAGGTTAGAATGAGTGAGTGAGTAAGTCCCACTGTAGGGCGTGCGTTTGAGTGAGTGAGTGAGTCCCACTGTAGGAAGCGGGTTACTGTGAGTTAGTGAGTGAGCCCCACAGTAGGAAGGAACTAAGAGTGGGTGAGTGAGTGAGTCCCACTGTAGGAAGTGGGTTAGAGTGAGTGAGTGATTGAGTCCCACCGTAGGAAGCGGTTTACAGTGAGTGAGTGAGTGAGTGAGTCCCACTGTAGCAAGAAGCTCAGAGTGACTGACTGACTGAGTCGCATTGTAGGAAGCAGCTCAGAGCGGGGGAGTGAGTGAGTTCCAATGTAGGAAGTGGGTTAGAGTGAGTGAGTGAGTGAGTCCCACTGTATGTAGCGGGTTAGAGTGAGTGAGTGAGTGAGTCCCACTTTTGGAAACGTGTTAGATTGAGTGAGAGAGTCCCACTGTAGGAAGCCGATTAGAGTTATGAGTGAGCCCCACTTTAGGAAACAGGTTAGAGTGAGTGAGTGAGTCTCAATTTAGGAAACGGCTTAGAGTGAGTTAGTGAGTGAGTCCCACTGTAGGAGGTTGGTTATAGTGAGTGAGTGAGTGAGTCGCACTGCAGGGCGCTGGTTAGAATGAGTGAGTGAGTGAGTCCCACTGTAGGAAGCGGGTTAAAGTAAGTGAGTGAGTCCCAGTGTAGGGCGCGTGTTAGAGTTACTGAGTGTGTCCCACTATAGGAAGCGGGTTAGAGTGAGTGAGTGAGTGACTCCCAGTGTAGGAAGCGGCTTAGAGTAAGTCATTGACTGAGTCCCACTGTTGGAAGAGGGTTAAAGTGAGCAAGTGAGTCCCACTGTAGGAAGCGGGTTACTGTGAGTGAGTGTCTGTGTCCCACTGTAGGAAACGGGCTAGAGTGAGTGAGTGAGCCCCAGGGTACGGCGCAGGTTAGAGTGAGTGAGTGACTGAGTCGCACTGTAGGAAACGGGATAGAGCGAGTGAGTGCGTCCCACTGTAGGAAGCGGGTTAGAGTGACTGACTGACTGAGTCCCACTGTAGGAATCGGGTTAGAGTAAGTGAGTGAGTCCCCGTGTATGGCGCGCGTTAGAATGAAGTGACCGAGTCCCACTGTAGGAAGTGGTATAGAGTGAGTGAGTGAGTGGGTCCCACTGTAGGAAGAAAGTCAGAGTAGGTGAGTGACTGAGTCCCACTGTAGGAAGCGGGTTAGAGGGAGCGAGTGAGTCCCAATGTAGGGCGCGGATTAGAGTGAGTGACTGAGTCCCACTGTAGGAAGCGGGTGTGAGTGAATGAGTGCCTTAGTCCCACTGTAGGAAGCGGCACAAAGTGAGCGAGTGAGTGAGTCCCACTGTAGGAAGAAAGTCAGAGTAGGTGAGTGAGTGAGTCCCACTGTAGGAAACGGGTTAAAGTGAGTGACTGAGTGAGTCCCACTGTAGGTAGCGGGTTAGAGTCAGTGAGTGAGTGAGTCCCAATGTAGGGCGCGGGTTAGAGTGAGTAGGTGAGCCCCACTGTAGGGCGCAGGTTATAGTTAGTGAGTGTATGAGTCCCACTGTAGGAAGTGGCTCAATGTGAGTAAGTGAGTGAGTCCCAATGTAGGAAGCAATTCAGAGGGGGTGAGTGAGTGTGTCCCACTGTAGGAAGTGGGTTAGATTGAGTGAGTGAGTAAGTCCCACTGTAGGACTTGGGTTTTAGTGAGTGAGTAAGTGAGTCCCACTTTAGGAAGCGGTTTATGGTGAGTGAGTGCGTCCCACTGTAGGAAGCGTCTTAGAGTGAGCAAGTAAGTCCCACTGAAGGAAGCAGGTTAGAGTGAGTGAGTGAGTCCCACTGCAGGGCGCAGGTTAGAGTGAGTGAGTGAGTGAGTCCCACTGTAGGAAGCGGGTTAGAGTGAGGGAGAGATTCCCACTGTAGGAAGTGGGTTAGAGTGAATGAGTGAGTGAGTCCCACTGTAGGAAGTGGGTTAGAGTGAGTGAGTGAGTGAGTCCCAGTCTAGGAAGCAACTCAGAGTGTGAGGACGAGTGAGTCCCACTGTAGGAAGTGTGTTAGAATGAATGAGTGAGTGAGTCCCACTGTAGGAAGTGGGTTAGAGTGACTGAGTGTGTCCCACTGTAGGACGCGGGTCAGAGTGAGTGAGTGAGTGAGTCGCTCTTTAGGGCGCTGGTTAGAATGAGTGAGTTAGTGAGTCCCACTGTAGGAAGCAGGTTAGAATGAGTGAGTGAGTAAGTCCCACTGTAGGGCGTGCGTTTGAGTGAGTGAGTGAGTGAGTCCCACTGTAGGAAGCAGGTTACTGTGAGTTAGTGAGTGAGCCCCACAGTAGGAAGGAACTAGGAGTGGGTGAGTGAGTGAGTCCCACTGTAGGAAGTGGGTTAGAGTGAGTGAGTGAGTGAATCGCACTGTAGGAAGCCGGTTAGAGTGAGTGTGTGAGTGAGTCCCACTGTTGGAAGAAGCTCAGAGTGACTGACTGACTGAGTCGCACTGTAGGAAGCAGCTCAGAGTGGGGGAGTGAGTGAGTCCCAATGTAGGACGTGGGTTAGAGTGAGTGAGTCCCACTGTATGTAGCGGGTTAGAGTGAGTGAGTGAGTGAGTCCCACTGTACGAAGCAACTCAGAGTGGGTGAGTGAGTGAGTCCCACTGTAGGAAGCAACTCAGAGTGGGTGAGTGAGTGAGTCCCACTGTAGGAAGCGGGTTACTGTGAGTGAGTGACTGAGTCCCACTGTAGGAAGCGGGTTAGAGTGAGGGAGTGACTCCCACTGTAGGAAGCGGGCTACTGTGAGAGAGTGACTGAGTCCCACTGTAGGAAGCGGGTTAGAGTGAGGGAGTGACTCCCACTGTAGGAAGCGGGCTACTGTGAGAGAGTGACTGAGTCCCACTGTAGGAAGCAGGTTAGAGTGAGCGAGCGAGTCCCACTGCAGGAAGCCGGTTACTGTGAGTGATTGACTGAATCCCACTGTAGGAAGCTGGTTAGAGTGAGTGAGTGAGTGAGTCCCACTCTAGGAAGTGGGTTAGACTAAGTGAGAGAGTCCCAGTGTAGGGCGCGAATTAGAGTGAGTGAGTGAGTGAGTGAGTGAGTGACACCCACTGTAGGACAGGGGTTAGAGTGAGTGAATGAGTGAGTCCCACTGTAGGAAGCGGGTTAGAGTGAGTGAGTGAGTGAGTCCCACTGTAGGAAGCGGCTTAGAGTAGGCTAGATTAGAGTGAGTGAGTCCCACTGTAGGAAGCAACGCAGAGTGGGTGAGTGATTGAGTCCCACTATAGTTAGCAGGTTAGAGTGAGTGAGTGAGTGAGTCCCACTGTAGGATGCGGCTTAGAGTGAGTGAGTGAGTGAGTCCCACTTTAGGAAGTGAGTTAGAGTGAGTGAGTCGCACTGTAGGGCGCTGGCTAGAATGAGTGAGTGAGTGAGTCCCACTGTAGGATGCGGCTTAGAGTGAGTGAGTGAGTGAGTCCCACTTTAGGAAGTGAGTTAGAGTGAGTGAGTCGCACTGTAGGGCGCTGGCTAGAATGAGTGAGTGAGTGAGGCCCAATGTAGGGAGCGGGTTAGAGTGAATCAGTGAGTGAGTCCCACTGTAGGAAGTGGGTTAGAGTAAGCGAGTGAGTGAGTGAGTCGCACTGTAGGGCACTGGTTAGAATGAGTGAGTGAGTTAGGCCCACTGTAGGAAGCGGCTTAGAGTGGGGGAGTGAGAGAGTCCAAATGTAGGGGGCGGGTTAGAGTGAGTGAGTGAGTCCCACTGTAGGGCCCCGGTTAGAGTGAGAGAGTGCGTCGCACTGTAGGAAACGGGTTAAAGTGAGTGAGTGCATCCCACTGTAGGAAGCGGGTTAGAGTGAGTGAGTAAGTCCCAGTGCAGGGCGCGCATTAGAGTGAAGTGAGCGAGTCCCACTGTAGGAAGCGGTTTAGAGTGAGTGAGTGAGTGAGTCCCACTGCAGGAAGTTGGTTAGAGTGAGTGAGTGGATGAGTCCCACTGTAGGAAGCGGCTTAGAGTCAGTGAGTGACAGCCACTGTAGGGCGCAGATTAGAGTTAGTGAGTGAGTGAGTCCCACTGTAGGAAGCGGCTCAAAGTGAGTGAGTGAGTAAGTCCCACTGTTGGGCGCGGGTATGAGTGAGTGGGTGATTGAGTCCCACCGTAGGAAGCGGGTTAGAGTGAGTGAGTGAGTGAGTCCAACTGTAAGAAGAGGGTTAGAGGGAGCGAGTGAGTCCCAATGTAGGAAGCGGGTTAGTGTGAGTGAGTGACTAAGTCCCACTGTAGGAAGCGGATCAAAGTTAGTGAGTGAGCGAGTCCCAATGTAGGAAGCAACGCAGAGTGGGTGAGTTAATAAGTCCCACTGTAGGAAGCAGGTTAGAATGAGTGAGTGAGTAAGTCCCACTGTAGGGCGTGCGTTTGAGTGAGTGAGTGAGTCCCACTGTAGGAAGCGGGTTACTGTGAGTTAGTGAGTGAGCCCCACAGTAGGAAGGAACTAAGAGTGGGTGAGTGAGTGAGTCCCACTGTAGGAAGTGGGTTAGAGTGAGTGAGTGATTGAGTCCCACCGTAGGAAGCGGTTTACAGTGAGTGAGTGAGTGAGTGAGTCCCACTGTAGCAAGAAGCTCAGAGTGACTGACTGACTGAGTCGCATTGTAGGAAGCAGCTCAGAGCGGGGGAGTGAGTGAGTTCCAATGTAGGAAGTGGGTTAGAGTGAGTGAGTGAGTGAGTCCCACTGTATGTAGCGGGTTAGAGTGAGTGAGTGAGTGAGTCCCACTTTTGGAAACGTGTTAGATTGAGTGAGAGAGTCCCACTGTAGGAAGCCGATTAGAGTTATGAGTGAGCCCCACTTTAGGAAACAGGTTAGAGTGAGTGAGTGAGTCTCAATTTAGGAAACGGCTTAGAGTGAGTTAGTGAGTGAGTCCCACTGTAGGAGGTTGGTTATAGTGAGTGAGTGAGTGAGTCGCACTGCAGGGCGCTGGTTAGAATGAGTGAGTGAGTGAGTCCCACTGTAGGAAGCGGGTTAAAGTAAGTGAGTGAGTCCCAGTGTAGGGCGCGGGTTAGAGTTACTGAGTGTGTCCCACTATAGGAAGCGGGTTAGAGTGAGTGAGTGAGTGACTCCCAGTGTAGGAAGCGGCTTAGAGTAAGTCATTGACTGAGTCCCACTGTTGGAAGAGGGTTAAAGTGAGCAAGTGAGTCCCACTGTAGGAAGCGGGTTACTGTGAGTGAGTGTCTGTGTCCCACTGTAGGAAACGCGTTAGAGTGAGTGAGTGAGCCCCAGGGTACGGCGCGGGTTAGAGTTAGTGAGTAGAGAGTCCCACTGTAGGAAGTGGGTTAGAGTGAGTGAGTGTATGAGTCCCACTGTAGGAAGCGGCTCAAGTGAGTGAGTGAGTGAGTACCACTGTAGGAAGCAACTCAGAGTGGGTGAGTGAGTGAGTCCCAATATAGGAAGTGGTTTAGAGTGAGTGAGGTAGTGAGTCGCACTGTAGGGCGCTGCTTAGAACGAGTGAGTGAGTGAGTCCCACTGTAAGGCGCGGGTTAGTGTTAGTGAGTAGAGAGTCCCACTGTAGGAAGTGGGTTAGAGTGAGTGAGTGAGTGAGTCGCACTGTAGGGTGATTGTTAGAATGAGTGAGCGAGTGACTCCCACTGTAGGAAGTGAGTTACTGTGAGTGAGTGACTGAGTCCCTCTGTAGGAAGCGGCTCAAAGTTAGAGAGTGAGCAAGTCCCACTGTAGGAAGCAACGCAGAGTGGGTGAGTGATTGAGTCCCACTATAGTTAGCAGGTTAGAGTGAGTGAGTGAGTGAGTCCCACTGTAGGATGCGGCTTAGAGTGAGTGAGTGAGTGAGTCCCACTTTAGGAAGTGAGTTAGAGTGAGTGAGTCGCACTGTAGGGCGCTGGCTAGAATGAGTGAGTGAGTGAGTCCCACTGTAGGATGCGGCTTAGAGTGAGTGAGTGAGTGAGTCCCACTTTAGGAAGTGAGTTAGAGTGAGTGAGTCGCACTGTAGGGCGCTGGCTAGAATGAGTGAGTGAGTGAGGCCCAATGTAGGGAGCGGGTTAGAGTGAATCAGTGAGTGAGTCCCACTGTAGGAAGTGGGTTAGAGTAAGCGAGTGAGTGAGTGAGTCGCACTGTAGGGCACTGGTTAGAATGAGTGAGTGAGTTAGGCCCACTGTAGGAAGCGGCTTAGAGTGGGGGAGTGAGAGAGTCCAAATGTAGGGGGCGGGTTAGAGTGAGTGAGTGAGTCCCACTGTAGGGCCCCGGTTAGAGTGAGAGAGTGCGTCGCACTGTAGGAAACGGGTTAAAGTGAGTGAGTGCATCCCACTGTAGGAAGCGGGTTAGAGTGAGTGAGTAAGTCCCAGTGCAGGGCGCGCATTAGAGTGAAGTGAGCGAGTCCCACTGTAGGAAGCGGTTTAGAGTGAGTGAGTGAGTGAGTCCCACTGCAGGAAGTTGGTTAGAGTGAGTGAGTGGATGAGTCCCACTGTAGGAAGCGGCTTAGAGTCAGTGAGTGACAGCCACTGTAGGGCGCAGATTAGAGTTAGTGAGTGAGTGAGTCCCACTGTAGGAAGCGGCTCAAAGTGAGTGAGTGAGTAAGTCCCACTGTTGGGCGCGGGTATGAGTGAGTGGGTGATTGAGTCCCACCGTAGGAAGCGGGTTAGAGTGAGTGAGTGAGTGAGTCCAACTGTAAGAAGAGGGTTAGAGGGAGCGAGTGAGTCCCAATGTAGGAAGCGGGTTAGTGTGAGTGAGTGACTAAGTCCCACTGTAGGAAGCGGATCAAAGTTAGTGAGTGAGCGAGTCCCAATGTAGGAAGCAACGCAGAGTGGGTGAGTTAATAAGTCCCACTGTAGGAAGCAGGTTAGAATGAGTGAGTGAGTAAGTCCCACTGTAGGGCGTGCGTTTGAGTGAGTGAGTGAGTCCCACTGTAGGAAGCGGGTTACTGTGAGTTAGTGAGTGAGCCCCACAGTAGGAAGGAACTAAGAGTGGGTGAGTGAGTGAGTCCCACTGTAGGAAGTGGGTTAGAGTGAGTGAGTGATTGAGTCCCACCGTAGGAAGCGGTTTACAGTGAGTGAGTGAGTGAGTGAGTCCCACTGTAGCAAGAAGCTCAGAGTGACTGACTGACTGAGTCGCATTGTAGGAAGCAGCTCAGAGCGGGGGAGTGAGTGAGTTCCAATGTAGGAAGTGGGTTAGAGTGAGTGAGTGAGTGAGTCCCACTGTATGTAGCGGGTTAGAGTGAGTGAGTGAGTGAGTCCCACTTTTGGAAACGTGTTAGATTGAGTGAGAGAGTCCCACTGTAGGAAGCCGATTAGAGTTATGAGTGAGCCCCACTTTAGGAAACAGGTTAGAGTGAGTGAGTGAGTCTCAATTTAGGAAACGGCTTAGAGTGAGTTAGTGAGTGAGTCCCACTGTAGGAGGTTGGTTATAGTGAGTGAGTGAGTGAGTCGCACTGCAGGGCGCTGGTTAGAATGAGTGAGTGAGTGAGTCCCACTGTAGGAAGCGGGTTAAAGTAAGTGAGTGAGTCCCAGTGTAGGGCGCGGGTTAGAGTTACTGAGTGTGTCCCACTATAGGAAGCGGGTTAGAGTGAGTGAGTGAGTGACTCCCAGTGTAGGAAGCGGCTTAGAGTAAGTCATTGACTGAGTCCCACTGTTGGAAGAGGGTTAAAGTGAGCAAGTGAGTCCCACTGTAGGAAGCGGGTTACTGTGAGTGAGTGTCTGTGTCCCACTGTAGGAAACGCGTTAGAGTGAGTGAGTGAGCCCCAGGGTACGGCGCAGGTTAGAGTGAGTGAGTGACTGAGTCGCACTGTAGGAAACGGGATAGAGCGAGTGAGTGCGTCCCACTGTAGGAAGCGGGTTAGAGTGACTGACTGACTGAGTCCCACTGTAGGAATCGGGTTAGAGTAAGTGAGTGAGTCCCCGTGTATGGCGCGCATTAGAATGAAGTGACCGAGTCCCACTGTAGGAAGTGGTATAGAGTGAGTGAGTGAGTGGGTCCCACTGTAGGAAGAAAGTCAGAGTAGGTGAGTGAGTGAGTCCCACTGTAGGAAGCGGGTTAGAGGGAGCGAGTGAGTCCCAATGTAGGGCGCGGATTAGAGTGAGTGACTGAGTCCCACTGTAGGAAGCGGGTGTGAGTGAATGAGTGCCTTAGTCCCACTGTAGGAAGCGGCACAAAGTGAGCGAGTGAGTGAGTCCCACTGTAGGAAGAAAGTCAGAGTAGGTGAGTGAGTGAGTCCCACTGTAGGAAACGGGTTAAAGTGAGTGACTGAGTGAGTCCCACTGTAGGTAGCGGGTTAGAGTCAGTGAGTGAGTGAGTCCCAATGTAGGGCGCGGGTTAGAGTGAGTAGGTGAGCCCCACTGTAGGGCGCAGGTTATAGTTAGTGAGTGTATGAGTCCCACTGTAGGAAGTGGCTCAATGTGAGTAAGTGAGTGAGTCCCAATGTAGGAAGCAATTCAGAGGGGGTGAGTGAGTGTGTCCCACTGTAGGAAGTGGGTTAGATTGAGTGAGTGAGTAAGTCCCACTGTAGGACTTGGGTTTTAGTGAGTGAGTAAGTGAGTCCCACTTTAGGAAGCGGTTTATGGTGAGTGAGTGCGTCCCACTGTAGGAAGCGTCTTAGAGTGAGCAAGTAAGTCCCACTGAAGGAAGCAGGTTAGAGTGAGTGAGTGAGTCCCACTGTAGGGCGCAGGTTAGAGTGAGTGAGTGAGTGAGTCCCACTGTAGGAAGCGGGTTAGAGTGAGGGAGAGATTCCCACTGTAGGAAGTGGGTTAGAGTGAATGAGTGAGTGAGTCCCACTGTAGGAAGTGGGTTAGAGTGAGTGAGTGAGTGAGTCCCAGTCTAGGAAGCAACTCAGAGTGTGAGGACGAGTGAGTCCCACTGTAGGAAGTGTGTTAGAATGAATGAGTGAGTGAGTCCCACTGTAGGAAGTGGGTTAGAGTGACTGAGTGTGTCCCACTGTAGGACGCGGGTCAGAGTGAGTGAGTGAGTGAGTCACTCTTTAGGGCGCTGGTTAGAATGAGTGAGTTAGTGAGTCCCACTGTAGGAAGCAGGTTAGAATGAGTGAGTGAGTAAGTCCCACTGTAGGGCGTGCGTTTGAGTGAGTGAGTGAGTGAGTCCCACTGTAGGAAGCAGGTTACTGTGAGTTAGTGAGTGAGCCCCACAGTAGGAAGGAACTAGGAGTGGGTGAGTGAGTGAGTCCCACTGTAGGAAGTGGGTTAGAGTGAGTGAGTGAGTGAGTCGCACTGTAGGAAGCCGGTTAGAGTGAGTGTGTGAGTGAGTCCCACTGTTGGAAGAAGCTCAGAGTGACTGACTGACTGAGTCGAACTGTAGGAAGCAGCTCAGAGTGGGGGAGTGAGTGAGTCCCAATGTAGGACGTGGGTTAGAGTGAGTGAGTCCCACTGTATGTAGCTGGTTAGAGTGAGTGAGTGAGTGAGTCCCACTGTACGAAGCAACTCAGAGTGGGTGAGTGAGTGAGTCCCACTGTAGGAAGCAATTCAGAGTGGGTGAGTGAGTGAGTCCCACTGTAGGAAGCGGGTTACTGTGAGTGAGTGACTGAGTCCCACTGTAGGAAGCGGGTTAGAGTGAGGGAGTGACTCCCACTGTAGGAAGCGGGCTACTGTGAGAGAGTGACTGAGTCCCACTGTAGGAAGCAGGTTAGAGTGAGCGAGCGAGTCCCACTGCAGGAAGCGGGTTACTGTGAGTGATTGACTGAATCCCACTGTAGGAAGCTGGTTAGAGTGAGTGAGTGAGTGAGTCCCACTCTAGGAAGTGGGTTAGACTAAGTGAGAGAGTCCCAGTGTAGGGCGCGAATTAGAGTGAGTGAGTGAGTGAGTGAGTGACACCCACTGTAGGACAGGGGTTAGAGTGAGTGAATGAGTGAGTCCTACTGTAGGAAGCGGGTTAGAGTGAGTGAGTGAGTGAGTCCCACTGTAGGAAGCGGCTTAGAGTAGGCTAGATTGAGTGAGTGAGTCCCACTGTAGGAAGTGGGTTAGAGTGAGTGAGTGTATGAGTCCCACTGTAGGAAGCGGCTCAAGTGAGTGAGTGACTGAGTCCCACTGTAGGAAGCAACTCAGAGTGGGTAAGTGAGTGAGTCCCAATATAGGAAGTGGTTTAGAGTGAGTGAGGTAGTGAGTCGCACTGTAGGGCGCTGCTTAGAATGAGTGAGAGAGTGAGTCCCACTGTAAGGCGCGGGTTAGAGTTAGTGAGTAGAGAGTCCCACTGTAGGAAGTGGGTTAGAGTGAGTGAGTGTATGAGTCCCACTGTAGGAAGCGGCTCAAGTGAGTGAGTGAGTGAGTACCACTGTAGGAAGCAACTCAGAGTGGGTGAGTGAGTGAGTCCCAATATAGGAAGTGGTTTAGAGTGAGTGAGGTAGTGAGTCGCACTGTAGGGCGCTGCTTAGAACGAGTGAGTGAGTGAGTCCCACTGTAAGGCGCGGGTTAGTGTTAGTGAGTAGAGAGTCCCACTGTAGGAAGTGGGTTAGAGTGAGTGAGTGAGTGAGTCGCACTGTAGGGTGATTGTTAGAATGAGTGAGCGAGTGACTCCCACTGTAGGAAGTGAGTTACTGTGAGTGAGTGACTGAGTCCCTCTGTAGGAAGCGGCTCAAAGTTAGAGAGTGAGCGAGTCCCACTGTAGGAAGCAACGCAGAGTGGGTGAGTGATTGAGTCCCACTATAGTTAGCAGGTTAGAGTGAGTGAGTGAGTGAGTCCCACTGTAGGATGCGGCTTAGAGTGAGTGAGTGAGTGAGTCCCACTTTAGGAAGTGAGTTAGAGTGAGTGAGTCGCACTGTAGGGCGCTGGCTAGAATGAGTGAGTGAGTGAGTCCCACTGTAGGATGCGGCTTAGAGTGAGTGAGTGAGTGAGTCCCACTTTAGGAAGTGAGTTAGAGTGAGTGAGTCGCACTGTAGGGCGCTGGCTAGAATGAGTGAGTGAGTGAGGCCCAATGTAGGGAGTAGGTTAGAGTGAATCAGTGAGTGAGTCCCACTGTAGGAAGTGGGTTAGAGTAAGCGAGTGAGTGAGTGAGTCGCACTGTAGGGCACTGGTTAGAATGAGTGAGTGAGTTAGGCCCACTGTAGGAAGCGGCTTAGAGTGGGGGAGTGAGAGAGTCCAAATGTAGGGGGCGGGTTAGAGTGAGTGAGTGAGTCCCACTGTAGGGCCCCGGTTAGAGTGAGAGAGTGCGTCGCACTGTAGGAAACGGGTTAAAGTGAGTGAGTGCGTCCCACTGTAGGAAGCGGGTTAGAGTGAGTGAGTAAGTCCCAGTGCAGGGCGCGCATTAGAGTGAAGTGAGCGAGTCCCACTGTAGGAAGCGGTTTAGAGTGAGTGAGTGAGTGAGTCCCACTGCAGGAAGTTGGTTAGAGTGAGTGAGTGGATGAGTCCCACTGTAGGAAGCGGCTTAGAGTCAGTGAGTGACAGCCACTGTAGGGCGCAGATTAGAGTTAGTGAGTGAGTGAGTCCCACTGTAGGAAGCGGCTCAAAGTGAGTGAGTGAGTAAGTCCCACTGTTGGGCGCGGGTATGAGTGAGTGGGTGATTGAGTCCCACCGTAGGAAGCGGGTTAGAGTGAGTGAGTGAGTGAGTCCAACTGTAAGAAGAGGGTTAGAGGGAGCGAGTGAGTCCCAATGTAGGAAGCGGGTTAGTGTGAGTGAGTGACTAAGTCCCACTGTAGGAAGCGGATCAAAGTTAGTGAGTGAGCGAGTCCCAATGTAGGAAGCAACGCAGAGTGGGTGAGTTAATAAGTCCCACTGTAGGAAGCAGGTTAGAATGAGTGAGTGAGTAAGTCCCACTGTAGGGCGTGCGTTTGAGTGAGTGAGTGAGTCCCACTGTAGGAAGCGGGTTACTGTGAGTTAGTGAGTGAGCCCCACAGTAGGAAGGAACTAAGAGTGGGTGAGTGAGTGAGTCGCACTGTAGGAAGCCGGTTAGAGTGAGTGTGTGAGTGAGTCCCACTGTAGGAAGAAGCTCAGAGTGACTGACTGACTGAGTCGCACTGTAGGAAGCAGCTCAGAGCGGGGGAGTGAGTGAGTTCCAATGTAGGAAGTGGGTTAGAGTGAGTGAGTGAGTGAGTCCCACTGTATGTAGCGGGTTAGAGTGAGTGAGTGAGTGAGTCCCACTTTTGGAAACGTGTTAGATTGAGTGAGAGAGTCCCACTGTAGGAAGCGGATTAGAGTTATGAGTGAGTCCCACTTTAGGAAACAGGTTAGAGTGAGTGAGTGAGTCTCAATTTAGGAAAAGGCTTAGAGTGAGTTAGTGGGTGAGTCCCACTGTAGGAGGTTGGTTATAGTGAGTGAGTGAGTGAGTCGCACTGCAGGGCGCTGGTTAGAATGAGTGAGTGAGTGAGTCCCACTGTAGGAAGCGGGTTAAAGTAAGTGAGTGAGTCCCAGTGTAGGGCGCGGGTTAGAGTTACTGAGTGTGTCCCACTATAGTAAGCGGGTTAGAGTGAGTGAGTGAGTGACTCCCAGTGTAGGAAGCGGCTTAGAGTAAGTCATTGACTGAGTCCCACTGTTGGAAGAGGGTTAAAGTGAGCAAGTGAGTCCCACTGTAGGAAGCGGGTTACTGTGAGTGAGTGTCTGTGTCCCACTGTAGGAAACGCGTTAGAGTGAGTGAGTGAGCCCCAGGGTACGGCGCAGGTTAGAGTGAGTGAGTGAGTGAGTCCCACTGTAGGAAGCAGGCTAGAGTGAGTGAGTGAGTCCCACTGTAGGGCGCAGGTTAGAGTGAGTGAGTGAGTGAGTCCCACTGTAGGAAGCGGGTTAGAGTGAGGGAGAGATTCCCACTGTAGGAAGCAGGCTAGAGTGAGTGAGTGAGTCCCACTGTAGGGCACGGGTCACAGTGAGTGAGTGAGTGAGTCCCACTGTAGGAAGCGGGTTAGAGTGACTGAGTGTGTCCCACTGTAGGACACGAGCCAGAGTATGTGAGTGAGTGAGTCGCACTTTAGGGCGCTGGTTAGAATGAGTGAGTGAGTGAATCCCACTGTAGGAAGCGGGATTGAGTGAGTGAGTAAGTCCCACTGTAGGAAGCGGGTTAGAGTGAGTGAGTGAGTTCCACTGTAGGGCTCAGGTTAGAGTGAGTGAGTGAGTGAGTCTAAGTGTAGGAAGCAACTCAGAGTGTGAGAGCAAATGAGTCCCACTGTAGGATGTGTGTTAGAATGAATGAGTGAGTGAGTCCCCCTGTAGGAAGCGGGTTAGAGTGACTGAGTGTGTCCCACTCTAGGAAGCGGGTTAGAGTGAGTGAGTGAGTGAGTTGCTCTTTAGGGCGCTGGTTAGAATGAGTGAGTTAGTGAGTCCCACTGTAGGAAGCGGGTTAGAGTGAGTGAGTGAGTCCCACTGTAGGAAGCGGGTTACAGTGAGTGAGTGACTGAGTCCCACTCTAGGAAGCGGGTTAGAGTGAGTGAGTGAGTCGCAGTGTAGGGCGCTGGTTAGAATGTGTGAGTGAGTGAGTCCCACTGTAGGAAGCAGGTTAGCGTGAGTGAGTGAGTCCCACTGTAGGGCTCAGGTTAGAGTGAGTGAGTGAGTGAGGCCCACTCTAGGAAGCGGGTTAGAGTGAGTGAGTGAGTGAGTCCCACTGTAGGAAGTGGCTTAGAGTTAGTGAGTGAGTGAGTCCCACTGTAGGAAGCAGCTCAGAGTGGGGGAGTGAGAGAGTCCAAACGTAGGGGGCGGGTTAGCGTGAGTGAGTGACTGTGTCTCACTGTAGGAAGCGGGTTAGAGTGAGTGAGTGACTGACTCCGACCGTAGGAAGCAGGTTAGAGTGAGTTAGTGAGTGAGTCCCACTGTAGGAAACAGCTCAAAGTCAGTGAGTGTGTGAGTTCCACCGTAGGAAGCGAGTATGTGTGAGTGAATGAGTCTCACTGTAGGAAACGGTTTAGAGTGAGTAAGTGAGTCCCACTGTAGAAAGCGGGTCAGAGTGAGTGAGTGAGTCTCACTGTAGGAAACGGTTTAGAGTGAGTGAGTGAGTGAGTCTCACTGTAGGAAGCGGGTTAGAGTAAATGAGTGAATCCAAGTTTAGGGCGCAGGACAGAGTGAGTGAGCGAGTCCCACTGTAGGGCGTGGTTCAGAGTGAGTGAGTGAGTGAGTCCCACTGTAGGAAGCAGCTCAGAGTGGGGGAGTGAGAGAGTCCAAATGTAGGGGGCGGGTTTGCGTGAGTGAGTGACTGTGTCTCACTGTAGGAAGCAGCTCAAAGTCAGTGAGTGAGTGAGTTCCACCGTAGGAAGCGGGTTAGAGAGAGTGAGTGAGTGAGTCCCACTGTAGGAAGCGGGTTAGAGTGAGTGAGTGAGTGAGTTGCACTGTAGGAAGCGTGTTAGAGTGAGTTAGTGAGTCCCACTATAGGGCGCAGGTTATAGTGAGTTAGTGAGTAAATCCCACTGTAGGAAACTGGATAGAGTGAGTGAGTGAGTCCCACTGTAGGAAGCGGGTTAGAGTGACTGAGTGTGTCCCACTGAAGCTAGCAGGTTAGAGTGAGTGAGAGAGTGAGTGAGTCCCACTGTCGGAAGTGGATTAGAGTGAGTGAGTGCGTCCCACTGTAGGAAACGGGTTAGAGTGAGTGAGTGAGTCCCACTGTAGGAAGCGGGTTAGAGTGAGTGAGTGCGTCCCACTGTAGGAAACGGGTTAGAGTGAGTGAGTGAGTCCCACTGTAGGAAGTGGGTTAGAGTGAGTGAGTGAGTGAGTCGAACTGTAGGAAGCAACTCATAGTGGGTGAGTGAGTGAGTCCCGCTCTAGGAAATGGGTTAGAGTGAGTGAGAGAGTGTGTCCCACTGTAGGAAACAGGTTAGAGTGAGTGAGTGAGTCCCACTGTACGAATTGGTGTAGAGTGAGTGAGTGAGTGAGTCCCACTGTAGGAAGCAACTCAGAGTGGGTGAGTGAGTGAGTCCCGCTCTAGGAAATGGGTTAGAGTGAGTGAGTGAGTGAGGCCCACTGTAGGAAGCCGGTTAGGGTGAGTGAGTGAGTCCCACTGTAGGAAGTGGGTTAGAGTGACTGAGCGTGTCCCAGTGTAGGAAGCTGGTTAGAGTGACTGAGTGCCACGGTAGGAAGTGGGTTAGAGTGAGTGAGTGAGTGAGTCCCACTGTAGGTAGCGTGGTAGAGTGAGTGATTGAGCGAGTCCCACTGTAGGAAGCAGGTTAGAGTGAGTGAGTGCGTCCCACTGTAGGAAACATGTTAGAGTGAGTGACTGAGTCCCACTGTAGGAAGTGGGTTAGAGTGAGTGAGTGAGTGAGCCCCACTGTAGGAAACGGGTCAGAGTGAGTGAGTGAGTCCCACTGTAGGAAACAGGTTAGAGTGACTGAGTGTGTCCCACTGAAGCAAGCAGGTTAGAGTGAGTGAGAGAGTGAGTGAGTCCCACTGTAGGAAGCGGCTTAGAGTGAGTGAGTGAGTGAGTCCCACTGTACGAAGTGGGTTAGAGTGAGTGAGTGAGTGAGTTGCACTGTAGGAAGCGTGTTAGAGTGAGTTAGTGAGTCCCACTATAGGGCGCAGGTTATAGTGAGTTAGTGAGTGAATCCCACTGTAGGAAACGGGTTAGAGTGAGTGAGTGAGTCCCACTGTAGGAAGCGGGTTAGAGTGAGTGAGTGAGTCCCACTGTAGGGCTATGTTCAGAGTGATTGAGTGACTGAGTCCCAATGTAGGTAAATGGGTTAGAGTGAGTGAGTGAGTCCCACTGTAGGAAGTGGGTTAGAGTGAGTGAGTGAGTGAGTCGAACTGTAGGAAGCAACTCAGAGTGGGTGAGTGAGTGAGTCCCGCTCTAGGAAATGGGTTAGTGTGAGTGAGAGAGTGAGTCCCACTGTAGGAAGCGGGTTAGAGTGAGTGAGTGACTGAGTCACACCGTAGGAAGCTGGTTAGAGTGATTTCGTGAGTGAGTCCCACTGTAGGAAACAGGTTAGAGTGAGTGAGTGAGTGCATCCCACTGTTGAAACAGATTAGAGTGAGTGAGTGAGTCCCACTGTAGGAAGCAGCTCAAAGTCAGTGAGTGAGTGACTTCCAACGTAGGAAGCGGGTTAGAGTGAATGACTGAATGCGTCCCACTGTAGGAAGCGGGTTAGAGTGAGTGAGTGAGTGAGTTGTACTGTAGGGCGCATCTTAGAATGAGTGGGTGAGTGAGTCCCACTGTAGGAAGCGTGTTAGAGTGAGTGAGTGAGTCCCACTGTAGGAAGCGGGTTAGACTGAGTAAATGAGTCTCACTGTAGGAAATGGTTTAGAGTGAGTGAGTGAGTGAGTCTCACTGTAAGAAGCGGGTTAGAGTAAATGACTGAGTCCCAGTTTTTGGCGCAGGTTAGAGTGAGTGAGTGAGTCCCACTGTAGGGCATGGTTCAGAGTGAAAGAGTGACTGAGTCCCACAGTAGGAAGCGTCTCTAAGTGAGTGAGTGTGTAAGTCCCACTGTAGGTCGCCGGTATGAGTGAGAGAGTGAGTGAGTCCCAATGTAGGAAGCGGGTTAGAGTGAGCGAGTGAGTGAGTTGCACTGTAAGATGCTGGTTAAAATGAGTGGGTGAGTGAGTACCACTGTAGGAAGCGGGTTAGAGTCAGTGAGTGAGTCCCACCGTAGGAAGCGGGTTAGAGTGAGTGAGTGAGTGAGTCCCACTGTAGGAAGCGGGTTAGAGTGAGTGAGTGAGTCCCAGTGTAGGGCGCTGGTTAGAATGTGTGAGTGAGTGAGTCCCACTGTAGGAAGCAGGTTAGAGTGAGTGAGTGAGTCCCACTGCAGGAAGTGGGTTAGAGTGAGTGAGTGAGTGAGTCCCACTGTAGGAAGCAGCTCAGAGTCAGTGAGTGAGTGAGTTCCACTGTAGGAAGCGGGTTAGAGTGAGTGAGTTGGTGCGTCCCACTGTAGGAAGCGGGTTGGTATGAGTGAGTGAGTCCCACTTTAGGGCGCGGGTTAGAGTGAGTGAGTGTATGAGTCCCACTGTAGGAAGTGGGTTACTGTGAGTGAGTGAGTGAGTCTCACTGTAGGAAGTGGGTTAGAGTGACTGAGTGTGTCCCACTCTAGGAAGCGGGTTAGAGTGAGTGAGTGAGTGAGTTGCTCTTTAGGGCGCTGGTTCGAATGAGTGAGTTAGTGAGTCCCACTGTAGGAAGCGCGTTAGAGTGAGTGAGTGAGTCCCACTGTAGGAAGCGGGTTACAGTGAGTGAGTGACTGAGTCCCACTCTAGGAAGCGGGTTAGAGTGAGTGAGTGAGTCGCAGTGTAGGGCGCTGGTTAGAATGTGTGAGTGAGTGAGTCCCACTGTAGGAAGCAGGTTAGCGTGAGTGAGTGAGTCCCACTGTAGGGCTCAGGTTAGAGTGAGTGAGTGAGTGAGGCCCACTCTAGGAAGCGGGTTAGAGTGAGTGAGTGAGTGAGTCCCACTGTAGGAAGTGGCTTAGAGTTAGTGAGTGAGTGAGTCCCACTGTAGGAAGCAGCTCAGAGTGGGGGAGTGAGAGAGTCCAAACGTAGGGGGCGGGTTAGCGTGAGTGAGTGACTGTGTCTCACTGTAGGAAGCGGGTTAGAGTGAGTGAGTGACTGACTCCGACTGTAGGAAGCAGGTTAGAGTGAGTTAGTGAGTGAGTCCCACTGTAGGAAACAGCTCAAAGTCAGTGAGTGTGTGAGTTCCACCGTAGGAAGCGAGTATGTGTGAGTGAATGAGTCTCACTGTAGGAAACGGTTTAGAGTGAGTGAGTGAGTCCCACTGTAGAAAGCGGGTCAGAGTGAGTGAGTGAGTCTCACTGTAGGAAACGGTTTAGAGTGAGTGAGTGAGTGAGTCTCACTGTAGGAAGCGGGTTAGAGTAAATGAGTGAATCCAAGTTTAGGGCGCAGGACAGAGTGAGTGAGCGAGTCCCACTGTAGGGCGTGGTTCAGAGTGAGTGAGTGAGTGAGTCCCACTGTAGGAAGCAGCTCAGAGTGGGGGAGTGAGAGAGTCCAAATGTAGGGGGCGGGTTTGCGTGAGTGAGTGACTGTGTCTCACTGTAGGAAGCAGCTCAAAGTCAGTGAGTGAGTGAGTTCCACCGTAGGAAGCGGGTTAGAGAGAGTGAGTGAGTGAGTCCCACTGTAGGAAGCGGGTTAGAGTGAGTGAGTGAGTGAGTTGCACTGTAGGAAGCGTGTTAGAGTGAGTTAGTGAGTCCCACTATAGGGCGCAGGTTATAGTGAGTTAGTGAGTAAATCCCACTGTAGGAAACTGGATAGAGTGAGTGAGTGAGTCCCACTGTAGGAAGCGGGTTAGAGTGACTGAGTGTGTCCCACTGAAGCTAGCAGGTTAGAGTGAGTGAGAGAGTGAGTGAGTCCCACTGTCGGAAGTGGATTAGAGTGAGTGAGTGCGTCCCACTGTAGGAAACGGGTTAGAGTGAGTGAGTGAGTCCCACTGTAGGAAGCGGGTTAGAGTGAGTGAGTGCGTCCCACTGTAGGAAACGGGTTAGAGTGAGTGAGTGAGTCCCACTGTAGGAAGTGGGTTAGAGTGAGTGAGTGAGTGAGTCGAACTGTAGGAAGCAACTCATAGTGGGTGAGTGAGTGAGTCCCGCTCTAGGAAATGGGTTAGAGTGAGTGAGAGAGTGAGGCCCACTGTAGGAAGCCGGTTAGGGTGAGTGAGTGAGTCCCACTGTAGGAAGTGGGTTAGAGTGACTGAGCGTGTCCCAGTGTAGGAAGCTGGTTAGAGTGACTGAGTGCCACGGTAGGAAGTGGGTTAGAGTGAGTGAGTGAGTGAGTCCCACTGTAGGTAGCGTGGTAGAGTGAGTGATTGAGCGAGTCCCACTGTAGGAAGCAGGTTAGAGTGAGTGAGTGCGTCCCACTGTAGGAAACATGTTAGAGTGAGTGACTGAGTCCCACTGTAGGAAACAGGTTAGAGTGACTGAGTGTGTCCCACTGAAGCTAGCAGGTTAGAGTGAGTGAGAGAGTGAGTGAGTCCCACTGTAGGAAGCGGCTTAGAGTGAGTGAGTGAGTGAGTTGCCCTGTAGGAAGCGTGTTAGAGTGAGTTAGTGAGTCCCACTATAGGGCGCAGGTTATAGTGAGTTAGTGAGTGAATCCCACTGTAGGAAACGGGTTAGAGTGAGTGAGTGAGTCCCACTGTAGGAAGCGTGTTAGAGTGAGTGAGTGAGTCCCACTGTAGCGCGATGTTCAGAGTGATTGAGTGACTGAGTCCCAATGTAGGTAAATGGGTTAGAGTGAGTGAGTGAGTCCCACTGTAGGAAGTGGGTTAGAGTGAGTTGTGGATAACTGGCTAGCTGAAAAGGGTCACATAGACATAGTCCAGCTTGCTGGACAAAAATGCACATCGCTCTCAGCTTATCTGAAGTAAAGCAAAATACACTGTCTTTGGCTGTCCTTGTTACACAGTAACAGGAAGATTTTGGTGGGAAAAGAATGTTGCAGGTGGGAACAGAAAACTACAGAAGAGAAACAAGGGGCGGGCTTGGTATTTAGGCAACTAACCAATAATGAGCTTAACTTTTGTAATATGTATGAGCTAATTATAACAAGGCATAAAAGGTGACTGTAAGGGACAATAAACGAAGTCTGCTGATCACTCATACTGAGCGACTGTGTCTTCCCTCCGTCGCAACAAATGGCGCCCGAACAGGGACCCTAGAGAGGGCTGAATCTGCGAGCCACGGTTCGACGGAGATTCGGGTACCGGTCCTGAAAGCAGCGCAGGAGGCGGAAGGGCACAGTCCCCGCGCCCGGGAGCACCTACAGAGGGTCCCGCCGGCCACGCGTCGCCGAAGTCTCGCAAAGGCTGCAACAGCGCTGACGAAGGTATGGAGAGACAAGCGACGTATGATTCGCTCATATGCTTTTTAGAAAAGCGGAGCGTTCGGGACATAGATTGTAAAAAGGCATTACCCGGGTTATTAGCGTATGGGATAGGATCCGGGTCCCCCGCGGCAGCGGCGAGCGGCGGCGCGCAGCCCGGCAGGCCCCTTCCCGGCCGCGGTTTCTCTCCGAGGCGGCACCCCCCCACACCCCCCCCCCCCCTCCGATCGGCGCCATGGCGATGCAAGCGGCCAAGCGAGCTGACATCTGGCTGCCCCCAGAGGTCAATCGGATCCTTTATATTCGGAACCTGCCGTATGAAATCACAGCGGAGGAAATGTATGATATTTTTGGGAAATACGGACCTATTCGACAAATCAGAGTTGGAAACACTCCTGAAACAAGAGGAACAGCTTAAGCTTCTCAAGGAAAAATACGGAATTGAGTACAAACCCACCAAAAAAAGTGCTTCAGATGTCCCCTACAAGAAATGGGTTTCTGCCTTGAACTAGCAAACATTTCTGTGTTTAAAAAGAAGCCTTTTTGCCTTGATGGAGATAATTTATTCTGTATTCTGTATTTATGCTGTATTCTGAATGTGGAAATTGGTTGGGACTAGGAGGCTGGCTTAAAGGCATTTTGCAAACGGGATTATTATTTTTGATCATTATTGTAATAATAGTTTCTTGATCAAAACCAGCCAAAATTATTTGTAAGCATTAGGCATATCTGAAGAGAATGCCTTTATTTGAATCAACAGTTAAGGTGTAGTTTAGTCTGAGGCTGTGGTTTTATCTGCTTCTGGTGAATTTTTGAAGTGATGAAATCAGAGATACAAGGTATACTAAGAGTTATGAGGTAATAAGGTAATAATCTAAGTAAGGGTGCTGTCTTTTATATCTACAAGTGCAATATGCTTTTATGTAGCAGAGAGAAACTTTAACAATAATGTTGCTTGAGCGAGATGTGCATGTGACAACTTGGGAAAAGGGATATCACAACTGGAGTGCAACAGTGTTTCTACGTCTGGCAGAGTGAAATCTTTCAAGACCTGAGTTTAGACAGTCTAAAATAAATTGTTAGTATTCAGAAAACCCATCTTAGGCCTCTTTTGCTTACATAGTGTTATGGAAGTCAACTGCTATTGTAGAGAATTAATGATTTTTTAATACATATTAACAAATACTACTATTTTAACTTGAGGCAGTTGAGCGAGAAATACTCACGTGTAGCATTTGAGGGAATGTCAGCATAAATCGCACTTACAGTAAGACTGCATTTTTAATTACTGTACTCGTTAAGATTCGATGATGCCATAAGGCTAAGGCCTTTTATCACAGATTGGTTCTGAACTAAAAGGTGTGTGCACATGTAGGTATGCACATTTGTGTTATTTTCCTTAATTGGCTACAAAATAATATAATCAGGTTGGGGACTAGATCTTGGGAATTTACCTATTATACTTCTGTTTGTTAAGGAACGTGCATAACATACAGCACCCATGTAGGCTTGGCTTGTGGCATAGTTGTCAAATTTAGCATAGACATTCAGACAGATAAGCAACGTACTCTTCTTGTGTGTATCACCTACAAGCCATCATGGCTTAGTGTGTAAATCTGTATGTAACTATTGAAAAATCCACTTATGAATGTATATAGCTTAGAACTAATTTTTTCCCTTTGTTAATTCTTTGATATCAATGAGGTATTCTTCAGAAAATGTATGGATTGGTTGGTTGCATAAGGGCAGTTGTTATTTGGACAGAAAATTGTTAATTGTCAGGGATTTTCCACTACAATATTTGCAAATATTCCTAGTCAAACATCATTTTGGTTTCTTTTTGGGTTTTGAGCTTGCATTAGTCCATGTTCAGAACTTTAAAATTACCTTTGAATGTTTTTAAACTTTTTATATCACTGGAACAGAAAGAGCATCTAAATTAAAGCTTCAAGCTAACTTTATTTTTCAAGTATTTCAGGAATTATACTTCTGAACTGAGATTTTATAAGTTGGCTGTGTATTTTCCTGTGTTAAAATGCTGTTATTGAAAATGGTCAACCAAGCCTATGTCGCCCAAAATAAAAACGGGGGAATTGTGGATAACTGGCTAGCTGAAAAGGGTCACATAGACATAGTCCAGCTGGCTGGACAAAAATGCACATCGCTCTCAGCTTATCTGAAGTAAAGCAAAATACACTGTCTTTGGCTGTCCTTGTTACACAGTAACAGGAAGATTTTGGTGGGAAAAGAATGTTGCAGGTGGGAACAGAAAACTACAGAAGAGAAACAAGGGGCGGGCTTGGTATTTAGGCAACTAACCAATAATGAGCTTAACTTTTGTAATATGTATGAGCTAATTATAACAAGGCATAAAAGGTGACTGTAAGGGACAATAAACGAAGTCTGCTGATCACTCATATTGAGCGACTGTGTCTTCCCTCCGTCGCAACAGTGAGTGAGTGAGTGAGTCGAACTGTAGGAAGCAACTCAGAGTGGGTGAGTGAGTGAGTCCCGCTCTAGGAAATGGGTTAGAGTGAGTGAGAGAGTGAGTCCCACTGTAGGAAGCGGGTTAGAGTGAGTGAGTGACTGAGTCACACCGTAGGAAGCTGGTTAGAGTGATTTCGTGAGTGAGTCCCACTGTAGGAAACAGGTTAGAGTGAGTGAGTGAGTGCATCCCACTGTTGAAACAGATTAGAGTGAGTGAGTGAGTCCCACTGTAGGAAGCAGCTCAAAGTCAGTGAGTGAGTGACTTCCACCGTAGGAAGCGGGTTAGAGTGAATGACTGAATGCGTCCCACTGTAGGAAGCGGGTTAGAGTGAGTGAGTGAGTGAGTTGTACTGTAGGGCGCATCTTAGAATGAGTGGGTGAGTGAGTCCCACTGTAGGAAGCGTGTTAGAGTGAGTGAGTGAGTCCCACTGTAGGAAGCGGGTTAGACTGAGTAAATGAGTCTCACTGTAGGAAACGGTTTAGAGTGAGTGAGTGAGTGAGTCTCACTGTAGGAAGCGGGTTAGAGTAAATGACTGAGTCCCAGTTTTTGGCGCAGGTTAGAGTGAGTGAGTGAGTCCCACTGTAGGGCATGGTTCAGAGTGAAAGAGTGACTGAGTCCCACTGTAGGAAGCGTCTCAAAGTGAGTGAGTGTGTAAGTCCCACTGTAGGTCGCCGGTATGAGTGAGAGAGTGAGTGAGTCCCAATGTAGGAAGCGAGTTAGAGTGAGCGAGTGAGTGAGTTGCACTGTAGGAAGCAGCTCAAAGTCAGTGAGTGAGTGAGTTCCACCGTAGGAAGCGGGTTAGAGTGAGTGAGTGAGTGAGTCCCACCGTAGGAAGCAGGTTAGACTGAGTGAGTGAGTGAGTTCCACTGTAGGAAGCGGCTTAGAGTGAGTGAGTGCGTCCCACTGTAGGATGCGGGTTAGAGTGAGTGAGTGAGTCCCACTGTAGGGCGCTGGTTAGAATGAGTGGGTGAGTGAGTCCCACTGTAGAAAGCGGGTTAGAGTGAGTGAGTGAGTCCCCCTTTAGGAAGCAGGTTACTGTGAGTGAGTGACTGAGTTACTATATAGGAAGCGGGTTAGGTTGAGTGACTGAGTCCCACTGTAGGGAGCGGGTTAGAGTGAGTGACTGAGTGAGTCCCACTGTAGGAAGCGTCTCAAAGTGAGTGAGTGAGTAAGTCCCACTGTAGGGCGTCTGTATGAGTGAGTGAGTGAGTGAGTCCAACTGTAGGTAGCGGGTTAGAGTGAGTGACTGAGTGAGTTCCACTGTAAGAAGCGCTGAGAGTGAGTGAGTGAGTGAGTCCCACTGTAGGAAGCAGCTCAGAGTTGGGGAGTGAGAGAGTCCAAATGTAGGGGGCGGGTTAGCGTAAGTGAGTGACTGTGTCTCACTGTAGGAAGCGGGTTAGAGTGAGTGAGTGACTGAGTCCCACCGTAGGAAGGAGGTGAGAGTGAGTGAGTGAATGAGTCCCACTGTAAGAAGCGACATAGAGTGAGTGAGTGAGTCCCACTGTAGGAAGCGGGTTAAAGTGAGTGAGTGAGTCCCACTGTAGGAAGCATGTTAGAGTGAGTGAGTGCGTCCCACTGTTGAAACAGATTAGAGTGAGTGAGTGAGTACCACTGTAGGAAACCAGTTAGAGTGAGTGTGTGAGTGAGTCCCACTGTAAAAATCAACTCAGAGTGAGTGAGTAAGTGTGTCCCGCTGTTGAAACAGGTTAGAGTAACTGAGTGAGTCCCACTGTAGGAAGCGGGTTACTGTGAGTGAGTGACTGAGTCCCACCGTAGGAAGCGGGTTAGAGTGAGTGAGTGAGTCCCACCGCAGGGTGCACGTTAGAGTGAGTGAGTGTATGAGTCCCACTGTAGGAAGCAGCTAGTAGTGAGTGAGTGAGTAATTCGCACTCTAAGGCGTGGGTATGAGTGAGTGAGTGAGTCCCACTGTAGGTAGCGGGTTAGAGTGAGTGACTGAGTGAGTCCCACTGTAGGAATAGGGTTAGAGAGAGTGAGTGAGTGAGTCCCACTGTAGGTAGCGGGTAAGAGCGAGTGAGTGAGTCTCACTGTAGGAAACGGGTTAGAGTGAGTGTGTGAGTGAGTCCCACAGTAGGGCGCTGGTTAGAATGAGTGACTGAGTGTGTCCCACTGTAGGAAGTGAGTTAGAGTGAGCGAGTATGTGAGTCCCACTGTAGGAAGTGGGTTAGATAGAGTGAGTGAGTGAGTCGCACTGTAGGGCGCTGGGCAGAATGAGTGAGTGATTGATTCCCACTGTGGGAAGCAGCTCAAAGTGAGTGAGTGAGTGAGTCCCACTGTAGGAAGCGGGTTACAGTGAGTGAGTGATCACCAACGCAGGGCACAGGTTAGAGTGAGTGAGTGTAGGAGTACCACTGTAGGATGCGGCTCAACGTGAATGAATGAGTGAGTCCCACTGTAGGAAGTATCTCAAAGTGAGTGAGTGAGTATGTCCCACTGTAGGAAGCAGATTAGAGTGAATGAGTGAATGAGTCCCACTGTAATAAGTGGTTTAGAGTGAGTGAGTCAGTGAGTCCCACTGTAGGAATCGGCTTAGAGTTAGTGAGTGAGTGAGTCCCACTGTAGGAAGCGGGTTAGATTGACTGAGTGTGTCCCACTGTAGGAAACGGGTTAGAATGAGTGTGTGAGTGAATCCCACTGTAGGAAGCGGCTTAGAGTGAGTGAGTGAGTGAGTCCCACTGTAGGAAGCAGCTCAGAGTAGGGGAGTGAGAGCGTCCCAATGTAGGGGGCTGCTTAGAGTGAGTGAGTGAGTCCCACTGTAGGAAGCGGCTTAGAGTGAGTGAGTGAGCCCCACTGTAGGAAGCGGGTTAGAGTGACTGAGTGTACCCCACTGTAGGAAACGGGTTAGAGTGAATATGTGAGAGAGTCCCACTGTAAGAAGCGGCTTAGAGTGAGTGAGTGAGTAAAGTACCACTATAGGAAGTGGCTTAGAGTGAGTGAGTGAGTGAGTCCCACTGTAGGGCGCTGGGTAGAATGAGTGAGTGAGTGAGTCCCACTGTAGGAAGTGGGTTAGTTTGAGTGAGTGAGTGAGTCCCACAGTAGGGCGCTGGTTAAAATGAGTGAGTGAGTGAGTCCCGCTGTGGGAAGCAGCTCAAAGTGAGTGAGTGAGTGATTCCCCATGTAGGAAGAGGCTTAGAGTTAGTGACTGAGTGAGTCCCACTGTAGGAAGCGGCTTAAAGTGAGTGAGTGAGTGAGTCCCACTGTAGGAAGTGGGTTAGAGTGACTGAGTGTGTCCCATTGTAGGAAACGGGTTAGAGTGAGTGTTTGAGTGAGTCCCACTGTAAGAAGCGGCTTAGAATGAGTCAGTGAGTGAGTACCACTATAAGAAGTGAGTTAGAGTGAGTGAGTGAGAGAGTCCCACTGTAGGGCGCTGGTTAAAATGAGTGAGTGAGTGAGTCCCGTCATAGGAATCGGGTTACTGTGAGTGAGTGACTGAGCCCCACTGTAGGAAGGGGGTTAGAGTGAGTGAGTGAGAAAGTCCCACTGTAGGAAGCAGCTAGTAGTGAGTGAGTGAGTAATTCGCACTCTAAGGCGTGGGTATGAGTGAGTGAGTGAGTCCCACTGTAGGTAGCGGGTTAGAGTGAGTGACTGAGTGAGTCCCACTGTAGGAATAGGGTTAGAGAGAGTGAGTGAGTGAGTCCCACTGTAGGTAGCGGGTAAGAGCGAGTGAGTGAGTCTCACTGTAGGAAACGGGTTAGAGTGAGTGTGTGAGTGAGTCCCACAGTAGGGCGCTGGTTAGAATGAGTGACTGAGTGTGTCCCACTGTAGGAAGTGAGTTAGAGTGAGCGAGTATGTGAGTCCCACTGTAGGAAGTGGGTTAGATAGAGTGAGTGAGTGAGTCCCACTGTAGGAAGCGGGTTACAGTGAGTGAGTGATCACCAACGCAGGGCACAGGTTAGAGTGAGTGAGTGTAGGAGTACCACTGTAGGATGCGGCTCAACGTGAGTGAATGAGTGAGTCCCACTGTAGGAAGTATCTCAAAGTGGGTGAGTGAGTATGTCCCACTGTAGGAAGCAGATTAGAGTGAGTGAGTGACTGAGTCCCACTGTAATAAGTGGTTTAGAGTGAGTGAGTGAGTATGTCCCACTGTAGGAAGCGTCTTAGAGTGAGTGAGTCAGTGAGTCCCACTGTAGGAATCGGCTTAGAGTTAGTGAGTGAGTGAGTCCCACTGTAGGAAGCGGGTTAGATTGACTGAGTGTGTCCCACTGTAGGAAACGGGTTAGAGTGAGTGTGTGAGTGAATCCCACTGTAGGAAGCGGCTTAGAGTGAGTGAGTGAGTGAGTCCCACTGTAGGAAGCAGCTCAGAGTAGGGGAGTGAGAGCGTCCCAATGTAGGGGGCTGGTTAGAGTGAGTGAGTGAGTCCCACTGTAGGAAGCGGCTTAGAGTGAGTGAGTGAGCCCCACAGTAGGAAGCGGGTTAGAGTGACTGAGTGTATCCCACTGTAGGAAACGGGTTAGAGTGAATATGTGAGAGAGTCCCACTGTAAGAAGCGGCTTAGAGTGAGTGAGTGAGTAAAGTACCACTATAGGAAGTGGCTTAGAGTGAGTGAGTGAGTGAGTCCCACTGTAGGGCGCTGGGTAGAATGAGTGAGTGAGTGAGTCCCACTGTAGGAAGTGGGTTAGTTTGAGTGAGTGAGTGAGTCCCACAGTAGGGCGCTGGTTAAAATGAGTGAGTGAGTGAGTCCCGCTGTGGGAAGCAGCTCAAAGTGAGTGAGTGAGTGAGTCCCACTGTAAGAAGCGGCTTAGAATGAGTCAGTGAGTGAGTACCACTATAAGAAGTGAGTTAGAGTGAGTGAGTGAGAGAGTCCCACTGTAGGGCGCTGGTTAAAATGAGTGAGTGAGTGAGTCCCGTCATAGGAATCGGGTTACTGTGAGTGAGTGACTGAGCCCCACTGTAGGAAGGGGGTTAGAGTGAGTGAGTGTGAAAGTCCCACTGTAGGAAGCAGCTTAGAGTGAGTGAGTGAGTGAGTCCTACTGTAGGAAACGGGTTAGAGCGAGTGTGTGAGTGAGTCTCACTGTAAGAAGCGGTTTAGAGTGAGTGAGTGAGTGAGTCCCACTGTAGGAAGCAGCTCAGAGTAGGGGAGTGAGAGAGTCCCAATGTAGGGGGCTGGTTTAGAGTGAGTGAGTGAGTCCCACTGTAGGAAGCGCCTTAGAGTGAGTGAGTGAGTCCCACTGTAGGGGGCTGGTTAGAGTGACTGAGTGTGTCCCACTGTAGGAAACGGGTTAGAGTGAATATGTGAGAGAGTCCCACTGTAAGAAGCGGCTTAGAGTGAGTAAGTGAGTGAGTCTCACTGTAGGAAGTGGTTTAGAGTGAGTGAGTGTCTGAGTCCCACTGTAGAAAGCGGATTAGAGTGAGTGACAGCGTCCCATTGTAGGGCGCTGGTTAGAATGAGTGAGTGAGTGAGTCCCACTGTAGGAAGCGGGTTAATGTGAGGGAGTGACTGTGTCCCACTGTAGGAAGCGGGTTAGAGTGAGTGAGTGAGTCCCACTGTAGGAAGCGGCTCAAAGTGAGTGAGTGAGTAAGTCGCACTCTAAGGCACGGGTATGAGTGAGTTAGTTAGTGAGTCCCACTGTAGGTAGCAGGTTAGAGTGAGTGACTGAGTGAGTCCCAATTTAGGATGCGGCTTAGAGTGAGTGAGTGAGTTCCACTGTAGGAAGCGGCTTAGAGAGAGTGAGTGAGTCCCACTGTCGGAAGCAGCTCAATGTCAGTGAATGAGAGAGTCCCACCGTACGAAGCGGATTAGATTGAGTGAGTGAGTGAGTCTCACTGTAGGAAGCGGCTTAGAGTGAGTTAGTGAGGGAATCCTGCTGCAGTAAGCGGCTTCGAGTTAGTGAGAGAGTGAGTCCAGCTGTAGGAAGCGGCTTAGAGTTAGTGAGTGAGTGAGTCCCACCGTAGGGAGCGGGTTAGAGTGACTGAGTGTGTCCCACTGTAGGAATCGGGTTAGAGTGAGTGTGTGAGTGAGTCCCACTGTAGGAAGCGGGTTAGAGTGAGTGTGTGAGTGAGTCCCACTGTAAGAAGCGGCTTAGAGTGAGTGAGTGATCCCCAATGTAGGGCACAGGTTAGAGTGAGTGAGTGTATGGGTACCACTGTAAAATGCGGTAAAAGTGAGTGTGTGAGTGAGTCCCACTGTAGGAAGTATCTCAATGTGGGTGAGTGAGTCTGTCCCACTGTAGGAAGTAGGTTAGAGTGAGTGAGTGAGTCCCACTGTAGGAAGCGGCTTAGAGTGAGTGAGTCCCACTGTAGGAAGCGGGTTAGAGTGAGTGAGTGATCCCCAATGTAGGGCACAGATTAGAGTGAGTGAGTGTATGAGTACCACTGTAAGATGCGGCTCAAAGTGAGTGCGTGAGTGAGTCCCACTGTAGGAAGTAACTCAAAGTGGGTGAGTGAGTGTGTCCCTCTGTAGGAAGTGGGTTAGACTGAGCGAGTAAGTGAGTCCCACTGTAGGAAGTGGGCTAGAGTGAGTGAGTGAGTGAGTCCCACTGTAGGAAGCAGCTCAGAGTAGGGGAGTGAGAGAGTCCTAATGTAGGGGGCTGGTTAGAGTGAGTGAGTGAGTCCCCCTGTAGGAAGCGGCTTAGAGTGAGTGAGTCCCAATGTAGGAAGCGGGTTAGAGTGACTGAGTGTGTCCCACTGTAGGAAACGGGTTAGAGAGAGTGTGTGAGTGAGTCTCACTGTAGGAAGCGGTTTAGAGTCAGTGAGTGAGTGAGTCCCACTGTAGGAAGCTGCTTAGAGTTAGTGAGTGAGTGAGTCCCACTGTAGGAAGCGGGTTAGAGTGACTGAGTGTGTCCCACAGTAGGAAACCAGTTACAGTGAGTGTGTGAGTGAGTCCCACTGTAAAAATCAACTCAGAGTGAGTGAGTAAGTGTGTCCCGCTGTTGAAACAGGTTAGAGTAACTGAGTGAGTCCCACTGTAGGAAGCGGGTTACTGTGAGTGAGTGACTGAGTCCAACGTAGGAAGCGGGTTAGAGCTAGTGAGTGAGTCCCACTGCAGGGCGCAGGTTAGAGTGAGTGAGTGTATGAGTCCTACTGTAGGAAGCTGCTAATAGTGAGTGAGTGAGTAATTCGCACGCTAAGGCGCGGGTATGAGTGAGTGAGTGAGTCCCACTGTAGGCAGCGGGTTAGAGTGAGTGACTGAGTGAGTCCCACTGCAGAAATAGGGTTAGAGTGAGTGAGTGAGTGAGTCCCACTGTAGGAAGCATCGCAGAGTAGGGGAGTGAGAGAGTCCCAGTGTAGGGGGCTGGTTAGAGTGAGTGAGTGAGTCCCACTGTAGGAAACGGGTTAGAGTGAGTTTGTGAGTGAGTCCCACAGTAGGGCACTGGTTAGAATGAGTGAGTGAGTGAGTCCCGCTGTAGGAAGTGGGTTAGAGTTTGTGAGTGAGTGAGTCCCACTGTACTAAGTGGGTTAGAGTGAGTGAGTGATCCCCAATGTAGGGCACAGGTTAGAGTGAGTGAGTGTATGAGTACCACTGAAGGATGCGGCTCAAAGTGAGTGCGTGAGTGAGTCCCGCTGTAGGAAGTATCTCAAAGTGGGGGAGTGAGTGTGTCCCACTGTAGGAAGTGGGTTAGAGTGAGTGAGTGAGTGAGTCCCACTGTAGGAAGCAGCTCAGAGTAGGGCCGTGAGAGAGTATCAATGTAGGGGGCTGGTTAGAGTGAGTGAGTGAGTCCCACGGTAGGATGCGGCTCAAAGCGAGTGCGTGAGTGAGTCCCACTGTAGGAAGTAACTCAAAGTGGGTGAGTGAGTGTGTCCCACTGTAGGAAGTTGGTTAGAGTGAGTGAGTGAGTCCCACTGTAGGAAGCAGGTTAGAGTGACTGAGTGTGTCCCACTGTAGGAAACCAGTTAGAGTGAGTGTGTAGAGTGAGTCCCACTGTAAGAAGAGGGTTAGAGTGAGTGAGTGAGTGAGTACCGCTATAGGAAGTGGGTAGAGTGAGTGAGTGAGTGAGTCCCACAGTAGGGCGCTGATTAGAATGAGTGAGTGAGTGAGTCCCGCTGTAGGAACTGGGTTGAAGTGAGTGAGTGAGTGAGTCCCACTGTAGGAAGCGGGTTAGAGTGACTGAGTGTGTCCCACTGTAGGAAACCAGTTAGAGTGAGTGTGTGAGTGAGTCCCACTGTAAAAATCAACTCAGAGTGAGTGAGTAAGTGTGCCCCACTGTTGAAACAGGTTAGAGTAACTGAGTGAGTCCCACTGTATGAACCGGGTTACTGTGAGTGAGTGACTGAGTCCCACTGTAGGAAGCGGGTTAGACTGAGTGAGTGAGTCCCACTGCAGGGCGCAGGTTAGAGTGAGTGATTGTATGAGTCCCACTGTAGGAAGTAGCTCAAAGTGAGTGAGTGAGTAATTCGCACTCTAAGGCGCGGGTATGAGTGAGTGAGTGAGTCCCACTGTAGGTAGCGGGTTAGAGTGAGTGACTGAGTGAGTCCCACTGTAGGAATAGGGTTAGAGTGAGTGAGTGAGTGAGTCCCACTCTCGGAAGCGGGTTGGAGCGAGTGAGTGAGTGAGTCCCACTGTAGGAAGCGGGTTAGAGCGAGTGAGTGAGTGATTCCCACAGTAGGGAGCTGGTTAGAATGAGTGAGTGAGTGAGTCCCACTGTAGGAAGCGGGTTAGAGTGAGTGAGTGATCCCCAATGTAGGGTACAGGTTAGAGTGAGTGAGTGTATGAGTACCACTGTAAGATGCGGCTCAAAGCGAGTGAGTGAGTGAGTCCCGCTGTGGGAAGCAGCTCAAAGTGAGTTAGTGAGTGAGTCCCACAGTAGGAAGTTAGTTAGAGGGGGTGAGTGAGTGAGTCCCGCTCTAGGAAGTGGGTTAGAGTGAGTGAGTGAGTGAGTCCCACTGTAGGAAGCGGGTTAGAGTGAGTAAGTGATCCCCAAAGTAGGGCACAGGTTAGAGTGATTGAGTGTATGAGTACCACTGTAGGATGTGGCTCAAAGTGAGTGCGTGAGTGAGTCCCGCTGTAGGAAGTGACTCAAAGTGGGTGAGTGAGTGAGTCCCACTATAGCAAGCGGGTTAGAGTGAGTGAGTGAGTGAGTCCCACTGTAAGAGGCGGCTTAGAGTGAGTGAGTGAGTGAGTACTACTACAGGAAGTGGGTTAGAGTGAGTGAGTGAGTGATAGGGTCCCACTGTAGGAAGCGGGTTAGAGTGAGTGAGTGATCCCTGATGTAGGGCACAGGTTAGAGTGAATGAGTGAGTGAGTACCACTGTACGATGCGGCTCAAAGTGATTGCGTGAGTGAGTCCCGCTGTAGGAAGTATCTCAAAGTGGGTGAGTGAGTGTGTCCCACTGTAGGAAGCAGCTTAGAGGGAGTCAGTGAGTGAGTCCCACTGTAGGAAGCAGCTCAGAGTAGGGGAGTGAGAGAGTCCCAATGTAGGGGGCTGGTTAGAGTGAGTGAGTGAGTCCCACTGTAGGAAGCGGCGTAGAGTGAGTGAGTGAGTGAGTCCCACTGTAGGAAGCAGCTCAGAGTAGGGGAGTGAGAGAGTCCCAATGCAGGGGGCTGGTTAGAGTGACTGAGTGAGTCCCACTGTAGGAAGCGGGTTGCTGTGAGTGAGTGAGTCCCTCTGTAGGAAGCGGGTTAGAGTAACTGAGTGTGTCCCACTGTAGGAAAACAATTAGAGAGAGTGTGTGAGTGAGTCCCACTGAAAGAAGTGGCATGGAGTGAGTGATGGAGTGAGTACCACTATAAGAAGTGGATTAGAGTGACTGAGTGAGTGAGTCCCACTGTAGGGCGCTGGTTAAAATGAGTGAGTGAGTGAGTCCCGCTGTAGGAAGTGGGTTAGAGTGAGTGAGTGAGTGAGTGAGTCCCACTGTAGGAAGCAGGTTAGAATGAGTGAGTGATCCCCAATGTAGGGCACAGGTTAGAGTGAGTGAGTGTAGGAGTACCACTGTAGGATGCGGCTCAACATGAGTGCGTGAGTGAGTCCCACCGTAGGAAGTAACTCTAAGTGGGTGAGTTAGTATGTCCCACTGAAGGAAGTTGGTTAGAGTGAGTGAGTGAGGGAGTCCCACTGTAGGAAGTGGGTTAGAGTGAGTGCGTGAGTGAGTCCCACTGTAGGAAGCAGCTTAGAGTGAGTGAGTGAGTGAGTCCCACTGTAGGAAGCAGCTCAGAGTAGAGGAGTGAGAGCGTCCCAATGTAGGGCGCTGGTTAGCGTGAGTGAGTGAGTCCCACTGTAGGAAGCGGCTTAAGGTGAGTGAGTGAGTGAGTCCCACTGTAGGAAGCGGGTTAGAGTGACTGAGTGTATCCCACTGTAGGAAACGGGTTAGAGTGAGTGAGTGAGTCCCACTGTACGAATTGGTATAGAGTGAGTGAGTGAGTGAGTCCCACTGTAGGAAGCGGGTTACTGTGAGTAAGTGACTGAGTCCCACTGTAGGAAGCGGGTTAGAGTGAGTGAGTGAGTGAGTTGCACTGTAGGGCGCTGGTTAGAATGCGTGAGTGAGTGAGTCCCACTGTAGGAAGCAGGTTAGAGTGAGTGAGTGAGTCCCAGTGTAGGAAGCAGGTTAGAGTGAGTGACTGAGTCCCACTGTAGGAAGCAACTCAGAGTGTGAGAGTGAGCGAGTCCCACTGTAGGAAGTGTGTTAGGGTGAATGAGTGAGTGAGTCCCACAGCAGGGCGCGGGTTAGAGTGAGTGAGCAAGTCCCTCTGTAGGAAGCGGGTTAGAGTGAGTGAGTGAGTCTCACTGTAGGAAACGGTTTAGAGTGAATGAGTGAGTGAGTCTCACTGTAGGAAGCGGGTTAGAGTAAATGAGTGAGTCCCAGTTTAGGGCGCAGGTTAGAGTGAGTGAGTGAGTCCCACTGTAGGGCACGTTTCAGAGTGAGAGAGTGACTGAGTCCCACTGTAGGAAGCGTCTCAAAGTGAGTGAGTGAGTAAGTCCCACTGTAGGTAGCGGGTTAGAGTGAGTGAGTGAGTGAGTCCCACTGTAGGAAGTGGCTTAGAGTTAGTGAGTGCGTCCCACTGTAGGAAGCGGGTTAGAGTGACTGAGTGTGTCCCACTGTAGGAAACCAATTAGAGTGAGTGTGTGAGTGAGTCCCACTGAAAGAAGCGGCTTGGAGTGAGTGATTCAGTGAGTACCACTATAGGAAGTGGATTAGAGTGAGTGAGTGAGTGAGTCCCACTGTAGGGCGCTGGTTAGAATGAGTGAGTGAGTGAGTCCCGCTGTAGGAAGTGGTTTAGACTGAGTGAGTGCGTGAGTCCCACTGTAGGAAGCGGGTTAGAGTGACTGAGTGTGTCCCACTGTAGGAAACCAGTTAGAGTGAGTGTGTGAGTGAGTCCCACTGTAAAAATCAACTCAGAGTGAGTGAGTAAGTGTGTCCCGCTGTTGAAACAGGTTAGAGTAACTGAGTGAGTCCCACTGTAGGAAGCGGGTTACTGTGAGTGAGTGACTGAGTCCCACCTTAGGAAGCGGGTTAGAGTGAGTGAGTGAGTCCCACCGCAGGGTGCACGTTAGAGTGAGTGAGTGTATGAGTCCCACTGTAGGAAGCAGCTAGTAGTGAGTGAGTGAGTAATTCGCACTCTAAGGCGTGGGTATGAGTGAGTGAGTGAGTCCCACTGTAGGTAGCGGGTTAGAGTGAGTGACTGAGTGAGTCCCACTGTAGGAATAGGGTTAGAGAGAGTGAGTGAGTGAGTCCCACTGTAGGTAGCGGGTAAGAGCGAGTGAGTGAGTCTCACTGTAGGAAACGGGTTAGAGTGAGTGTGTGAGTGAGTCCCACAGTAGGGCGCTGGTTAGAATGAGTGACTGAGTGTGTCCCACTGTAGGAAGTGAGTTAGAGTGAGCGAGTATGTGAGTCCCACTGTAGGAAGTGGGTTAGATAGAGTGAGTGAGTGAGTCGCACTGTAGGGCGCTGGGCAGAATGAGTGAGTGATTGATTCCCACTGTGGGAAGCAGCTCAAAGTGAGTGAGTGAGTGAGTCCCACTGTAGGAAGCGGGTTACAGTGAGTGAGTGATCACCAACGCAGGGCACAGGTTAGAGTGAGTGAGTGTAGGAGTACCACTGTAGGATGCGGCTCAACGTGAGTGAATGAGTGAGTCCCACTGTAGGAAGTATCTCAAAGTGGGTGAGTGAGTATGTCCCACTGTAGGAAGCAGATTAGAGTGAGTGAGTGACTGAGTCCCACTGTAATAAGTGGTTTAGAGTGAGTGAGTGAGTATGTCCCACTGTAGGAATCGGCTTAGAGTTAGTGAGTCAGTGAGTCCCACTTTTAGGAATCGGCTTAGAGTTAGTGAGTGAGTGAGTCCCACTGTAGGAAGCGGGTTAGATTGACTGAGTGTGTCCCACTGTAGGAAACGGGTTAGAATGAGTGTGTGAGTGAATCCCACTGTAGGAAGCGGCTTAGAGTGAGTGAGTGAGTGAGTCCCACTGTAGGAAGCAGCTCAGAGTAGGGGAGTGAGAGCGTCCCAATGTAGGGGGCTGGTTAGAGTGAGTGAGTGAGTCCCACTGTAGGAAGCGGCTTAGAGTGAGTGAGTGAGCCCCACTGTAGGAAGCGGGTTAGAGTGACTGAGTGTATCCCACTGTAGGAAACGGGTTAGAGTGAATGTGAGAGAGTCCCACTGTAAGAAGCGGCTTAGAGTGAGTGAGTGAGTAAAGTACCACTATAGGAAGTGGCTTAGAGTGAGTGAGTGAGTGAGTCCCACTGTAGGGCGCTGGGTAGAATGAGTGAGTGAGCGAGTCCCACTGTAGGAAGTGGGTTAGTTTGAGTGACTGAGTGAGTCCCACAGTAGGGCGCTGGTTAAAATGAGTGAGTGAGTGAGTCCCGCTGTGGGAAGCAGCTCAAAGTGAGTGAGTGAGTGAGTCCCAATGTAGGAAGAGGCTTAGAGTTAGTGACTGAGTGAGTCCCACTGTAGGAAGCGGCTTAAAGTGAGTGAGTGAGTGAGTCCCACTGTAGGAAGTGGGTTAGAGTGACTGAGTGTGTCCCATTGTAGGAAACGGGTTAGAGTGAGTGTTTGAGTGAGTCCCACTGTAAGAAGCCGCTTAGAATGAGTCAGTGAGTGAGCACCACTATAAGAAGTGAGTTAGAGTGAGTGAGTGAGAGAGTCCCACTGTAGGGCGCTGGTTAAAATGAGTGAGTGAGTGAGTCCCGTCATAGGAATCGGGTTACTGTGAGTGAGTGACTGAGCCCCACTGTAGGAAGGGGGTTAGAGTGAGTGAGTGAGAAAGTCCCACTGTAGGAAGCAGCTAGTAGTGAGTGAGTGAGTAATTCGCACTCTAAGGCATGGGTATGAGTGAGTGAGTGAGTCCCACTGTAGGTAGCGGGTTAGAGTGAGTGACTGAGTGAGTCCCACTGTAGGAATAGGGTTAGAGAGAGTGAGTGAGTGAGTCCCACTGTAGGTAGCGGGTAAGAGCGAGTGAGTGAGTCTCACTGTAGGAAACGGGTTAGAGTGAGTGTGTGAGTGAGTCCTACAGTAGGGCGCTGGTTAGAATGAGTGACTGAGTGTGTCCCACTGTAGGAAGTGAGTTAGAGTGAGCGAGTATGTGAGTCCCACTGTAGGAAGTGGGTTAGATAGAGTGAGTGAGTGAGTCGCACTGTAGGGCGCTGGGCAGAATGAGTGAGTGATTGATTCCCACTGTGGGAAGCAGCTCAAAGTGAGTGAGTGAGTGAGTCCCACTGTAGGAAGCGGGTTACAGTGAGTGAGTGATCACCAACGCAGGGCACAGGTTAGAGTGAGTGAGTGTAGGAGTACCACTGTAGGATGCGGCTCAACGTGAGTGAATGAGTGAGTCCCACTGTAGGAAGTATCTCAAAGTGGGTGAGTGAGTATGTCCCACTGTAGGAAGCAGATTAGAGTGAGTGAGTGAGTGAGTCCCACTGTAATAAGTGGTTTAGAGTGAGTGAGTGAGTATGTCCCACTGTAGGAAGCGTCTTAGAGTGAGTGAGTCAGTGAGTCCCACTGTAGGAATCGGCTTAGAGTTAGTGAGTGAGTGAGTCCCACTGTAGGAAGCGGGTTAGATTGACTGAGTGTGTCCCACTGTAGGAAACGGGTTAGAATGAGTGTGTGAGTGAATCCCACTGTAGGAAGCGGCTTAGAGTGAGTGAGTGAGTGAGTCCCACTGTAGGAAGCAGCTCAGAGTAGGGGAGTGAGAGCGTCCCAATATAGGGGGCTGGTTAGAGTGAGTGAGTGAGTCCCACTGTAGGAAGCGGCTTAGAGTGAGTGAGTGAGCCCCACTGTAGGAAGCGGGTTAGAGTGACTGAGTGTATCCCACTGTAGGAAACGGGTTAGAGTGAATGTGAGAGAGTCCCACTGTAAGAAGCGGCTTAGAGTGAGTGAGTGAGTAAAGTACCACTATAGGAAGTGGCTTAGAGTGAGTGAGTGAGTGAGTCCCACTGTAGGGCGCTGGGTAGAATGAGTGAGTGAGTGAGTCCCACTGTAGGAAGTGGGTTAGTTTGGTGACTGAGTGAGTCCCACAGTAGGGCGCTGGTTAAAATGAGTGAGTGAGTGAGTCCCGCTGTGGGAAGCAGCTCAAAGTGAGTGAGTGAGTGAGTCCCAATGTAGGAAGAGGCTTAGAGTTAGTGACTGAGTGAGTCCCACTGTAGGAAGCGGCTTAAAGTGAGTGAGTGAGTGAGTCCCACTGTAGGAAGTGGGTTAGAGTGACTGAGTGTGTCCCATTGTAGGAAACGGGTTAGAGTGAGTGTTTGAGTGAGTCCCACTGTAAGAAGCCGCTTAGAATGAGTCAGTGAGTGAGCACCACTATAAGAAGTGAGTTAGAGTGAGTGAGTGAGAGAGTCCCACTGTAGGGCGCTGGTTAAAATGAGTGAGTGAGTGAGTCCCGTCATAGGAATCGGGTTACTGTGAGTGAGTGACTGAGCCCCACTGTAGGAAGGGGGTTAGAGTGAGTGAGTGAGAAAGTCCCACTGTAGGAAGCAGCTAGTAGTGAGTGAGTGAGTAATTCGCACTCTAAGGCGTGGGTATGAGTGAGTGAGTGAGTCCCACTGTAGGTAGCGGGTTAGAGTGAGTGACTGAGTGAGTCCCACTGTAGGAATAGGGTTAGAGAGAGTGAGTGAGTGAGTCCCACTGTAGGTAGCGGGTAAGAGCGAGTGAGTGAGTCTCACTGTAGGAAACGGGTTAGAGTGAGTGTGTGAGTGAGTCCCACAGTAGGGCGCTGGTTAGAATGAGTGACTGAGTGTGTCCCACTGTAGGAAGTGAGTTAGAGTGAGCGAGTATGTGAGTCCCACTGTAGGAAGTGGGTTAGATAGAGTGAGTGAGTGAGTCGCACTGTAGGGCGCTGGGCAGAATGAGTGAGTGATTGATTCCCACTGTGGGAAGCAGCTCAAAGTGAGTGAGTGAGTGAGTCCCACTGTAGGAAGCGGGTTACAGTGAGTGAGTGATCACCAACGCAGGGCACAGGTTAGAGTGAGTGAGTGTAGGAGTACCACTGTAGGATGCGGCTCAACGTGAGTGAATGAGTGAGTCCCACTGTAGGAAGTATCTCAAAGTGGGTGAGTGAGTATGTCCCACTGTAGGAAGCAGATTAGAGTGAGTGAGTGACTGAGTCCCACTGTAATAAGTGGTTTAGAGTGAGTGAGTGAGTATGTCCCACTGTAGGAAGCGTCTTAGAGTGAGTGAGTCAGTGAGTCCCACTGTAGGAATCGGCTTAGAGTTAGTGAGTGAGTGAGTCCCACTGTAGGAAGCGGGTTAGATTGACTGAGTGTGTCCCACTGTAGGAAACGGGTTAGAATGAGTGTGTGAGTGAATCCCACTGTAGGAAGCGGCTTAGAGTGAGTGAATGAGTGAGTCCCACTGTAGGAAGCAGCTCAGAGTAGGGGAGTGAGAGCGTCCCAATGTAGGGGGCTGGTTAGAGTGAGTGAGTGAGTCTCACTGTAGGAAGCGGCTTAGAGTGAGTGAGTGAGCCCCACAGTAGGAAGCGGGTTAGAGTGACTGAGTGTATCCCACTGTAGGAAACGGGTTAGAGTGAATATGTGAGAGAGTCCCACTGTAAGAAGCGGCTTAGAGTGAGTGAGTGAGTAAAGTACCACTATAGGAAGTGGCTTAGAGTGAGTGAGTGAGTGAGTCCCACTGTAGGGCGCTGGGTAGAATGAGTGAGTGAGTGAGTCCCACTGTAGGAAGTGGGTTAGTTTGAGTGAGTGAGTGAGTCCCACAGTAGGGCGCTGGTTAAAATGAGTGAGTGAGTGAGTCCCGCTGTGGGAAGCAGCTCAAAGTGAGTGAGTGAGTGAGTCCCACTGTAGGAAGTGGGTTAGAGTGACTGAGTGTGTCCCATTGTAGGAAACGGGTTAGAGTGAGTGTTTGAGTGAGTCCCACTGTAAGAAGCGGCTTAGAATGAGTCAGTGAGTGAGTACCACTATAAGAAGTGAGTTAGAGTGAGTGAGTGAGAGAGTCCCACTGTAGGGCGCTGGTTAAAATGAGTGAGTGAGTGAGTCCCGCTGTGGGAAGCAGCTCAAAGTGAGTGAGTGAGTGAGTCCCAATGTAGGAAGAGGCTTAGAGTTAGTGACTGAGTGAGTCCCACTGTAGGAAGCGGCTTAAAGTGAGTGAGTGAGTGAGTCCCACTGTAGGAAGTGGGTTAGAGTGACTGAGTGTGTCCCATTGTAGGAAACGGGTTAGAGTGAGTGTTTGAGTGAGTCCCACTGTAAGAAGCCGCTTAGAATGAGTCAGTGAGTGAGCACCACTATAAGAAGTGAGTTAGAGTGAGTGAGTGAGAGAGTCCCACTGTAGGGCGCTGGTTAAAATGAGTGAGTGAGTGAGTCCCGTCATAGGAATCGGGTTACTGTGAGTGAGTGACTGAGCCCCACTGTAGGAAGGGGGTTAGAGTGAGTGAGTGAGAAAGTCCCACTGTAGGAAGCAGCTAGTAGTGAGTGAGTGAGTAATTCGCACTCTAAGGCGTGGGTATGAGTGAGTGAGTGAGTCCCACTGTAGGTAGCGGGTTAGAGTGAGTGACTGAGTGAGTCCCACTGTAGGAATAGGGTTAGAGAGAGTGAGTGAGTGAGTCCCACTGTAGGTAGCGGGTAAGAGCGAGTGAGTGAGTCTCACTGTAGGAAACGGGTTAGAGTGAGTGTGTGAGTGAGTCCCACAGTAGGGCGCTGGTTAGAATGAGTGACTGAGTGTGTCCCACTGTAGGAAGTGAGTTAGAGTGAGCGAGTATGTGAGTCCCACTGTAGGAAGTGGGTTAGATAGAGTGAGTGAGTGAGTCGCACTGTAGGGCGCTGGGCAGAATGAGTGAGTGATTGATTCCCACTGTGGGAAGCAGCTCAAAGTGAGTGAGTGAGTGAGTCCCACTGTAGGAAGCGGGTTACAGTGAGTGAGTGATCACCAACGCAGGGCACAGGTTAGAGTGAGTGAGTGTAGGAGTACCACTGTAGGATGCGGCTCAACGTGAGTGAATGAGTGAGTCCCACTGTAGGAAGTATCTCAAAGTGGGTGAGTGAGTATGTCCCACTGTAGGAAGCAGATTAGAGTGAGTGAGTGAGTGAGTCCCACTGTAATAAGTGGTTTAGAGTGAGTGAGTGAGTATGTCCCACTGTAGGAAGCGTCTTAGAGTGAGTGAGTCAGTGAGTCCCACTGTAGGAATCGGCTTAGAGTTAGTGAGTGAGTGAGTCCCACTGTAGGAAGCGGGTTAGATTGACTGAGTGTGTCCCACTGTAGGAAACGGGTTAGAATGAGTGTGTGAGTGAATCCCACTGTAGGAAGCGGCTTAGAGTGAGTGAGTGAGTGAGTCCCACTGTAGGAAGCAGCTCAGAGTAGGGGAGTGAGAGCGTCCCAATGTAGGGGGCTGGTTAGAGTGAGTGAGTGAGTCCCACTGTAGGAAGCGGCTTAGAGTGAGTGAGTGAGCCCCACAGTAGGAAGCGGGTTAGAGTGACTGAGTGTATCCCACTGTAGGAAACGGGTTAGAGTGAATATGTGAGAGAGTCCCACTGTAAGAAGCGGCTTAGAGTGAGTGAGTGAGTAAAGTACCACTATAGGAAGTGGCTTAGAGTGAGTGAGTGAGTGAGTCCCACTGTAGGGCGCTGGGTAGAATGAGTGAGTGAGTGAGTCCCACTGTAGGAAGTGGGTTAGTTTGAGTGAGTGAGTGAGTCCCACAGTAGGGCGCTGGTTAAAATGAGTGAGTGAGTGAGTCCCGCTGTGGGAAGCAGCTCAAAGTGAGTGAGTGAGTGAGTCCCACTGTAGGAAGTGGGTTAGAGTGACTGAGTGTGTCCCATTGTAGGAAACGGGTTAGAGTGAGTGTTTGAGTGAGTCCCACTGTAAGAAGCGGCTTAGAATGAGTCAGTGAGTGAGTACCACTATAAGAAGTGAGTTAGAGTGAGTGAGTGAGAGAGTCCCACTGTAGGGCGCTGGTTAAAATGAGTGAGTGAGTGAGTCCCGTCATAGGAATCGGGTTACTGTGAGTGAGTGACTGAGCCCCACTGTAGGAAGGGGGTTAGAGTGAGTGAGTGAGAAAGTCCCACTGTAGGAAGCAGCTTAGAGTGAGTGAGTGAGTGAGTCCTACTGTAGGAAACGGGTTAGAGCGAGTGTGTGAGTGAGTCTCACTGTAGGAAGCGGTTTAGAGTGAGTGAGTGAGTGAGTCCCACTGTAGGAAGCAGCTCAGAGTAGGGGAGTGAGAGAGTCCCAATGTAGGGGGCTGGTTAGAGTGAGTGAGTGAGTCCCACTGTAGGAAGCGGGTTAGAGTGAGTGAGTGAGTCCCACTGTAGGGGGCTGGTTAGAGTGACTGAGTGTGTCCCACTGTAGGAAACGGGTTAGAGTGAATATGTGAGAGAGTCCCACTGTAAGAAGCGGCTTAGAGTGAGTAAGTGAGTGAGTCTCACTGTAGGAAGTGGTTTAGAGTGAGTGAGTGTCTGAGTCCCACTGTAGAAAGCGGATTAGAGTGAGTGACAGCGTCCCATTGTAGGGCGCTGGTTAGAATGAGTGAGTGAGTGAGTCCCACTGTAGGAAGCGGGTTAATGTGAGGGAGTGACTGTGTCCCACTGTAGGAAGCGGGTTAGAGTGAGTGAGTGAGTCCCACTGTAGGAAGCGGCTCAAAGTGAGTGAGTGAGTAAGTCGCACTCTAAGGCACGGGTATGAGTGAGTTAGTTAGTGAGTCCCACTGTAGGTAGCAGGTTAGAGTGAGTGACTGAGTGAGTCCCAATTTAGGATGCGGCTTAGAGTGAGTGAGTGAGTTCCACTGTAGGAAGCGGCTTAGAGTGAGTGAGTGAGTCCCACTGTAGGAAGCAGCTCAATGTCAGTGAATGAGAGAGTCCCACCGTACGAAGCGGATTAGATTGAGTGAGTGAGTGAGTCTCACTGTAGGAAGCGGCTTAGAGTGAGTTAGTGAGGGAATCCTGCTGCAGTAAGCGGCTTCGAGTTAGTGAGAGAGTGAGTCCAGCTGTAGGAAGCGGCTTAGAGTTAGTGAGTGAGTGAGTCCCACCGTAGGGAGCGGGTTAGAGTGACTGAGTGTGTCCCACTGTAGGAATCGGGTTAGAGTGAGTGTGTGAGTGAGTCCCACTGTAGGAAGCGAGTTAGAGAGAGTGTGTGAGTGAGTCCCACTGTAAGAAGCGGCTTAGAGTGAGTGAGTGATCCCCAATGTAGGGCACAGGTTAGAGTGAGTGAGTGTATGGGTACCACTGTAAAATGCGGTAAAAGTGAGTGTGTGAGTGAGTCCCACTGTAGGAAGTATCTCAATGTGGGTGAGTGAGTCTGTCCCACTGTAGGAAGCAGGTTAGAGTGAGTGAGTGAGTGAGTCCCACTGTAGGAAGCGGCTTAGAGTGAGTGAGTCCCACTGTAGGAAGCGGGTTAGAGTGAGTGAGTGATCCCCAATGTAGGGCACAGATTAGAGTGAGTGAGTGTATGAGTACCACTGTAAGATGCGGCTCAAAGTGAGTGCGTGAGTGAGTCCCACTGTAGGAAGTAACTCAAAGTGGGTGAGTGAGTGTGTCCCTCTGTAGGAAGTGGGTTAGACTGAGCGAGTAAGTGAGTCCCACTGTAGGAAGTGGGCTAGAGTGAGTGAGTGAGTGAGTCCCACTGTAGGAAGCAGCTCAGAGTAGGGGAGTGAGAGAGTCCTAATGTAGGGGGCTGGTTAGAGTGAGTGAGTGAGTCCCACTGTAGGAAGCAGCTTAGAGTGAGTGAGTCCCAATGTAGGAAGCGGGTTAGAGTGACTGAGTGTGTCCCACTGTAGGAAACGGGTTAGAGCGAGTGTGTGAGTGAGTCTCACTGTAGGAAGCGGTTTAGAGTCAGTGAGTGAGTGAGTCCCACTGTAGGAAGCGGGTTAGAGTGACTGAGTGTGTCCCACAGTAGGAAACCAGTTAGAGTCAGTGTGTGAGTGAGTCCCACTGTAAAAATCAACTCAGAGTGAGTGAGTAAGTGTGTCCCGCTGTTGAAACAGGTTAGAGTAACTGAGTGAGTCCCACTGTAGGAAGCGGGTTACTGTGAGTGAGTGACTGAGTCCAACGTAGGAAGTGGGTTAGAGTGAGTGAGTGAGTCCCACTGCAGGGCGCAGGTTAGAGTGAGTGAGTGTATGAGTCCTACTGTAGGAAGCTGCTAATAGTGATTGAGTGAGTAATTCGCACGCTAAGGCGCGGGTATGAGTGAGTGAGTGAGTCCCACTGTAGGCAGCGGGTTAGAGTGAGTGACTGAGTGAGTCCCACTGCAGAAATAGGGTTAGAGTGAGTGAGTGAGTGAGTCCCACTGTAGGAAGCATCTCAGAGTAGGGGAGTGAGAGAGTCCCAGTGTAGGGGGCTGGTTAGAGTGAGTGAGTGAGTCCCACTGTAGGAAACGGGTTAGAGTGAGTTTGTGAGTGAGTCCCACAGTAGGGCACTGGTTAGAATGAGTGAGTGAGTGAGTCCCGCTGTAGGAAGTGGGTTAGAGTTTGTGAGTGAGTGAGTCCCACTGTACTAAGTGGGTTAGAGTGAGTGAGTGATCCCCAATGTAGGGCACAGGTTAGAGTGAGTGAGTGTATGAGTACCACTGAAGGATGCGGCTCAAAGTGAGTGCGTGAGTGAGTCCCGCTGTAGGAAGTATCTCAAAGTGGGGGAGTGAGTGTGTCCCACTGTAGGAAGTGGGTTAGAGTGAGTGAGTGAGTGAGTCCCACTGTAGGAAGCAGCTTAGAGTGAGTGAGTGAGCGAGTCCCAATGTAGGGGGCTGGTTAGAGTGACTGAGTGTGTCCCACTGCAGGAAACGGGTTAGAGTGAATATGTGAGAGAGTCCAACTGTAAGAAGCGGCTTAGAGTGAGGGAGTGAGCGAGTCCCACTGTAGGAAGCGGGTTAGAGTGAGGGAGTGACTGAGTTCCACTGTAGGAATAAGGTTAGAGTGAGTGTGTGAGTGAGTCCCACTGTAGGAAGCAGCTCAATGTCAGTGAATGAGAGAGTCCCACCGTACGAAGCGGATTAGATTGAGTGAGTGAGTGAGTCTCACTGTAGGAAGCGGCTTAGAGTGAGTTAGTGCGTGAATCCCGCTGTAGGAAGCGGCTTAGAGTTAGTGAGTGAGTGAGTCCCACTATAGGAAGTGGCTTTAGAGTGAGTGAGTGAGTGAGTCCCAATGTAGGGCGCGGGTAAGAGTGAGTGAGTGAGTCGCACTGTAGGAAGCGGGATAGAGTGATTGAGTCTGTACCACTGTAGGAAACAGTTAGAGTGAGTGTGTGAGTGAGTCCCACTGTAAGAAACGGCTTGGAGTCAGTGAGTGACTGAGTACCACTGTAAAAAGTGGGTCAGATAGAGTGAGTGAGTGAGTCGCACTGTAGGGCGCTGGGTAGAATGAGTGAGTGATTGATTCCCACTGTGGGAAGCAGCTCAAAGTGAGTGAGTGAGTGAGTCCCACTGTAGGAAGCAGCTCAGAGTAGGGGAGTGAGAGAGTCTCAATGTAGGGGGCTGGTTAGAGTGAGTGAGTGAGTCCGACTGTAGGGAGCGGGCTACTGTGAGTGAGTGAGTCCCTCTGTAGGAAGTGGGTTAGAGTGAGTGAGTGAGTCCCACTGTGGGAAACGGGTTAAAGTGAGCGTGTGAGTGAGTCCCACAGTAGGGCGCGGCTTAGAATGAGTGAGTGAGTGAGTCCCGCTGCAGGAAGTGGGTTAGAGTGAGTGAGTGAGTGAGTCCCACGGTAGGAAGCGGGTTAGAGTGAGTGAGTGATCCCCAATGTAGTGCACAGGTTAGAGTGAGTGAGTGTATGAGTACCACTGTAGGATGCGGCTCACAGTGAGTGCGTGAGTGAGTCCCGCTATAGGAAGTATCTCAAAGTGGGTGAGTGAGTGTGTCCCACTGTAGGAAGTGGGTTAGAGTGAGTGAGTGAGTGAGTCCCACTGTAGGAAGCAGCTCAGAGTAGGGCCGTGAGAGAGTATCAATGTAGGGGGCTGGTTAGAGTGAGTGAGTGAGTCCCACGGTAGGATGCGGCTCAAAGCGAGTGCGTGAGTGAGTCCCACTGTAGGAAGTAACTCAAAGTGGGTGAGTGAGTGTGTCCCACTGTAGGAAGTTGGTTAGAGTGAGTGAGTGAGTCCCACTGTAGGAAGCAGGTTAGAGTGACTGAGTGTGTCCCACTGTAGGAAACCAGTTAGAGTGAGTGTGTAGAGTGAGTCCCACTGTAAGAAGAGGGTTAGAGTGAGTGAGTGAGTGAGTACCACTATAGGAAGTGGGTAGAGTGAGTGAGTGAGTGAGTCCCACAGTAAGGCGCTGTTTAGAATGAGTGAGTGAGTGAGTCCCGCTGTAGGAACTGGGTTAGAGTGAGTGAGTGAGTGAGTCCCACTGTAGGAAGCGGGTTAGAGTGACTGAGTGTGTCCCACTGTAGGAAACCAGTTAGAGTGAGTGTGTGAGTGAGTCCCACTGTAAAAATCAACTCAGAGTGAGTGAGTAAGTGTGCCCCACTGTTGAAACAGGTTAGAGTAACTGAGTGAGTCCCACTGTATGAACCGGGTTACTGTGAGTGAGTGACTGAGTCCCACCGTAGGAAGCGGGTTAGACTGAGTGAGTGAGTCCCACTGCAGGGCGCAGGTTAGAGTGAGTGATTGTATGAGTCCCACTGTAGGAAGCAGCTCAAAGTGAGTGAGTGAGTAATTCGCACTCTAAGGCGCGGGTATGAGTGAGTGAGTGAGTCCCACTGTAGGTAGCGGGTTAGAGTGAGTGATTGAGTGAGTCCCACAGTAGGAATAGGGTTAGAGTGAGTGAGTGAGTGAGTCCCACTCTCGGAAGCGGGTTGGAGCGAGTGAGTGAGTGAGTCCCACCGTAGGAAGCGGGTTAGAGCGAGTGAGTGAGTGATTCCCACAGTAGGGAGCTGGTTAGAATGAGTGAGTGAGTGAGTCCCACTGTAGGAAGCGGGTTAGAGTGAGTGAGTGATCCCCAATGTAGGGTACAGGTTAGAGTGAGTGAGTGTATGAGTACCACTGTAAGATGCGGCTCAAAGCGAGTGAGTGAGTGAGTCCCGCTGTGGGAAGCAGCTCAAAGTGAGTTAGTGAGTGAGTCCCACAGTAGGAAGTTAGTTAGAGGGGGTGAGTGAGTGAGTCCCGCTCTAGGAAGTGGGTTAGAGTGAGTGAGTGAGTGAGTCCCACTGTAGGAAGCGGGTTAGAGTGAGTGAGTGATCACCAACGCAGGGCACAGGTTAGAGTGAGTGAGTGTAGGAGTACCACTGTAGGATGCGGCTCAACGTGAGTGAATGAGTGAGTCCCACTGTAGGAAGTATCTCAAAGTGGGTGAGTGAGTATGTCCCACTGTAGGAAGCAGATTAGAGTGAGTGAGTGACTGAGTCCCACTGTAATAAGTGGTTTAGAGTGAGTGAGTGAGTATGTCCCACTGTAGGAATCGGCTTAGAGTTAGTGAGTCAGTGAGTCCCACTGTAGGAATCGGCTTAGAGTTAGTGAGTGAGTGAGTCCCACTGTAGGAAGCGGGTTAGATTGACTGAGTGTGTCCCACTGTAGGAAACGGGTTAGAATGAGTGTGTGAGTGAATCCCACTGTAGGAAGCGGCTTAGAGTGAGTGAGTGAGTGAGTCCCACTGTAGGAAGCAGCTCAGAGTAGGGGAGTGAGAGCGTCCCAATGTAGGGGGCTGGTTAGAGTGAGTGAGTGAGTCCCACTGTAGGAAGCGGCTTAGAGTGAGTGAGTGAGCCCCACTGTAGGAAGCGGGTTAGAGTGACTGAGTGTATCCCACTGTAGGAAACGGGTTAGAGTGAATATGTGAGAGAGTCCCACTGTAAGAAGCGGCTTAGAGTGAGTGAGTGAGTAAAGTACCACTATAGGAAGTGGCTTAGAGTGAGTGAGTGAGTGAGTCCCACTGTAGGGCGCTGGGTAGAATGAGTGAGTGAGCGAGTCCCACTGTAGGAAGTGGGTTAGTTTGAGTGACTGAGTGAGTCCCACAGTAGGGCGCTGGTTAAAATGAGTGAGTGAGTGAGTCCCGCTGTGGGAAGCAGCTCAAAGTGAGTGAGTGAGTGAGTCCCAATGTAGGAAGAGGCTTAGAGTTAGTGACTGAGTGAGTCCCACTGTAGGAAGCGGCTTAAAGTGAGTGAGTGAGTGAGTCCCACTGTAGGAAGTGGGTTAGAGTGACTGAGTGTGTCCCATTGTAGGAAACGGGTTAGAGTGAGTGTTTGAGTGAGTCCCACTGTAAGAAGCCGCTTAGAATGAGTCAGTGAGTGAGCACCACTATAAGAAGTGAGTTAGAGTGAGTGAGTGAGAGAGTCCCACTGTAGGGCGCTGGTTAAAATGAGTGAGTGAGTGAGTCCCGTCATAGGAATCGGGTTACTGTGAGTGAGTGACTGAGCCCCACTGTAGGAAGGGGGTTAGAGTGAGTGAGTGAGAAAGTCCCACTGTAGGAAGCAGCTAGTAGTGAGTGAGTGAGTAATTCGCACTCTAAGGCATGGGTATGAGTGAGTGAGTGAGTCCCACTGTAGGTAGCGGGTTAGAGTGAGTGACTGAGTGAGTCCCACTGTAGGAATAGGGTTAGAGAGAGTGAGTGAGTGAGTCCCACTGTAGGTAGCGGGTAAGAGCGAGTGAGTGAGTCTCACTGTAGGAAACGGGTTAGAGTGAGTGTGTGAGTGAGTCCTACAGTAGGGCGCTGGTTAGAATGAGTGACTGAGTGTGTCCCACTGTAGGAAGTGAGTTAGAGTGAGCGAGTATGTGAGTCCCACTGTAGGAAGTGGGTTAGATAGAGTGAGTGAGTGAGTCGCACTGTAGGGCGCTGGGCAGAATGAGTGAGTGATTGATTCCCACTGTGGGAAGCAGCTCAAAGTGAGTGAGTGAGTGAGTCCCACTGTAGGAAGCGGGTTACAGTGAGTGAGTGATCACCAACGCAGGGCACAGGTTAGAGTGAGTGAGTGTAGGAGTACCACTGTAGGATGCGGCTCAACGTGAGTGAATGAGTGAGTCCCACTGTAGGAAGTATCTCAAAGTGGGTGAGTGAGTATGTCCCACTGTAGGAAGCAGATTAGAGTGAGTGAGTGACTGAGTCCCACTGTAATAAGTGGTTTAGAGTGAGTGAGTGAGTATGTCCCACTGTAGGAAGCGTCTTAGAGTGAGTGAGTCAGTGAGTCCCACTGTAGGAATCGGCTTAGAGTTAGTGAGTGAGTGAGTCCCACTGTAGGAAGCGGGTTAGATTGACTGAGTGTGTCCCACTGTAGGAAACGGGTTAGAATGAGTGTGTGAGTGAATCCCACTGTAGGAAGCGGCTTAGAGTGAGTGAATGAGTGAGTCCCACTGTAGGAAGCAGCTCAGAGTAGGGGAGTGAGAGCGTCCCAATGTAGGGGGCTGGTTAGAGTGAGTGAGTGAGTCCCACTGTAGGAAGCGGCTTAGAGTGAGTGAGTGAGCCCCACAGTAGGAAGCGGGTTAGAGTGACTGAGTGTATCCCACTGTAGGAAACGGGTTAGAGTGAATATGTGAGAGAGTCCCACTGTAAGAAGCGGCTTAGAGTGAGTGAGTGAGTAAAGTACCACTATAGGAAGTGGCTTAGAGTGAGTGAGTGAGTGAGTCCCACTGTAGGGCGCTGGGTAGAATGAGTGAGTGAGTGAGTCCCACTGTAGGAAGTGGGTTAGTTTGAGTGAGTGAGTGAGTCCCACAGTAGGGCGCTGGTTAAAATGAGTGAGTGAGTGAGTCCCGCTGTGGGAAGCAGCTCAAAGTGAGTGAGTGAGTGAGTCCCACTGTAGGAAGTGGGTTAGAGTGACTGAGTGTGTCCCATTGTAGGAAACGGGTTAGAGTGAGTGTTTGAGTGAGTCCCACTGTAAGAAGCGGCTTAGAATGAGTCAGTGAGTGAGTACCACTATAAGAAGTGAGTTAGAGTGAGTGAGTGAGAGAGTCCCACTGTAGGGCGCTGGTTAAAATGAGTGAGTGAGTGAGTCCCGCTGTGGGAAGCAGCTCAAAGTGAGTGAGTGAGTGAGTCCCAATGTAGGAAGAGGCTTAGAGTTAGTGACTGAGTGAGTCCCACTGTAGGAAGCGGCTTAAAGTGAGTGAGTGAGTGAGTCCCACTGTAGGAAGTGGGTTAGAGTGACTGAGTGTGTCCCATTGTAGGAAACGGGTTAGAGTGAGTGTTTGAGTGAGTCCCACTGTAAGAAGCCGCTTAGAATGAGTCAGTGAGTGAGCACCACTATAAGAAGTGAGTTAGAGTGAGTGAGTGAGAGAGTCCCACTGTAGGGCGCTGGTTAAAATGAGTGAGTGAGTGAGTCCCGTCATAGGAATCGGGTTACTGTGAGTGAGTGACTGAGCCCCACTGTAGGAAGGGGGTTAGAGTGAGTGAGTGAGAAAGTCCCACTGTAGGAAGCAGCTAGTAGTGAGTGAGTGAGTAATTCGCACTCTAAGGCGTGGGTATGAGTGAGTGAGTGAGTCCCACTGTAGGTAGCGGGTTAGAGTGAGTGACTGAGTGAGTCCCACTGTAGGAATAGGGTTAGAGAGAGTGAGTGAGTGAGTCCCACTGTAGGTAGCGGGTAAGAGCGAGTGAGTGAGTCTCACTGTAGGAAACGGGTTAGAGTGAGTGTGTGAGTGAGTCCCACAGTAGGGCGCTGGTTAGAATGAGTGACTGAGTGTGTCCCACTGTAGGAAGTGAGTTAGAGTGAGCGAGTATGTGAGTCCCACTGTAGGAAGTGGGTTAGATAGAGTGAGTGAGTGAGTCGCACTGTAGGGCGCTGGGCAGAATGAGTGAGTGATTGATTCCCACTGTGGGAAGCAGCTCAAAGTGAGTGAGTGAGTGAGTCCCACTGTAGGAAGCGGGTTACAGTGAGTGAGTGATCACCAACGCAGGGCACAGGTTAGAGTGAGTGAGTGTAGGAGTACCACTGTAGGATGCGGCTCAACGTGAGTGAATGAGTGAGTCCCACTGTAGGAAGTATCTCAAAGTGGGTGAGTGAGTATGTCCCACTGTAGGAAGCAGATTAGAGTGAGTGAGTGACTGAGTCCCACTGTAATAAGTGGTTTAGAGTGAGTGAGTGAGTATGTCCCACTGTAGGAAGCGTCTTAGAGTGAGTGAGTCAGTGAGTCCCACTGTAGGAATCGGCTTAGAGTTAGTGAGTGAGTGAGTCCCACTGTAGGAAGCGGGTTAGATTGACTGAGTGTGTCCCACTGTAGGAAACGGGTTAGAATGAGTGTGTGAGTGAATCCCACTGTAGGAAGCGGCTTAGAGTGAGTGAGTGAGTGAGTCCCACTGTAGGAAGCAGCTCAGAGTAGGGGAGTGAGAGCGTCCCAATGTAGGGGGCTGGTTAGAGTGAGTGAGTGAGTCCCACTGTAGGAAGCGGCTTAGAGTGAGTGAGTGAGCCCCACAGTAGGAAGCGGGTTAGAGTGACTGAGTGTATCCCACTGTAGGAAACGGGTTAGAGTGAATATGTGAGAGAGTCCCACTGTAAGAAGCGGCTTAGAGTGAGTGAGTGAGTAAAGTACCACTATAGGAAGTGGCTTAGAGTGAGTGAGTGAGTGAGTCCCACTGTAGGGCGCTGGGTAGAATGAGTGAGTGAGTGAGTCCCACTGTAGGAAGTGGGTTAGTTTGAGTGAGTGAGTGAGTCCCACAGTAGGGCGCTGGTTAAAATGAGTGAGTGAGTGAGTCCCGCTGTGGGAAGCAGCTCAAAGTGAGTGAGTGAGTGAGTCCCACTGTAGGAAGTGGGTTAGAGTGACTGAGTGTGTCCCATTGTAGGAAACGGGTTAGAGTGAGTGTTTGAGTGAGTCCCACTGTAAGAAGCGGCTTAGAATGAGTCAGTGAGTGAGTACCACTATAAGAAGTGAGTTAGAGTGAGTGAGTGAGAGAGTCCCACTGTAGGGCGCTGGTTAAAATGAGTGAGTGAGTGAGTCCCGTCATAGGAATCGGGTTACTGTGAGTGAGTGACTGAGCCCCACTGTAGGAAGGGGGTTAGAGTGAGTGAGTGAGAAAGTCCCACTGTAGGAAGCAGCTTAGAGTGAGTGAGTGAGTGAGTCCTACTGTAGGAAACGGGTTAGAGCGAGTGTGTGAGTGAGTCTCACTGTAGGAAGCGGTTTAGAGTGAGTGAGTGAGTGAGTCCCACTGTAGGAAGCAGCTCAGAGTAGGGGAGTGAGAGAGTCCCAATGTAGGGGGCTGGTTAGAGTGAGTGAGTGAGTCCCACTGTAGGAAGCGGGTTAGAGTGAGTGAGTGAGTCCCACTGTAGGGGGCTGGTTAGAGTGACTGAGTGTGTCCCACTGTAGGAAACGGGTTAGAGTGAATATGTGAGAGAGTCCCACTGTAAGAAGCGGCTTAGAGTGAGTAAGTGAGTGAGTCTCACTGTAGGAAGTGGTTTAGAGTGAGTGAGTGTCTGAGTCCCACTGTAGAAAGCGGATTAGAGTGAGTGACAGCGTCCCATTGTAGGGCGCTGGTTAGAATGAGTGAGTGAGTGAGTCCCACTGTAGGAAGCGGGTTAATGTGAGGGAGTGACTGTGTCCCACTGTAGGAAGCGGGTTAGAGTGAGTGAGTGAGTCCCACTGTAGGAAGCGGCTCAAAGTGAGTGAGTGAGTAAGTCGCACTCTAAGGCACGGGTATGAGTGAGTTAGTTAGTGAGTCCCACTGTAGGTAGCAGGTTAGAGTGAGTGACTGAGTGAGTCCCAATTTAGGATGCGGCTTAGAGTGAGTGAGTGAGTTCCACTGTAGGAAGCGGCTTAGAGTGAGTGAGTGAGTCCCACTGTAGGAAGCAGCTCAATGTCAGTGAATGAGAGAGTCCCACCGTACGAAGCGGATTAGATTGAGTGAGTGAGTGAGTCTCACTGTAGGAAGCGGCTTAGAGTGAGTTAGTGAGGGAATCCTGCTGCAGTAAGCGGCTTCGAGTTAGTGAGAGAGTGAGTCCAGCTGTAGGAAGCGGCTTAGAGTTAGTGAGTGAGTGTCTCCCACCGTAGGGAGCGGGTTAGAGTGACTGAGTGTGTCCCACTGTAGGAATCGGGTTAGAGTGAGTGTGTGAGTGAGTCCCACTGTAGGAAGCGAGTTAGAGAGAGTGTGTGAGTGAGTCCCACTGTAAGAAGCGGCTTAGAGTGAGTGAGTGATCCCCAATGTAGGGCACAGGTTAGAGTGAGTGAGTGTATGGGTACCACTGTAAAATGCGGTAAAAGTGAGTGTGTGAGTGAGTCCCACTGTAGGAAGTATCTCAATGTGGGTGAGTGAGTCTGTCCCACTGTAGGAAGCAGGTTAGAGTGAGTGAGTGAGTGAGTCCCACTGTAGGAAGCGGCTTAGAGTGAGTGAGTCCCACTGTAGGAAGCGGGTTAGAGTGAGTGAGTGATCCCCAATGTAGGGCACAGATTAGAGTGAGTGAGTGTATGAGTACCACTGTAAGATGCGGCTCAAAGTGAGTGCGTGAGTGAGTCCCACTGTAGGAAGTAACTCAAAGTGGGTGAGTGAGTGTGTCCCTCTGTAGGAAGTGGGTTAGACTGAGCGAGTAAGTGAGTCCCACTGTAGGAAGTGGGCTAGAGTGAGTGAGTGAGTGAGTCCCACTGTAGGAAGCAGCTCAGAGTAGGGGAGTGAGAGAGTCCTAATGTAGGGGGCTGGTTAGAGTGAGTGAGTGAGTCCCACTGTAGGAAGCAGCTTAGAGTGAGTGAGTCCCAATGTAGGAAGCGGGTTAGAGTGACTGAGTGTGTCCCACTGTAGGAAACGGGTTAGAGCGAGTGTGTGAGTGAGTCTCACTGTAGGAAGCGGTTTAGAGTCAGTGAGTGAGTGAGTCCCACTGTAGGAAGCGGGTTAGAGTGACTGAGTGTGTCCCACAGTAGGAAACCAGTTAGAGTCAGTGTGTGAGTGAGTCCCACTGTAAAAATCAACTCAGAGTGAGTGAGTAAGTGTGTCCCGCTGTTGAAACAGGTTAGAGTAACTGAGTGAGTCCCACTGTAGGAAGCGGGTTACTGTGAGTGAGTGACTGAGTCCAACGTAGGAAGTGGGTTAGAGTGAGTGAGTGAGTCCCACTGCAGGGCGCAGGTTAGAGTGAGTGAGTGTATGAGTCCTACTGTAGGAAGCTGCTAATAGTGATTGAGTGAGTAATTCGCACGCTAAGGCGCGGGTATGAGTGAGTGAGTGAGTCCCACTGTAGGCAGCGGGTTAGAGTGAGTGACTGAGTGAGTCCCACTGCAGAAATAGGGTTAGAGTGAGTGAGTGAGTGAGTCCCACTGTAGGAAGCATCTCAGAGTAGGGGAGTGAGAGAGTCCCAGTGTAGGGGGCTGGTTAGAGTGAGTGAGTGAGTCCCACTGTAGGAAACGGGTTAGAGTGAGTTTGTGAGTGAGTCCCACAGTAGGGCACTGGTTAGAATGAGTGAGTGAGTGAGTCCCGCTGTAGGAAGTGGGTTAGAGTTTGTGAGTGAGTGAGTCCCACTGTACTAAGTGGGTTAGAGTGAGTGAGTGATCCCCAATGTAGGGCACAGGTTAGAGTGAGTGAGTGTATGAGTACCACTGAAGGATGCGGCTCAAAGTGAGTGCGTGAGTGAGTCCCGCTGTAGGAAGTATCTCAAAGTGGGGGAGTGAGTGTGTCCCACTGTAGGAAGTGGGTTAGAGTGAGTGAGTGAGTGAGTCCCACTGTAGGAAGCAGCTTAGAGTGAGTGAGTGAGCGAGTCCCAATGTAGGGGGCTGGTTAGAGTGACTGAGTGTGTCCCACTGCAGGAAACGGGTTAGAGTGAATATGTGAGAGAGTCCAACTGTAAGAAGCGGCTTAGAGTGAGGGAGTGAGCGAGTCCCACTGTAGGAAGCGGGTTAGAGTGAGGGAGTGACTGAGTTCCACTGTAGGAATAAGGTTAGAGTGAGTGTGTGAGTGAGTCCCACTGTAGGAAGCAGCTCAATGTCAGTGAATGAGAGAGTCCCACCGTACGAAGCGGATTAGATTGAGTGAGTGAGTGAGTCTCACTGTAGGAAGCGGCTTAGAGTGAGTTAGTGCGTGAATCCCGCTGTAGGAAGCGGCTTAGAGTTAGTGAGTGAGTGAGTCCCACTATAGGAAGTGGCTTTAGAGTGAGTGAGTGAGTGAGTCCCAATGTAGGGCGCGGGTAAGAGTGAGTGAGTGAGTCGCACTGTAGGAAGCGGGATAGAGTGATTGAGTCTGTACCACTGTAGGAAACAGTTAGAGTGAGTGTGTGAGTGAGTCCCACTGTAAGAAACGGCTTGGAGTCAGTGAGTGACTGAGTACCACTGTAAAAAGTGGGTCAGATAGAGTGAGTGAGTGAGTCGCACTGTAGGGCGCTGGGTAGAATGAGTGAGTGATTGATTCCCACTGTGGGAAGCAGCTCAAAGTGAGTGAGTGAGTGAGTCCCACTGTAGGAAGCAGCTCAGAGTAGGGGAGTGAGAGAGTCTCAATGTAGGGGGCTGGTTAGAGTGAGTGAGTGAGTCCGACTGTAGGGAGCGGGCTACTGTGAGTGAGTGAGTCCCTCTGTAGGAAGTGGGTTAGAGTGAGTGAGTGAGTCCCACTGTGGGAAACGGGTTAAAGTGAGCGTGTGAGTGAGTCCCACAGTAGGGCGCGGCTTAGAATGAGTGAGTGAGTGAGTCCCGCTGCAGGAAGTGGGTTAGAGTGAGTGAGTGAGTGAGTCCCACGGTAGGAAGCGGGTTAGAGTGAGTGAGTGATCCCCAATGTAGTGCACAGGTTAGAGTGAGTGAGTGTATGAGTACCACTGTAGGATGCGGCTCACAGTGAGTGCGTGAGTGAGTCCCGCTATAGGAAGTATCTCAAAGTGGGTGAGTGAGTGTGTCCCACTGTAGGAAGTGGGTTAGAGTGAGTGAGTGAGTGAGTCCCACTGTAGGAAGCAGCTCAGAGTAGGGCCGTGAGAGAGTATCAATGTAGGGGGCTGGTTAGAGTGAGTGAGTGAGTCCCACGGTAGGATGCGGCTCAAAGCGAGTGCGTGAGTGAGTCCCACTGTAGGAAGTAACTCAAAGTGGGTGAGTGAGTGTGTCCCACTGTAGGAAGTTGGTTAGAGTGAGTGAGTGAGTCCCACTGTAGGAAGCAGGTTAGAGTGACTGAGTGTGTCCCACTGTAGGAAACCAGTTAGAGTGAGTGTGTAGAGTGAGTCCCACTGTAAGAAGAGGGTTAGAGTGAGTGAGTGAGTGAGTACCACTATAGGAAGTGGGTAGAGTGAGTGAGTGAGTGAGTCCCACAGTAAGGCGCTGTTTAGAATGAGTGAGTGAGTGAGTCCCGCTGTAGGAACTGGGTTAGAGTGAGTGAGTGAGTGAGTCCCACTGTAGGAAGCGGGTTAGAGTGACTGAGTGTGTCCCACTGTAGGAAACCAGTTAGAGTGAGTGTGTGAGTGAGTCCCACTGTAAAAATCAACTCAGAGTGAGTGAGTAAGTGTGCCCCACTGTTGAAACAGGTTAGAGTAACTGAGTGAGTCCCACTGTATGAACCGGGTTACTGTGAGTGAGTGACTGAGTCCCACCGTAGGAAGCGGGTTAGACTGAGTGAGTGAGTCCCACTGCAGGGCGCAGGTTAGAGTGAGTGATTGTATGAGTCCCACTGTAGGAAGCAGCTCAAAGTGAGTGAGTGAGTAATTCGCACTCTAAGGCGCGGGTATGAGTGAGTGAGTGAGTCCCACTGTAGGTAGCGGGTTAGAGTGAGTGATTGAGTGAGTCCCACAGTAGGAATAGGGTTAGAGTGAGTGAGTGAGTGAGTCCCACTCTCGGAAGCGGGTTGGAGCGAGTGAGTGAGTGAGTCCCACCGTAGGAAGCGGGTTAGAGCGAGTGAGTGAGTGATTCCCACAGTAGGGAGCTGGTTAGAATGAGTGAGTGAGTGAGTCCCACTGTAGGAAGCGGGTTAGAGTGAGTGAGTGATCCCCAATGTAGGGTACAGGTTAGAGTGAGTGAGTGTATGAGTACCACTGTAAGATGCGGCTCAAAGCGAGTGAGTGAGTGAGTCCCGCTGTGGGAAGCAGCTCAAAGTGAGTTAGTGAGTGAGTCCCACAGTAGGAAGTTAGTTAGAGGGGGTGAGTGAGTGAGTCCCGCTCTAGGAAGTGGGTTAGAGTGAGTGAGTGAGTGAGTCCCACTGTAGGAAGCGGGTTAGAGTGAGTAAGTGATCCCCAAAGTAGGGCACAGGTTAGAGTGAGTGAGTGTATGAGTACCACTGTAGGATGTGGCTCAAAGTGAGTGCGTGAGTGAGTCCCGCTGTAGGAAGTGACTCAAAGTGGGTGAGTGAGTGAGTCCCACTATAGCAAGCGGGTTAGAGTGAGTGAGTGAGTGAGTCCCACTGTAAGAGGCGGCTTAGAGTGAGTGAGTGAGTGAGTACTACTACAGGAAGTGGGTTAGAGTGAGTGAGTGAGTGATAGGGTCCCACTGTAGGAAGCGGGTTAGAGTGAGTGAGTGATCCCTGATGTAGGGCACAGGTTAGAGTGAGTGAGTGTATGAGTACCACTGTACGATGCGGCTCAAAGTGATTGCGTGAGTGAGTCCCGCTGTAGGAAGTATCTCAAAGTGGGTGAGTGAGTGTGTCCCACTGTAGGAAGCAGCTTAGAGGGAGTCAGTGAGTGAGTCCCACTGTAGGAAGCAGCTCAGAGTAGGGGAGTGAGAGAGTCCCAATGTAGGGGGCTGGTTAGAGTGAGTGAGTGAGTCCCACTGTAGGAAGCGGCGTAGAGTGAGTGAGTGAGTGAGTCCCACTGTAGGAAGCAGCTCAGAGTAGGGGAGTGAGAGAGTCCCAATGTAGGGGGCTGGTTAGAGTGAGTGAGTGAGTCCCACTGTAGGAAGTGGGTTAGATAGAGTGAGTGAGTCCCTCTGTAGGAAGTGGGATAGAGTAACTGAGTGTGTCCCACTGTAGGAAAACAATTAGAGAGAGTGTGTGAGTGAGTCCCACTGAAAGAAGTGGCATGGAGTGAGTGATGGAGTGAGTCCCACTATAAGAAGTGGATTAGAGTGACTGAGTGAGTGAGTCCCACTGTAGGGCGCTGGTTAAAATGAGTGAGTGAGTGAGTCCCGCTGTAGGAAGTGGGTTAGAGTGAGTGAGTGAGTGAGTGAGTGAGTCCAACTGTAGGAAGTGGGTTACAGTGAGTGAGTGATCCCCAATGTAGGGCACAGGTTAGAGTGACTGAGTGTAGGAGTACCACTGTAGGATGCGGCTCAACGTGAGTGCGTGAGTGAGTCCCACTGTAGGAAGTAACTCAAAGTGGGTGAGTCAGTATGTCCCACTGTAGGAAGTTGGTTAGAGTGAGTGAGTGAGTGAGTCCCACTGTAGGAAGTGGGTTAGAGTGAGTGAGTGAGTGAGTCCCACTGTAGGAAGCAGCTTAGAGTGAGTGAGTTAGTGAGTCCCACTGTAGGAAGCAGCTCAGAGTAGAGAAGTGAGAGCGTCCCAATGTAGGGCGCTGGTTAGAGTGAGTGAGTGAGTCCCACTGTAGGAAGCGGCTTAAGGTGAGTGAGTGAGTGAGTCCCACTGTAGGAAGCGGGTTAGAGTGACTGAGTGTATCCCACTGTAGGAAACGGGTTAGAGTGAATATGTGAGAGAGTCCCACTGTAAGAAGCGGCTTAGAGTGAGTGAGTGAGTGAGTGTGTCCCACTGTAGGAAGTTGGTTAGAGTGAGTGAGTGAGTGAGTCTCACTGTAGGAAGCTGCTTAGAGTTAGTGAGTGAGTCCAACTGTAGGAAGCGGGGTAGATTGACTGAGTTTGTCCCACAGTAGGAAACCAGTCAGAGTGAGTGTGTGAGTGAGTCCCACTGTAAAAATCAACTCAGAGTGAGTGAGTAAGTGTGTCCCACTGTTGAAACAGGTTAGAGTAACTGAGTGAGTCCCACTGTATGAAGCGGGTTAGAGTAGGGGAGTGAGAGAGACCCAGTTTAGAGGGCTGGTTAGAGTGAGTGAGTGAGTGAGTCCCACTGTAGGAAGTGGGTTAGAGTGACTGAGTGTGTCCCACTGTAGGAAACGGTTTAGAGTGAGTGTGTGAGTGAGTCCCACTGTAAGAAGCGGTTTAGAGTGAGTGAGTTGAGTGAGTACCACTATAGGAAGTGGGTTAGAGTGAGTGAGTGAGTGAGTCCCACAGTAGGGCGCTGGTTAGAATGAGTGAGTGAGTGAGTCCCGCTGTAGGAAGTGGGTTAGAGTGAGTGAGTGAGTGACTCCCACTGTAGGAAGCAGGTTAGAGTGACTGAGTGTGTCCCACTGTAGGAAACCAGTTACAGTGAGTGTGTGAGTGAGTCCCACTGTAAAAATCAACTCAGAGTGAGTGAGTAAGTGTGTCCCACTGTTGAAACAGTTTAGAGTAACTGAGTGAGTCCCACTGTAGGAATTGGGTAACTGTGAGTGAGTAACTGACTCCCACCGTAGGAAGCGGGTTAGACTGAGTGAGTGAGTGAGTCCCACTGTAGGAAGCAGCTCAAACTCAGTGAGTGAGTGAGTTCCACCGTAGGAAGCGGTTTAGAGTGAGTGAGTGAGTGCGTCCCACTGTAGGAAGCGGGTTAGAGTGAGTGAGTGACTGAGTCCCACTGTAGGAAGCGGGTCAGAGTGAGTGAGTGAGTCCCACTGTAGGAAGCAGGTTAGAGTGAGTTAGTGAGTGAGTCCCTGACGAGCGAGGGGAAGCACGCGGCCGACTCAATATGAGTGATAAAGCAAGCTTCGATTTATTATGGCGCGATTATGTCTTATATACAGTTCCAGTTAATTATGCCTACTAGTCACCTGCTGATTGGCTAAGTTCTAAAGGGTTACATTTTCATACGTCCTCCTACTTGCGGTTTCTGCAGATAGCTAGCTACATATTTTTTTTCCTCTCTTGTCTACGCGAATTCCTCAAAGTTATTTACAACATTAGGCACAAGGTCAGTGTTCTTCTCAGCTTCCTTATCAGCATGCCTCAGCATAGCTGCAAGGCCTGCTTCAGCTAACTTACGCTAACTTTGTTTCACAAATATCTTTAAAGGAATCATGGCCATGATCACACAGCCATTCTGCAACAAGTCCCACTGTAGGAAGCAGCTCAAAGTCAGTGAGTGAGTGAGTCCCACTGTAGGAAGCGGCTTAGAGTGAGTGAGTGAGTGAGTCCCACTGTAGGGAGTGGGTAAGATTGAGTGAGTGAGTGAGTCGCACTGTAGGGCGCTGGTTAGAATGAGTGGGTGAGTGAGTCCCACTGTAGGAAGCGGGGTAGAGTGAGTGAGTGAGTCCCACTGTAGGAAGCGGGTTACTGTGAGTAAGTGACTGAGTCCCACTGTAGGAAGCGGGTTAGAGTGAGTGAGTGAGTGAGTTGCACTGTAGGGCGCTGGTTAGAATGCGTGAGTGAGTGAGTCCCACTGTAGGAAGCAGGTTAGAGTGAGTGAGTGAGTCCCAGTGTAGGAAGCAGGTTAGAGTGAGTGACTGAGTCCCACTGTAGGAAGCAACTCAGAGTGTGAGAGTGAGCAAGTCCCACTGTAGGAAGTGTGTTAGGGTGAATGAGTGAGTGAGTCCCACAGCAGGGCGCGGGTTAGAGTGAGTGAGTAAGTCCCTCTGTAGGAAGCGGGTTAGAGTGAGTGAGTGAGTCTCACTGTAGGAAACGGTTTAGAGTGAATGAGTGAGTGAGTCTCACTGTAGGAAGCGGGTTAGAGTAAATGAGTGAGTCCCAGTTTAGGGCGCAGGTTAGAGTGAGTGAGTGAGTCCCACTGTAGGGCACGTTTCAGAGTGAGAGAGTGACTGAGTCCCACTGTAGGAAGCGTCTCAAAGTGAGTGAGTGAGTAAGTCCCACTGTAGGTAGCGGGTTAGAGTGAGTGAGTGAGTGAGTCCCACTGTAGGAAGTGGCTTAGAGTTAGTGAGTGCGTCCCACTGTAGGAAGCGGGTTAGAGTGACTGAGTGTGTCCCACTGTAGGAAACCAATTAGAGTGAGTGTGTGAGTGAGTCCCACTGAAAGAAGCGGCTTGGAGTGAGTGATTCAGTGAGTACCACTATAGGAAGTGGATTAGAGTGAGTGAGTGAGTGAGTCCCACTGTAGGGCGCTGGTTAGAATGAGTGAGTGAGTGAGTCCCGCTGTAGGAAGTGGTTTAGAGTGAGTGAGTGCGTGAGTCCCACTGTAGGAAGCGGGTTAGAGTGACTGAGTGTGTCCCACTGTAGGAAACCAGTTAGAGTGAGTGTGTGAGTGAGTCCCACTGTAAAAATCAACTCAGAGTGAGTGAGTAAGTGTGTCCCGCTGTTGAAACAGGTTAGAGTAACTGAGTGAGTCCCACTGTAGGAAGCGGGTTACTGTGAGTGAGTGACTGAGTCCCACCGTCGGAAGCGGGTTAGAGTGAGTGAGTGAGTCCCACCGCAGGGTGCACGTTAGAGTGAGTGAGTGTATGAGTCCCACTGTAGGAAGCAGCTAGTAGTGAGTGAGTGAGTAATTCGCACTCTAAGGCGTGGGTATGAGTGAGTGAGTGAGTCCCACTGTAGGTAGCGGGTTAGAGTGAGTGACTGAGTGAGTCCCACTGTAGGAATAGGGTTAGAGAGAGTGAGTGAGTGAGTCCCACTGTAGGAAGCAGGTTAGAGTGAGCGAGTGATCCCCAATGTAGGGCACAGGTTAGAGTGAGTGAGTGTAGGAGTACCACTGTAGGATGCGGCTCAACATGAGTGCGTGAGTGAGTCCCACCGTAGGAAGTAACTCAAAGTGGGTGAGTGAGTATGTCCCACTGAAGGAAGTTGGTTAGAGTGAGTGAGTGAGGGAGTCCCACTGTAGGAAGTGGGTTAGAGTGAGTGCGTGAGTGAGTCCCACTGTAGGAAGCAGCTCAGAGTAGAGGAGTGAGAGCGTCCCAATGTAGGGGGCTGGTTAGAGTGAGTGAGTGAGTCCCACTGTAGGAAGCGGCTTAAGGTGAGTGAGTGAGTGAGTCCCACTGTAGGAAGCGGGTTAGAGTGACTGAGTGTATCCCACTGTAGGAAACGGGTTAGAGTGAATATGTGAGAGAGTCCCACTGTAAGAAGCGGCTTAGAGTGAGTGAGTGAGTAAAGTACCACTATAGGAAGTGGCTTAGAGTGAGTGAGTGAGTGAGTCCCACTGTAGGGCGCTGGTTAGAATTAGTGAGTGAGTGAGTCCCGCTGTAGGAATTGGATTAGAGTGAGTGAGTGAGTGAGTGAGTCCCACTGTAGGAAGCGTGTTACAGTGAGTGAGTGATCACCAATGCAGGGCACAGATTAGAGTGAGTGAGTGTATGAGTACCACTGTAAGATATGGCTCAAAGTGAGTGCGTGAGTGAGTCCCACTGTAGTAAGTGGGCTAGAGTGAGTGAGTGAGTGAATGAGTCCCACTGTAGGAAGCGGCTTAGAGTGAGTGAGTGAGTGAGTCCCACTGTAGGAAGTGGGTTAGAGTGAGTGAGTGAGTGAGTCCCAATGTAGGGGGCTGGTTAGAGTGACTGAGTGTGTCCCACTGTAGGAAACGGGTTAGAGTGAATATGTGAGAGTGTCCCACTGTAAGAAGCGGCTTAGAGTGAGTGAGTGAGTCCCACTGTAGGAAGCAGGTTAGTGTGAGGGAGTGACTGAGTTCCACTGTAGGAATAGGGTTAGAGTGAGTGTGTGAGTGAGTCCCACTGTAGGAAGCAGCTCAATGTCAGTGAATGACAGAGTCCCACCGTATGAAGCGGATTAGAGTGAGTGAGTGAGTCTCACTGTAGGAAGCGGCTTAGAGTGAGGTAGTGAGTGAGTCCCAATGTAGGGCGCGGGTAAGAGTGAGTGAGTGAGTCGCACTGTAGGAAGCGGGATAGAGTGATTGAGTCTGTACCACTGTAGGAAACCAGTTAGAGTGAGTGTGTGAGTGAGTCCCACTGTAAGAAGCGGCTTGGAGTGAGTGAGAGACTTAGTACCACTATAGGCAGTGGGTTAGAGTGAGTGAGTGAGTGAGTCCCACTGTAGGGCGCGGCTTAGAATGAGTGAGTGAGTGAGTCCCGCTGTAGGAATTGGGTTAGCGTGAGTGAGTGAGTGAGTGAGTGAGTCCCACTGTAGGAAGCAGGTTAGAGTGAGTGAGTGATCCCCAATGTAGGGCACAGGTTAGAGTGAGTGAGTGAGTGAGTACCACTGTAGGATGCGGCTCAAAGTAAAGTGCGTGAGTGAGTCCCACTGTAGGAAGTATCTCAAAGTGGGTGAGTGAGTGTGTCCCACTGAAGGAAGTGGGTTAGAGTGAGCGAGTGAGTGAGTCCCACTGTAGGAAGCGGCTTAGAGTGAGTGAGTGCATGAGTCCCACTGTAGGAAGTGGGTTAGATAGAGTGAGTGAGTGAGTCGCACTGTAGGGCGCTGGGCAGAATGAGTGAGTGATTGATTCCCACTGTGGGAAGCAGCTCAAAGTGAGTGAGTGAGTGAGTCCCACTGTAATAAGTGGTTTAGAGTGAGTGAGTGAGTATGTCCCACTGTAGGAAGCGTCTTAGAGTGAGTGAGTGAGTGAGTCCCACTGTAGGAAGCGGCTTAGAGTTAGTGAGTGAGTGAGTCCCACTGTAGGAAGCGGGTTAGAGTGACTGAGTGTGTCCCACTGTAGGAAACGGGTTAGAGTGAGTGTGTGAGTGAATCCCACTGTAGGAAGCGGCTTTGAGTGAGTGAGTGAGTGAGTCCCACCGTAGGAAGCAGCTCAGAGTAGGGGAGTGAGAGCGTCCCAATGTAGGGGGCTGGTTAGAGTGAGTGAGTGAGTCCCACTGTAGGAAGCGGGTTAGAGTGAGTGAGTGAGTCCCACTGTAGGAAGCGGGTTAGAGTGAATATGTGAGAGAGTCCCACTGTAAGAAGCGGCTTAGAGTGAGTGAGTGAGTAAAGTACCACTATAGGAAGTGGCTTAGAGTGAGTGAGTGAGTGAGTCCCTCTGTAGGGCGCTGGTTAGAATTAGTGAGTGAGTGAGTCCCGCTGTAGGAATTGGATTAGAGTGAGTGAGTGAGTGAGTGAGTCCCACTGTAGGAAGCGGGTTACAGTGAGTGAGTGATCACCAATGCAGGGCACAGATTAGAGTGAGTGAGTGAATGAGTACCACTGTAAGATATGGCTCAAAGTGAGTGCGTGAGTGAGTCCCACTGTAGTAAGTGGGCTAGAGTGAGTGAGTGAGTGAATGAGTCCCACTGTAGGAAGCGGCTTAGAGTGAGTGAGTGAGTGAGTCCCACTGTAGGAAGTGGGTTAGAGTGAGTGAGTGAGTGAGTCCCAATGTAGGGGGCTGGTTAGAGTGACTGAGTGTGTCCCACTGTAGGAAACGGGTTAGAGTGAATATGTGAGAGTGTCCCACTGTAAGAAGCGGCTTAGAGTGAGTGAGTGAGTCCCACTGTAGGAAGCAGGTTAGTGTGAGGGAGTGACTGAGTTCCACTGTAGGAATAGGGTTAGAGTGAGTGTGTGAGTGAGTCCCACTGTAGGAAGCAGCTCAATGTCAGTGAATGACAGAGTCCCACCGTATGAAGCGGATTAGAGTGAGTGAGTGAGTCTCACTGTAGGAAGCGGCTTAGAGTGAGGTAGTGAGTGAGTCCCAATGTAGGGCGCGGGTAAGAGTGAGTGAGTGAGTCGCACTGTAGGAAGCGGGATAGAGTGATTGAGTCTGTACCACTGTAGGAAACCAGTTAGAGTGAGTGTGTGAGTGAGTCCCACTGTAAGAAGCGGCTTGGAGTGAGTGAGAGACTGAGTACCACTATAGGCAGTGGGTTAGAGTGAGTGAGTGAGTGAGTCCCACTGTAGGGCGCGGCTTAGAATGAGTGAGTGAGTGAGTCCCGCTGTAGGAATTGGGTTAGCGTGAGTGAGTGAGTGAGTGAGTCCCACTGTAGGAAGCAGGTTAGAGTGAGTGAGTGATCCCCAATGTAGGGCACAGGTTAGAGTGAGTGAGTGAGTGAGTACCACTGTAGGATGCGGCTCAAAGTGAGTGCGTGAGTGAGTCCCACTGTAGGAAGTATCTCAAAGTGGGTGAGTGAGTGTGTCCCACTGAAGGAAGTGGGTTAGAGTGAGCGAGTAAGTGAGTCCCACTGTAGGAACGGGTTAGAGTGAGTGAGTGAGTCCCACTGTAGGAAGCGGCTTAGAGTTAGTGAGTGAGTGAGTCCCACTGTAGGAAGCGGGTTAGAGTGACTGAGTGTGTCCCACTGTAGGAAACGGGTTAGAGTGAGTGTGTGAGTGAATCCCACTGTAGGAAGCGGCTTAGAGTGAGTGAGTGAGTGAGTCCCACCGTAGGAAGCAGCTCAGAGTAGGGGAGTGAGAGCGTCCCAATGTAGGGGGCTGGTTAGAGTGAGTGAGTGAGTCCCACTGTAGGAAGCGGGTTAGAGTGAGTGAGTGAGTCCCACTGTAGGAAGCGGGTTAGAGTGACTGAGTGTATCCCACTGTAGGAAACGTGTTAGAGTGAATATGTGAGAGAGTCCCACTCTAAGAAGCGGCTTAGAGTGAGTGAGTGAGTAAAGTACCACTATAGGAAGTGGCTTAGAGTGAGTGAGTGAGTGAGTCCCACTGTAGGGCGCTGGTTAGAATTAGTGAGTGAGTGAGTCCCGCTGTAGGAATTGGATTAGAGTGAGTGAGTGAGTGAGTGAGTCCCACTGTAGGAAGCGGGTTACAGTGAGTGAGTGATCACCAATGCAGGGCACAGATTAGAGTGAGTGAGTGTATGAGTACCACTGTAAGATATGGCTCAAAGTGAGTGCGTGAGTGAGTCCCACTGTAGTAAGTGGGCTAGAGTGAGTGAGTGAGTGAATGAGTCCCACTGTAGGAAGCGGCTTAGAGTGAGTGAGTGAGTGAGTCCCACTGTAGGAAGTGGGTTAGAGTGAGTGAGTGAGTGAGTCCCAATGTAGGGGGCTGGTTAGAGTGACTGAGTGTGTCCCACTGTAGGAAACGGGTTAGAGTGAATATGTGAGAGTGTCCCACTGTAAGAAGCGGCTTAGAGTGAGTGAGTGAGTCCCACTGTAGGAAGCAGGTTAGTGTGAGGGAGTGACTGAGTTCCACTGTAGGAATAGGGTTAGAGTGAGTGTGTGAGTGAGTCCCACTGTAGGAAGCAGCTCAATGTCAGTGAATGACAGAGTCCCACCGTATGAAGCGGATTAGAGTGAGTGAGTGAGTCTCACTGTAGGAAGCGGCTTAGAGTGAGTTAGTGAGTGAGTCCCAATGTAGGGCGCGGGTAAGAGTGAGTGAGTGAGTCGCACTGTAGGAAGCGGGATAGAGTGATTGAGTCTGTACCACTGTAGGAAACCAGTTAGAGTGAGTGTGTGAGTGAGTCCCACTGTAAGAAGCGGCTTGGAGTGAGTAAGAGACTGAGTACCACTATAGGCAGTGGGTTAGAGTGAGTGAGTGAGTGAGTCCCACTGTAGGGCGCGGCTTAGAATGAGTGAGTGAGTGAGTCCCGCTGTAGGAATTGGGTTAGAGTGAGTTTGTGAGTGAGTCCCACTGTAAGAAGCGGCTTGGAGTGAGTGAGAGACTGAGTACCACTATAGGCAGTGGGTTAGAGTGAGTGAGTGAGTGAGTCCCACTGTAGGGCGCGGCTTAGAATGAGTGAGTGAGTGAGTCCCGCTGTAGGAATTGGGTTAGCGTGAGTGAGTGAGTGAGTGAGTGAGTCCCACTGTAGGAAGCAGGTTAGAGTGAGTGAGTGATCCCCAATGTAGGGCACAGGTTAGAGTGAGTGAGTGAGTGAGTACCACTGTAGGATGCGGCTCAAAGTGAGTGCGTGAGTGAGTCCCACTGTAGGAAGTATCTCAAAGTGGATGAGTGAGTGTGTCCCACTGAAGGAAGTGGGTTAGAGTGAGCGAGTGAGTGAGTCCCACTGTAGGAAGCGGCTTAGAGTGAGTGAGTGCATGAGTCCCACTGTAGGAAGTGGGTTAGATAGAGTGAGTGAGTGAGTCGCACTGTAGGGCGCTGGGCAGAATGCGTGAGTGATTGATTCCCACTGTGGGAAGCAGCTCAAAGTGAGTGAGTGAGTGAGTCCCACTGTAGGAAGCAGCTCAGAGTAGGGGAGTGAGAGAGTCCCAGTGTAGGGGGCTGGTTAGAGTGAGTGAGTGAGTCCCACTCTAGGAAGCGGGTTGGAGCGAGTGAGTGAGTGAGTCCCACTCTAGGAAGCGGGTTAGAGCGAGTGAGTGAGTGATTCCCACAGTAGGGAGCTGGTTAGAATGAGTGAGTGAGTGAGTCCCACTGTAGGAAGCGGGTTAGAGTGAGTGAGTGATCCCCAATATAGGGTACAGGTTAGAGTGAGTGAGTGTATGAGTACCACTGTAAGATGCGGCTCAAAGCGAGTGAGTGAGTGAGTCCCGCTGTAGGAAGCTGGTCAAAGTGAGTTAGTGAGTGAGTCCCACAGTAGGAAGTTAGTTAGAAGGGGTGAGTGAGTGAGTCCCGCTGTAGGAAGTGGGTTAGAGTGAGTGAGTGAGTGAGTCCCACTGTAGAAAGCGGGTTACTGTGAGTGAGTGATCCCCAAAGTAGGGCACAGGTTAGAGTGAGTGAGTGTATGAGTACCACTGTAGGATGTGGCTCAAAGTGAGTGCGGGAGTGAGTCCCGCTGTAGGAAGTGACTCAAAGTGGGTGAGTGAGTGAGTCCCACTATAGCAAGCGGGTTAGAGTGAGTGAGTGAGTGAGTCCCACTGTAAGAAGCGGCTTAGAGTGAGTGAGTGAGTTAGTACTACTACAGGACGTGGGTTAGAGTGAGTGAGTGACTGATAGGGTCCCACTGTAGGAAGCGGGTTAGAGTGAGTGAGTGATCCCTGATGTAGGGCACAGGTTAGAGTGAGTGAGTGTATGAGTACCACTGTAAGATGTGGCTCAAAGTGATTCCGTGAGTGAGTCCCGCTGTAGGAAGTATCTCAAAGTGGGTGAGTGAGTGTGTCCCACTGTAGGAAGCGGCTTAGAGGGAGTCAGTGAGTGAGTCCCACTGTAGGAAGCAGCTCACAGTAGGGGAGTGAGAGAGTCCCAATGTAGGGGGCTGGTTAGAGTGAGTGAGTGAGTCCCACTGTAGGAAGCGGCGTAGAGTGAGTGAGTGAGTGAGTCCCACTGTAGGAAGCAGCTCAGAGTAGGGGAGTGAGAGAGTCCCAATGTAGGGGGCTGGTTAGAGTGAGTGAGTGAGTCCCACTGTAGGAAGCGGGTTGCTGTGAGTGAGTGAGTCCCTCTGTAGGAAGCGGGTTAGAGTAACTGAGTGTGTCCCACTGTAGGAAAACAATTAGAGAGAGGGTGTGAGTGAGTCCCACTGAAAGAAGTGGCCTGGAGTGAGTGATGGAGTGAGTACCACTATAAGAAGTGATTTAGAGTGACTGAGTGAGTGAGTCCCACTGTAGGGCGCTGGTTAGAATGAGTGAGTGAGTGAGTCCCGCTGTAGGAAGTGGGTTAGAGTGAGTGAGTGAGTGAGTGAGTCCCACTGTAGGAAGAAGGTTAGAGTGAGTGAGTGATCCCCAATGTAGGGCACAGGTTAGAGTGAGTGAGTGTATGAGTACCACTGTAGGATGCGGCTCAATGTGAGTGCGTGAGTGAGTCCCACTGTAGGAAGTATCTCAAAGTGGGTGAGTGAGTGTGTCCCACTGAAGGAAGTAGGTTAGAGTGAGCGAGTAAGTGAGTCCCACTGTAGGAAGTGTGTTAGAGTGAGTGAGTGAGTGAGTCCCACTGTAGGAAGCGGCTTAGAGTGAGTGAGTGTGTGAGTCCCACTGTAGGAAGTGGGTAAGATTGAGTGAGTGAGTGAGTCGCACTGTAGGGCGCTGGGTAGAATGAGTGAGTGAGTGAGTCCCACTGAAGGAAGCGGCTTAGAGTGAGTGAGTTTGTGAGTCCCACTGCAGGAAGTGGGTTAGAGTGAGTGAGTGAGTGAGTGAGTGAGTCCAACTGTAGGAAGTGGGTTACAGTGAGTGAGTGATCCCCAATGTAGGGCACAGGTTAGAGTGAGTGAGTGTAGGAGTACCACTGTAGGATGCGGCTCAACGTGAGTGCGTGAGTGAGTCCCACTGTAGGAAGTAACTCAAAGTGGGTGAGTCAGTATGTCCCACTGTAGGAAGTTGGTTAGAGTGAGTGAGTGAGTGAGTCCCACTGTAGGAAGTGGGTTAGAGTGAGTGAGTGAGTGAGTCCCACTGTAGGAAGCAGCTTAGAGTGAGTGAGTTAGTGAGTCCCACTGTAGGAAGCAGCTCAGAGTAGAGGAGTGAGAGCGTCCCAATGTAGGGCGCTGGTTAGAGTGAGTGAGTGAGTCCCACTGTAGGAAGCGGCTTAAGGTGAGTGAGTGAGTGAGTCCCACTGTAGGAAGAAGCTCAGAGTAGGGGAGTGAGAGAGTCCCAATGTAGGGGGCTGGTTAGAGTGACTGAGTGAGTCCCACTGTATGTAGCGGGTTAGAGTGAGTGAGTGAGTGAGTCCCACTGTAGGAAGTGGGTTAGAGTGACTGAGTGTGTCCCACTGTAGGAAACGGTTTAGAGTGAGTGTGTGACTGAGTCCCACAGTAAGAAGCGGTTTAGAGTGAGTGAGTGAGTGAGTACCACTATAGGAAGTGGGTTAGAGTGAGTGAGTGAGTGAGTCCCACAGTAGGGCGCTGTTTAGAATGAGTGAGTGAGTGAGTCCCGCTGTAGGAAGTGGGTTAGAGTGAGTGAGTGAGTGACTCCCACTGTAGGAAGCAGGTTAGAGTGACTGAGTGTGTCCCACTGTAGGAAACCAATTACAGTGAGTGTGTGAGTGAGTCCCACTGTAAAAATCATCTCAGAGTGAGTGAGTAAGTGTGTCCCACTGTTGAAACAGGTTAGAGTAACTGAGTGAGTCCCACTGTAGGAATCGGGTTACTGTGAGTGAGTGACTGACTCCCACCGTAGGAAGCGGGTTGGAGTGAGTGAGTGAGTCCCACTGCAGGGCGCAGGTTAGAGTGAGTGAGTGTATGAGTACCACTGTAGGATGCGGCTCAAAGTGAGTGCGTGAGTGAGTCCCGCTTTAGGAAGTATCTCAAAGTGGGGGAGTGAGTGTGTCCCACTGTAGGAAGTGGGTTAGAGTGAGTGAGTGAGTGAGTCCCACTGTAGGAAGCAGCTCAGAGTAGGGCCGTGCGAGAGTACCAAGGTAGGGGGCTGGTTAGAGTGAGTGAGTGAGTCCCACTGTAGGATGCAGGTTAGTGTTAGTGAGTCCCAATGTAGGGCGCAGGCTAGAGAGAGTGAGTGTATCAGTCCCACTATAGGTAGCGGCTCAAAGAGAGTGAGTGAGTGAGTCCCGCTGTACGAAGTGTGTTAGAGTGATTGAGTGAGTGAGCCCCACTGTAGGAAGTGGGTTAGAGTGAGTGAGTGAGTCCCACTGTAGGAAGCGGGTAAGAGTAAGCGAGTGAGTGAGTCGCACTGTACAAAGCGGCTAAGAGAGAGTGAGTGACTGAGTCCCAATGTAGGGCACGGGTTAAAGTAAGTGAGTGAGTGAGTCGCACTGTAGGGCGCTGGTTAGAATGAGTGAGTTTGTGAGTCCCACTGTAGGAACCAGGTTACTGTGAGTGAGTGACTGAGTCCCACTGTAGGAAGCGGGTTAGAGTGAGTGAGAGAGTCCCAATGTAGGGCGCGCGTTAGAGTGAGTGAGTCCCACTGTAGGAAGCGGGTTAGAGTGACTGATTGAGTGAGTCCCACTGTAGGAAGTGGGTTAGAGTGACTGAGTGTGTCCCACTGTAGGAAACGGTTTAGAGTGTGTGTGTGAGTGAGTCCCACTGTAAGAAGCGGTTTAGAGTGAGTGAGTGAGTGAGTACCACTATAGGAAGTGGGTTAGAGTGAGTGAGTAAGTGTGTCCCACTGTTGAAACAGGTTAGAGTAATTGAGTGAGTCCCACTGTAGGAAGCGGATTACTGTGAGTGAGAGACTGAGTCCAACCGTAGGAAGCGGGTTAGAGTGAGTGAGTGACTCCCACTGTAGGGCGCTGAATTAGAATGAGTGAGTGAGTGAGTCCCGCTGTAGGAAGTGGGTTAGATTGAGTGAGTGAGTGAGTCGCACTGTAGGGCGCTAGTTAGAATGAGTGAGTGAGTGAGTCCCACTGTAGGAAGCGGCTTACTGTGAGTGAGTGAGTGAGTCCCACTGTAGGGAGTGGGTTAGAGTGAGTGAGTGAGTGTGTCGCACTGTAGGGCACAGGTTAGAATGAGTGAGTGAGTGAGTCCCACTGTGGGAAGCAGCTCAAAGTCAGTGAGTGAGTGAGTCCCAGTGTAGAGAGTGGTTTAGAGTGAGTGAGTGAGTGAGTCGCACTGTAGGGCGCTGGTTAGAATGAGTGTGTGAGCGAGTCCCGCTGTAGGATGCGGCTCAAAGTGAGTGCGTGAGTGAGTCCCACTGTAGGAAGTAACTCAATGTGGGTGAGTGAGTGTGTCCCACTGTAGGAAGTTGGTTAGAGTGAGTGAGTGAGTCCCACTGTAGGAAGCGGGTTAGAGTGACTGAGTGTGTCCCACTGTAGGAAACCAGTTAGAGTGAGTGTGCGAGTGAGTCCTACTGTAAAAATCAACTCAGAGTGAGTGAGTAAGTGTGTCCCACTGTTGAAACAGGTTAGAGTAACTGAGTGAGTCCCACTGTAGGAAGCAGGTTACTGTGAGTGAGTGACTGAGTCCCACCACAGGAAGCAGGTTAGAGTGAGTGAGTGAGTCCCATTGTAGGAAGCGGATTAGAGTGACTGAGTGTGTCCCACTGTAGGAAACGGTTTAGACTGCATGTGTGAGTGAGTCCCACTGTAAGAAGAGGTTTAGAGTGAGTGAGTGAGTGACTCCCACTGTAGGGCGCTGAATTAGAATGAGTGAGTGAGTGAGTCCCGCTGTAGGAAGTGGGTTAGAGTGACTGAGTGTGTCCCACTGTAGGAAACCAGTTCGAGTGAGTGTGTGAGTTTGTCCCACTGTAAAAATCAACTCAGAGTGAGTGAGCAAGTGTGTCCCACTGTTGAAACAGGTTAGAGTAACTGAGTGAGTCCCACTGTATGAAGCGGGTTACTGTGAGTGAGTGACTGAGTCCCACCGTAGGAAGCGGGTTAGAGTGAGTGAGTGAGTCCCAATGTAGGGCACAGATTAGAGTGAGTGAGTGTATGAGTACCACTGTAAGATGCAGCTCAAAGTGAGTGAGTGAGTGAGTCCCACTGTAGGAAGTAACTCAAAGTGGGTGAGTGAGTGTGTCCCACTGTAGGAAGTGGTTAGACTGAGCGAGTAAGTGAGACCCACTGTAGGAAGTGGGCTAGAGTGAGTGAGTGAGTGAGTCCAACTGTAGGAAGCGGCTTAGAGTGAGTGAGTGAGTGAGTCCCACTGTAGGAAGCAGCTCAGAGTAGGGGAGTGAGAGTGTCCCAATGTAGGGGGCTGGTTAGTGTGAGTGAGTGAGTCCCACTGTAGGAAGCGGCTTAGAGTGAATCAGTCCCAATGTAGGAAGCGGGTTAGAGTGACTGATTGTATCCCACTGCAGGAAACGGGTTAGAGCGAGTGTGTGAGTGAGTCTCACTGTAGCAAGCGGTTCAGAGTGAGTGAGTGAGTGAGTCCCACTGTAGGAAGCTGCTTAGAGTTAGTGAGTGAGTGAGTCCCACTGTAGGAAGCGGCTTAGTGTGATTGAGTGAGTGAGAACCAATGTAGGGCGTGGGTAAGAGTGAGTGAGTGAGTTCACCTGTAGGAAGCGGGATAGAGTGACTGAGTCTGTCCCACTGTAGGAAACCAATTAGAGTGAGTGTGTGAGTGAGTCCCACTGTAAGAAGCGGCTTGGAGTGAGTGAGTGAGTGAGTACCACTATAGGCAGTGGTATAGAGTGAGTGAGTGAGTGAGTCCCACTGCAGGGCGCAGGTTAGAGTGAGTGATTGTATGAGTACCACTGTAGGAAGCAGCTAATAGTGAGTGCGTGAGTGAGTCCCGCTTTAGGAAGTATCTCAAAGTGGGGGTGTGAGTGTGTCCCACTGTAGGAAGTGGGTTAGAGTGAGTGAGTAAGTGAGTCCCACTGTAGGAAGCGGCTTAGAGTGAGTGAGTGAGTGAGTCCCACTGTAGGAAGTGGGTTAGAGTGAGTGAGTGAGTGAGTCCCACTGTAGGAAGCGGCTTAGAGTGAGTGAGTGAGTCCCACTGTAGGAAGTGGGTTAGAGTGAGTGAGTGAGTGAGTCCCACTGTAAGAAGCGGCTTAGAGTGAGTGAGTGTGTGAGTCCCACTGTAGGAAGTGGGTTCGATTGAGTGAGTTAGTGAGTCACACTATAGGGCGCTGGGTAGAATGAGTGTGTGAGTGAGTCCCACTGTAGGAAGTGGGTTTGATAGAGTAGAGTGAGTGAGTCGCACTGTAGGGCGCTGGGTAGAATGAGTGAGTGATTGATTCCCACTGTGGGAAGCAGCTCAAAGTGAGTGAGTGAGTGAGTCCCGCTGTAGGAAGTGGGTTACAGTGAGTGAGTGATCACCAATGCAGGGCACAGGTTAGAGTGAGTGAGTGTAGGAGTACCACTGTAGGAAGCGGCTGAACGTGAGTGTGTGAGTGAGTCCCACTGTTGGAAGTAACTGAAACTGGGTGAGTGAATATGTCCCACTGTAGGAAGTTGGTTAGAGTGAGTGAGTGACTGAGTCCCACTGTAATAAGTGGTTTAGAGTGAGTGAGTGAGTGAGTCCCACTGTAGGAATCGGCTTAGAGTGAGTGAGTGAGTGAGTCCCACTGTAGGAAGCGGCTTAGAGTTAGTGAGTGAGTGAGTCCCACTGTAGGAAGCGGCTTAGAATGAGTGAGTGAGTCCCACTGTGGGATGCGGTTTAGAGTAAGTGAGTGAGTGAGTCCCACTGTAGGGCGCTGGTTAGAATGAGTGAGTGAGTGAGTCCCGCTGTAGGAAGTGGGTTAGAGTGAGTGAGTGAGTGAGTGAGTCCCACTGTCGGAAGCGGGTTAGAGTGAGTGAGTGAGTCCCAATGTTGGGCACAGATTAGAATGAATGAGTGTATGAGTACAACTGTAAGATGCGGCTCAAAGTGAGTGCGTGAGTGAGTCCCACTGTAGGAAGTAACGCAAAGTGGGTGAGTGAGTGTGTCCCTCTGTAGGAAGTGGGCTAGAGTGAGTGAGTGAGTGAGTCCCACTGTAGGAAGCAGCTCAGAGTAGGGGAGTGAGAGTGTCCCAATGTAGGGGGCTGGTTAGTGTGAGTGAGTGAGTCCCACTGTTGCAAGCGGGTTACAGTGAGTGAGTGATCCCCAATGTAGGGCACAGTTTAGAGTGAGTGAGTGTATGAGTACCACTGTAGGATGCGGCTCAAAGTGAGTGCGTGATTGAGTCCCACTGTAGGAAGATGGTTAGAGCGAGTGAGTGAGTGAGTGAGTCCCACTGTAGGAAGCGGGTTAGAGTGAGTGAGTGAGTCCACCTGTAGGAAGCGGGATAGAGTGACTGAGTATGTCCCACTGTAGGAAACCAGTAAGAGTGAGTGTGTGAGTGAGTCCCACTGAAAGAAGCGGCTTAGAGTGAGTGAGTGAGTAAAGTACCACTATAGCAAGTGGGTCAGAGTGAGAGAATGAGTGAGTCCAACTGTGGGGCGCTGGTTAGATTGAGTGAGTGAGTGAGTCCCGCTGTAGGAAGTGGGTTAGAGTGAGTGAGTGAGTGAGTGAGTCCCACTGTCGGAAGCGGGTTAGAGTGAGTGAGTGAGTCCCAATGTTGGGCACAGATTAGAATGAGTGAGTGTATGAGTACAACTGTAAGATGCGGCTCAAAGTGAGTGCGTGAGTGAGTCCCACTGTAGGAAGTAACTCAAAGTGGGTGAGTGAGTGTGTCCCACTGTAGGAAGTGGGCTAGAGTGAGTGAGTGAGTGAGTCCAACTGTAGGAAGCGGCTTAGAGTGAGTGAGTGAGTGAGTCCCACTGTAGGAAGCAGCTCAGAGTAGGGGAGTGAGAGTGTCCCAATGTAGGGGGCTGGTTAGTGTGAGTGAGTGAGTCCCACTGTAGGAAGCGGCTTAGAGTGAGTGAGTCCCACTGTAGGAAGCAGCTCAGAGTAGGGGAGTGAGAGAGTCCCAATGTAGGGGGCTGGTTAGAGTGACTGAGTGAGTCCCCCTGTAGGAAGCGGCTTAGAGTGAGTGAGTCCCACTGTAGGAAGCGGGTTAGAGTGACTGAGTGTATCCCACTGTAGGAAACGGGTTAGAGTGAATATGTGAGAGAGTCCCACTCTAAGAAGCGGTTTAGAGTGAGTGAGTGAGTGAGTACCACTATAGGCAGTGGGTTAGAGTGAGTGAGTGAGTGAGTCCCACAGTAGGGCGCTGGTTAGAATGAGTGAGTGAGTGAGTCCCGCTGTAGGAAGTGGTTTAGAGTGAGTGAGTGATGACTGAGTCCCACTGTAGGAAGCAGGTTAGAGTGACTGAGTGTGTCCCACTGTAGGAAACCAGTTACAGTGAGTGTGTGAGTGAGTCCCACTGTAAAAATCATCTCAGAGTGAGTGAGTAAGTGTCTCCCACTGTTGAAACAGGTTAGAGTAACTGAGTGAGTCCCACTGTATGAACCGGGTTACTGTGAGTGAGTGACTGACTCCCACCGTAGGAAGCGGGTTAGAGTGAGTGAGTGAGTCCCACTGCAGGGCGCAGGTTAGAGTGAGTGAGTGTATGAGTACCACTTTAGGATGCGGCTCAAAGTGAGTGCGTGAGTGAGTCCCGCTGTAGGAAGTATCTCAAAGTGGGGGAGTGAGTGTGTCCCACTGTAGGAAGTGGGTTAGAGTGAGTGAGTGAGTGAGTCCCACTGTAGGAAGCAGCTCAGAGTAGGGCCGTGCGAGAGTACCAAGGTAGGGGGGCTGGTTAGAGTGAGTGAGTGAGTCCACTGTAGGATGCAGGTTAGTGTTAGTGAGTCCCAATGTAGGGCGCAGGCTAGAGAGAGTGAGTGTATCAGTCCCACTATAGGTAGCGGCTCAAAGAGAGTGAGTGAGTGAGTCCCGCTGTACGAAGTGTGTTAGAGTGATTGAGTGAGTGAGCCCCACTGTAGGAAGTGGGTTAGAGTGAGTGAGTGAGTCCCAATGTATGGCGTGGGTTGCTGTGAGTGAGTAAGTCCCGCTGTAGGAAGCGGGTTAGAGTGCCTGAGTGTGTCCCACCGTAGGAAGCGGGTAAGAGTAAGCGAGTGAGTGAGTCACACAGTACAAAGCGGCTAAGAGAGAGTGAGTGACTGAGTCCCAATGTAGGGCACGGGTTAAAGTAAGTGAGTGAGTGAGTCGCACTGTAGGGCGCTGGTTAGAATGAGTGAGTTTGTGAGTCCCACTGTAGGAACCAGGTTACTGTGAGTGAGTGACTGAGTCCCACTGTAGGAAGCGGGTTAGAGTGAGTGAGAGAGTCCCAATGTAGGGCGCGCGTTGGAGTGAGCGAGTCCCACTGTAGGAAGTGGGTTAGAGTGACTGAGTGTGTCCCACTGTAGGAAACGGTTTAGAGTGAGTGTGTGAGTGAGTCCCACTGTAAGAAGCGGTTTAGAGTGAGTGAGTGAGTGAGTACCACTATAGGAAGTGGGTTAGAGTGAGTGAGTAAGTGTGTCCCACTGTTGAAACAGGTTAGAGTAATTGAGTGAGTCCCACTGTAGGAAGCGGATTACTGTGAGTGAGAGACTGAGTCCAACCGTAGGAAGCGGGTTAGAGTGAGTGAGTGAGTCCCACTGTGGAAGCGGCTTAGAGTGAGTGAGTGAGTGAGTACCACTATAGGCAGTGGGTTAGAGTGACTGAGTGAGTGACTCCCACTGTAGGGCGCTGATTAGAATGAGTGAGTGAGTGAGTCCCGCTGTAGGAAGTGGGTTAGATTGAGTGAGTGAGTGAGTCGCACTGTAGGGCGCTAGTTAGAATGAGTGAGTGAGTGAGTCCCACTGTAGGAAGCGGCTTACTGTGAGTGAGTGAGTGAGTCCCACTGTAGGGAGTGGGTTAGAGTGAGTGAGTGAGTGTGTCGCACTGTAGGGCGCTGGTTAGAATGAGTGAGTGAGTGAGTCCCACTGTGGGAAGCAGCTCAAAGTCAGTGAGTGAGCGAGTCCCACTGTAGGGAGTGGTTTAGAGTGAGTGAGTGAGTGAGTCGCACTGTAGGGCGCTGGTTAGAATGAGTGAGTGAGTGAGTCCCACTGTAGGATGCGGCTCAAAGTGAGTGCGTGAGTGAGTCCCACTGTAGGAAGTAACTCAAAGTGGGTGAGTGAGTGTGTCCCACTGTAGGAAGTTGGTTAGAGTGAGTGAGTGAGTCCCACTGTAGGAAGCGGGTTAGAGTGACTGAGTGTGTCCCACTGTAGGAAACCAGTTAGAGTGAGTGTGCGAGTGAGTCCTACTGTAAAAATCAACTCAGAGTGAGTGAGTAAGTGTGTCCCACTGTTGAAACAGGTTAGAGTAACTGAGTGAGTCCCACTGTAGGAAGCAGGTTACTGTGAGTGAGTGACTGAGTCCCACCACAGGAAGCGGGTTAGAGTGAGTGAGTGAGTCCCATTGTAGGAAGCGGATTAGAGTGACTGAGTGTGTCCCACTGTAGGAAACGGTTTAGACTGCATGTGTGAGTGAGTCCCACTGTAAGAAGAGGTTTAGAGTGAGTGAGTGAGTGAGTCCCACAGTAGGGCGCTGGTTAGAATGTGTGAGTGAGTGAGTCCCGCTGTAGGAAGCGGGTTAGAGTGAGTGAGTGAGTGAGTCCCACTGTAGGAAGCGGGTTAGAGTGACTGAGTGTGTCCCACTGTAGGAAACCAGTTAGAGTGAGTGTGTGAGTTTGCCCCACTGTAAAAATCAACTCAGAGTGAGTGAGCAAGTGTGTCCTACTGTTGAAACAGGTTAGAGTAACTGAGTGAGTCCCACTGTATGAAGCGGGTTACTGTGAGTGAGTGACTGAGTCCCACCGTAGGAAGCGGGTTAGAGTGAGTGAGTGAGTCCCAATGTAGGGCACAGATTAGAGTGAGTGAGTGTATGAGTACCACTGTAAGATGCAGCTCAAAGTGAATGCGTCAGTGAGTCCCACTGTAGGAAGTAACTCAAAGTGGGTGAGTGAGTGTGTTCCACTGTAGGAAGTGGTTAGACTGAGCGAGTAAGTGAGACCCACTGTAGGAAGTGGGCTAGAGTGAGTGAGTGAGTGAGTCCCACTGTAGGAAGCGGCTTAGAGTGAGTGAGTGAGTGAGTCCCACTGTAGGAAGCAGCTCAGAGTAGGGGAGTGAGAGTGTCCCAATGTAGGGGGCTGGTTAGTGTGAGTGAGTGAGTCCCACTGTAGGAAGCGGCTTAGAGTGAGTGAGTCCCGATGTAGGAAGCGGGTTAGAGTGACTGAGTGTATCCCACTGCAGGAAACGGGTTAGAGCGAGTGTGTGAGTGAGTCTCACTGTAGCAAGCGGTTCAGAGTGAGTGAGTGAGTGAGTCCCACTGTAGGAAGCTGCTTAGAGTGAGTGAGTGAGTGAGTCCCACTGTAGGAAGCGGCTTAGTGTGATTGAGTGAGTGAGAACCAATGTAGGGCGTGGGTAAGAGTGAGTGAGTGAGTTCACCTGTAGGAAGCGGGATAGAGTGACTGAGTCTGTCCCACTGTAGGAAATCAATTAGAGTGAGTGTGTGAGTGAGTCCCACTGTAAGAAGCGGCTTGGAGTGCGTGAGTGAGTGAGTACCACTATAGGCAGTGGTATAGAGTGAGTGAGTGAGTGAGTCCCACTGCAGGGCGCAGGTTAGAGTGAGTGATTGTATGAGTACCACTGTAGGAAGCAGCTAATAGTGAGTGCGTGAGTGAGTCCCGCTTTAGGAAGTATCTCAAAGTGGGGGTGTGAGTGAGTCCCACTGTAGGAAGCGGCTTAGAGTGAGTGAGTGAGTGAGTCCCACTGTAGGAAGTGGGTTAGAGTGAGTGAGTGAGTGAGTCCCACTGTAGGAAGCGGCTTAGAGTGAGTGAGTGAGTCCCACTGTAGGAAGTGGGTTAGAGTGAGTGAGTGAGTGAGTCCCACTGTAGGAAGCGGCTTAGAGTGAGTGAGTGCGTGAGTCCCAATGTAGGAAGTGGGTTAGATTGAGTGAGTTAGTGAGTCACACTATAGGGCGCTGGGTAGAATGAGTGTGTGAGTGAGTCCCACTGTAGGAAGTGGGTTTGATAGAGTGAGTGAATGAGTCGCACTGTAGGGCGCTGGGTAGAATGAGTGAGTGATTGATTCCCACTGTGGGAAGCAGCTCAAAGTGAGTGAGTGAGTGAGTCCCGCTGTAGGAAGTGGGTTACAGTGAGTGAGTGATCACCAATGCAGGGCACAGGTTAGAGTGAGTGAGTGTAGGAGTACCACTGTAGGAAGCGGCTGAACGTGAGTGCGTGAGTGAGTCCCACCGTAGGAAGTAACTCAAACTGGGTGAGTGAGTATGTCCCACTGCAGGAATTTGGTTAGAGTGAGTGAGTGAGTGAGTCCCACTGTAGGAAGCGGCTTAGAGTGTGTGAGTGAGTGAGTCCCACTGTAGGAAGCGGCTTAGAGTGAGTGAGTGAGTGAGTCCCACTGTAGGAAGCGGCTTAGAATGAGTGAGTGAGTCCCACTGTGGGATGCGGCTTAGAGTAAGTGAGTGAGTGAGTCCCACTGTAGGGCGCTGGTTAGAATGAGTGAGTGAGTGAGTCCCGCTGTAGGAAGAGCGTTAGAGTGAGTGAGTGAGTGAGTGAGTGAGTCCCACTGTTGCAAGCGGGTTAGAGTGAGTGAGTGATCCCCAATGTAGGGCACAGTTTAGAGTGAGTGAGTGTATGAGTACCACTGTAGGATGCGGCTCAAAGTGAGTGCGTGATTGAGTCCCACTGTAGGAAGATGGTTAGAGCGAGCGAGTGAGTGAGTGAGTCCCACTGTAGGAAGCGGGTTAGAGTGAGTGAGTGAGTCCACCTGTAGGAAGCGGGATAGAGTGACTGAGTATGTCCCACTGTAGGAAACCAGTAAGAGTGAGTGTGTGAGTGAGTCCCACTGAAAGAAGCGGCTTAGAGTGAGTGAGTGAGTAAAGTACCACTATAGCAAGTGGGTCAGAGTGAGAGAATGAGTGAGTCCCACTGTAGGGCGCTGGTTAGATTGAGTGAGTGAGTGAGTCCCGCTGTAGGAAGTGGGTTAGAGTGAGTGAGTGAGTGAGTTAGTCCCACTGTAGGAAGCGGGTTAGAGTGAGTGAGTGAGTCCCAATGTTGGGCACAGATTAGAATGAGTGAGTGTGTGAGTACAACTGTAAGATGCGGCTCAAAGTGAGTGCGTGAGTGAGTCCCACTGTAGGAAGTAACTCAAAGTGGGTGAGTGAGTGTGTCCCACTGTAGGAAGTGGGCTAGAGTGAGTGAGTGAGTGAGTCCCACTGTAGGAAGCGGCTTAGAGGGAATGAGTGAGTGAGTCCCACTGTAGGAAGCGGGTTAGAGTGAGGGAGTGTCTGAGTTCCACTGTAGGAATAGGTTTAGAGTGAGTGTGTGAGTGAGTCCCAATGTAGGAAGCAGCTCAATGTCAGTGAATGAGAGAGTCCCACCGTACGAAGCGGATTAGAGTGAGTGAGTGAGTGAGTCTCACTGTAGGAAGCGGCTTAGAGTGAGTTAGTGAGTGAGTCCCGCTGTAGGAAGCGGCTTAGAGTTAGTGCGTGAGTGAGTCCCACTGTAGGAAGCGGCTTAGTGTGATTGAGTGAGTGAGTCCCAATGTAGGGCGCGGGTAAGAGTGAGTGAGTGAGTCCACCTGTAGGAAGCGGGATAGAGTGACTGAGTCTGTCCCACTGTAGGAAACCAATTAGAGCGAGTGTGTGAGTGAGTCCCACTGTAAGAAGCGGCTTGGAGTGAGTGAGTGAGTGAGTACCACTATAGGCAGTGGGTTAGAGTGACTGAGTGAGTGAGTCCCACTGTAGGGCGCTGGTTAGAATGAGTGAGTGAGTCCCAATGTAGGGCACAGATTAGAGTGAGTGAGTGTATGAGTACCACTGTAAGATGCGGCTCAAAGTGACTGCGTGACTGAGTCCCACTGTAGGAAGTTGGTTAGAGCGAGTGAGTGAGTGTGTCCCAATGTAGGAAGTTGTTTAGAGTGCGTGAGTGAGTCCCACTGTAGGAAGTAACTCAAAGTGGGTGAGTGAGTTTGTCCCACTGAAGGAAGTGTGTTAGAGTGAGCGAATAAGTGAGTCCCACTGTAGTAAGTGGGTTAGTGTGAGTGAGTGAGTGAGTCCCACTGTAGGAAGCGGCTTAGAGTGAGTGAGTCAGTGAGTCCCACTGTAGGAAGTGGGTAAGATTGAGTGAGTGAGTGAGTCGCACTGTAGGAAGTGGGTTAGATTGAGTGAGTGAGTGAGTCGCACTGTGGGGCGCTCGGTAGAATGAGTGAATGATTTAGTCCCACTGTGGGAAGCAGCTCAAAGTGAGTGAGTGAGTGAGTCCCACTGTAGGAAGCTAGTTTGAGTGGGTGAGTGAGTGAGTCCCGCTGTAAGAAGTGGGTTAGAGTGAGTGAGTGAGTGAGTAATACCAACTGTAGGAAGCGGGTTACAGTGAGTGAGTGATCCCCAATGTAGGGCACAGGTTAGAGTGAGTGAGTGTATGAGTACCACTGTAGGATTCGGCTCAACGTGAGTTAGAGTGAGTGAGTCCCACTGTAGGAAGTAACTCAAAGTGGGTGAGTGAGTGTGTCCCACTGTAGGAAGGTGCTTAGAGTGAGTGAGTGAGTGAGTCCCACTGTAGGAAGCGGGTTAGAGTGACTGAGTGTGTCCCACTGTAGGAAACCAGTTAGAGTGAGTGTGTGAGTGAGTCCCGCAGTAAGAAGCGGCTTAGAGTGAGTGAGTGAGTGAGTACTACTATAGGAAGTGGGTTGGAGTGAGTGAGTGAGTGATAGGGTCCCACTGTAGGAAACGGGTTAGAGTGAGTGAGTGATCCCCAATGTAGGGCACAGGTTAGAGTGAGTGAGTGCATGAGTACCACTGTAAGATGCGGGTCAAAGTGAGTGCGTGAGTGAGCCCCGCTGTAGGAAGTATCTCAATGTGGGTGAGTGAGTGTGTCCCACTGTAGGAAGTGGGTTAGAGTGAGTGAGTGAGTGAGTCCCACTGTAGGGCGGTAGTTAGAATGAGTGAGTGAGTGAGTCCCACTGTAGGAAGCAGATTAGATTGAGTGAGTGATCCCCAATGTAGGGCACAGGTTAGAGTGAGTGAGTGAGTGAGTACCACTGTAGGATGCGGCTCAAAGTGAGTGCGTGATTGAGTCCCACTGTAGGAAGTATCTCAAAGTGGGTGAGTGAGTGTCTCCCACTGAAGGAAGTGGGTTAGAGTGAGCGAGTAAGTGAGTCCCACTGTAGGAAGTGGGTTAGAGTGAGTGAGTGAGTGAGTCCCACTGTAGGAAGCGGCTTAGAGTGAGTGAGTGAGTGAGTCCCACTGTAGGAAGTGGGTAAGATTGAGTGAGTGAGTGAGTCGCACTGTAGGGCGCTGGGTAGAATGAGTGAGTGAGTGAGTCCCAGTGTAGGATGCGGCTCAACGTGAGTGCGTGAGAGAGTCCCACTGTAGGAAGTAATTCAAAGTGGGTGAGTGACTATGTCCCACTGTAGGAAGTTGGTTAGAGTGAGTGTGTGAGTGAGTCCCACTGTAGGAAGCAGCTCAGAGTAGGGGAGTGAGAGCGTCCCAATGTAGGGCGCTGGTTAGAGTGAGTGAGTAAGTCCCACTGTAGGAAGCGGCTTAGAATGAGTGAGTGAGTTAGTCCCACTGTAGGAAGCAGCTCAGTGTAGGGGAGTGAGAGAGTCCTAATGTAGGGGGCTGGTTAGAGTGAGAGTGAGCCCCACTGTAGGAAGCGGCTTAGAGTGAGTGAGTGTGTCCCACTGTAGGAAACGGGTTATAGTGAATATGTGAGAGAGTTCCACTGTAGGAAGCGGCTTAGAGTGAGTTAGTGAGTGAGTACCACTATAGGAAGTGGGTTAGAGTGAGTGAGTGAGTGAGTCCCACTGTAGGAAGCGGGTTAGAGTGACTGAGTGTGTCCCACTGTAGAAAACGGGTTATAGTGAATATGTGAGAGAGTCCCACTGTAAGAAGCGGCTTAGAGTGAGTTAGTGAGTGAGTACCACTATAGGAAGTGGGTTAGAGTGAGTGAGTGAGTGAGTCCCACTGTAGGAAGTTGGTGAGAGTGAGTGAGTGAGTGAGTCTCACTATAGGAAGGGGTTTAGAGTGAGTGAGTGAGTGAGTCCCACTGTAGGAAGCTGCTTAGAGTTAGTGAGTGAGTCCCACTGTAGGAAGCAGGTTAGAATGAGTGAGTGATCCCCAATGTAGGGCACAGGTTAGAGTGAGTGAGTGTATGAGTACCACTGTAGGATGCGGCTCAAAGTGAGTGCGTGAGTGAGTCCCACTGTAGGAAGTATCTCAAAGTGGGTGAGTGAGTGTGTCCCACTGAAGGAAGAGGGGTAGAGTGAGCGAGTAAGTGAGTCCCTCTGTAGGAAGTGGGTTAGAGTGAGTGAGTGAGTGAGTCCCACTGTAGGAAGCGGCTTAGAGTGGGTGAGTGAGGCCCTCTGTAGGAAGCGGGTTAGAGTGAGGGAGTGACTGAGTTCCACTGTACGAATAGGGTTAGAGTGAGTGTGTGAGTGAGTCCCAATGTAGGAAGCAGCTCAATGTCAGTGAATGAGAGAGTCCCACCGTACGAAGCGGCTTAGAGTGAGTTAGTGAGTGAGTCCCGCTGTAGGAAGCGGCTTAGAGTTAGTGAGTGAGTGAGTCCCACTGTAGGAAGCGGCTTAGTGTGATTGAGTGAGTGAGTCCCAATGTAGGGCGCGGGTAAGAGTGAGTGACTGAGTCCCACTGTAGGAAGCGGGATAGAGTGACTGAGTCTGTCCCACTGTAGGAAACCAATTAGAGTGAGTGTGTGAGTGAGTCCCACTATAAGAAGCGGCTTGGAGTGAGTGAGTGAGTGAGTACCACTATAGGCAGTGGGTTAGAGTGACTGAGTGAGTGAGTCGCACTGTAGGGCGCTGGTTAGAATGAGTGAGTGAGTCCCAATGTAGGGCACAGATTAGAGTGAGTGAGTGTATGAGTACCACTGTAAGATGCAGCTCAAAGTGAGTGCGTCAGTGAGTCCCACTGTAGGAAGTAACTCAAAGTGGGTGAGTGAGTGTGTCCCTCTGTAGGAAGTGGGTTAGACTGAGCGAGTAAGTGAGTCCCACTGTAGGAAGTGGGCTAGAGTGAGTGAGTGAGTGAGTCCCACTGTAGGAAGCGTCTTAGAGTGAGTGAGTCCCAATGTAGGAAGCGGCTTAGAGTGAGTGAGTCCCAATGTAGGAAGCGGGTTAGAGTGACTGAGTGTGTCCCACTGTAGGAAACGGGTTAGAGCGAGTGTGTGAGTGAGTCTCACTGTAGGAAGCGGTTTAGAGTGAGTGAGTGAGTGAGTCCCACTGTAGGGCGCTGGGTAGAATGAGTGAGTGAGTGAGTCCCACTGTAGGAAGTGGGGTAGAGTGACTGAGTGTGTCCCACTGTAGGAAACCAGTCATAGTGAGTGTGTGAGTGAGTCCCACTGTAAAAATCAACTCAGAGTGAGTGAGTAAGTCTGTCCCACTGTTGAAACAGGTTAGAGTAACTGAGTGAGTCCCACTGTAGGAAGCAGGTTACTGTAAGTGAGTGACTGAGTCCCACCGTAGGAAGCGGGTTAGAGTGAATGAGTGAGTGCCACTGCAGGGCGCAGGTTAGGGTGAGTGACTGTATGAGTCCCACTGTAGGATGCGGCTCAAAGTGACTGAGTGAGTAATTCGCACTCTAAGGCGCGGGTATGAGTGAGTTAGTGAGTCCCACTGTAGGTAGCGGGTTAGAGTGAGTGACTGAGTGAGTCCCGCTGTAGGAATAGGGTAAGAGTGAGTGAGAGAGTGAGTCCCACTGTAGGAAGCAGCTCAGAGTAGGGGAGTGAGAGAGTCCCAGTGTAGGGGGCTGGTTAGAGTGAGTGAGTGAGTCCCACTGTAGGAAGTGGTTTAGAGTGGCTGAGTGTGTCCCACTGTAGGAAACGTGTTAGAGTGAGTCTGTGAGTGAGTCCCACTGTAAGAAGCGGTTCAGAGTGAGTGAGAGAGTGAGTACCACTATAGGAAGTGGGTTAGAGTGAGTGAGTGAGTGAGTCCCACAGTGGGGCGCTGTTTAGAATGAGTGACTGAGTGAGTCCCGCCGTAGGAAGTGGGTTAGATTGAGTGAGTGATCCCCAATGTAGGGCACAGGTTAGAGTGAGTGAGTGAGTGAGTCCCACTGTAGGAAGCGGCTCACAGTAGGGGAGGGAGAGAGTCCCAGTGTAGGGGGCTGGTTAGAGTGAGTGAGTGAGTCCCACTATAGGAAGCGGGTTAGAGTGACTGAGTGTGTCCCACTGTAGGAAACAGGTTAGAGTGAATATGTGAGAGAGTCCCACTGTAAGAAGCGGCTTAGAGTGAGTGAGTGAGTGAGTCCCACTGTAGCAATTAACTCAAAGTGTGTGAGTGAGTGTGTCCCACTGTAGGAAGCTGGTTAGAGTGACTAAGTGAGTGAGTCTCACTGTAGGAAGTGGTTTAGAGTGAGTGAGTGAGTGAGTCCCACTGTAGGAAGCAGCTCAGAGTAGGGGAGTGGGAGAGTCCCAGTGTAGGGGGCTGGTTAGAGTGAGTGAGTGAGTCCCGCTGTAGGAAGTGGGTTAGAGTGAGTGAGTGAGTGAGTCCCACTGTACTAAGGGGTTTAGAGTGAGTGAGTGATCCCCAATGTAGGGCACAGGTTAGAGTGAGTGAGTGTATGAGTACCACTGTAGGATGCGGCTCAAAGTGAGTGCGTGAGTGAGCCCCGCTGTAGGAAGTATCTCAATGTGGGTGAGTGAGTGTGTCCCACTGTAGAAAGTGGGTTAGAGTGAGTGAGTGAGTGAGTCCCACTGAAGGAAGCGGCTTAGAGGGAGTGAGTGAGTGAGTCCCACTGTAGGAAGCAGCTCAGAGTAGGGGAGTGAGAGAGTCCCAATGTAGGGGGCTGGTTAGAGTGCATGAGCGAGTCCCACTGTAGGAAGCGGCGTAGAGTGAGTGAGTGAGTGAGTCCCACTGTAGGAAGCAGCTCAGAGTAGGGGAGTGAGAGAGTCCCAATGTAGGGGGCTGGTTAGAGTGAGTGAGTGAGTCCCACTGTAGGAAGCGGGTTACTGTGAGTGAGTGAGTACCTCTGTAGGAAGCGGGTTAGAGTGACTGAGTGTGTCCCACTGTAGCAAGCAGGTTAGAGTGAGTGAGTGAGTGAGTCCCACTATAGGGCGCTAGTTAGAATGAGTGAGTGAGTGAGTCCCACTGTAGGAAGCGGGGTAGAGTGACTGAGTTTGTCCCACTGTAGGAAACCAATTAGAATGAGTGTGTGAGTGAGTCCCACTGTAAAAATCAACCCAGTGTGAGTGAGTAAGTGTGTCCCACTGTTGAAACAGGTTAGAGTAACTGAGTGAGTCCCACTGTAGGAAGCGAGTTAGAGTGAGTGAGTGAGTCCCACTGAAGGGCGCAGGTTAGAGTGAGTGAGCGTATGAGTCCCAGTGTAGTAAGCAGCTCAAAGTGAGTGAGTGAGTATTTCGCACTCTAAGGGGCGGATATGAGTGTGTTAGTGAGTCCCACTATAGGTAGCGGGTTAGGCTGAGTGACTGAGTGAGTCCCACTGCAGGAAGCGGCTTAGAGTGAGTGCGTGAGTGAGTCTTACTGTAGGAAGCAGCTCAGAGTAGGGGAGTGAGAGACTCCCAATGTAGGGGGCTGGATTGAGTGAGTGAGTGAGTGAGTCCCGCTGTAGGAATTGGATTAGCGTGATTGAGTGAGTGAGTGAGTCCCACTGTAGGAAGCAGGTTAGAGTGAGTGAGTGATCCCCAATGTAGGGCACAGGTTAGAGTGAGTGAGTGAGTGAGTCACGCTGTAGGAACTGGATTAGCGTGATTGAGTGAGTGAGTGAGTCCCACTGTAGGAAGCAGGTTAGAATGAGTGAGTGATCCCCAATGTAGGGCACAGGTTAGAGTGAGTGAGTGATTGAGTACCACTGTAGGATGCGACTCAAAGTGAGTGCGTGAGTGAGTCCCACTGTAGGAAGTACCTAAAAGTGGGTGAGTGAGTGTGTCCCACTGAAGGAAGTGGGTTAGAGTGAGCGAGTAAGTGAGTCCCACTGTAGGATGTGAGTGAGTGAGTGAGTCACACTGTAGGGCGCTGGGTAGAATGAGTGCGTGAGTCCCACTGTAGGAAGTGGGTTAGATAGAGTGAGTGAGTGAGTCGCACTGTAGGGCGCTCGGTAGAATGAGTGATTGATTCCCACTGTGGGAAGCAGCTCAAAGTGAGTGAGTGAGTGAGTCCCGCTGTAGGAAGTGGGTTAGAGTGAGTGAGTGAATGAGTGAGTCCCACTGTAGGAAGCGGGTTACAGTGAGTGAGTGATCACCAATGCAGGGCACAGGTTAGAGTGAGTGAGTGTAGGAGTACCACTGTAGGATGCGGCTCAAAGTGGGTGAGTAAGTGAGTCGCACTGTAGGAAGCGGGTTAGAGTGAGCGAGTAAGTGAGTCCCACTGTAGGAAGCTGCTTAGAGTGAGTGAGTGAGTGAGTCCCACTGTAGGAAGCGGCTTAGAGTGAGTGAGTGAGTGAGTCCCACTGTAGGAAGCGGGTTGGAGTGACTGAGTGTGTCCCACTGTAGGAAACCAGTTAGACTGAGCGTAAGTGTGTCCCACTGTTGAAACAGGTTAGGGTAACTGAGTGAGTCCCACTGTAGGAAGCAGATTACTGTGAGTGAGAGACTGAGTCCCACCGTAGGAAGCAGGTTAGAGTGAGTGAGTGAGTCCCACTGTAGGAAGCGGGTTACAGTGAGTGAGTGTGTCCCACTATAGGAAACGGGTCAGAGTGAGTGTGTGAGTGAGTCCCACTGTAAAAATCAACTCAGAGTGAGTGAGTAAGTGTGTCCCACAGTTTAAACAGGTTAGGGTATCTGAGTGAGTCCCACTGTAGGAAGCGGATTACTGTGAGTGAGAGACCGAGTCCCACTGTAGGAAGTGGGGTAGAGTGAGTGAGTGAGTGAGTCGCTCTGTAGGGCGCTGGTTAGAGTGAATGAATGATTGACTCCGACTGCAGGAAGCGGGTTAGAGTGAGTGAGTGAGTGAGTCCCACTGTAGGAAGCTGCTTAGAGTTAGTGAGTGAGTCCCACTGTAGGAAGCAGGTTAGAATGAGTGAGTGATCCCCAATGTAGGGCACAGGTTAGAGTGAGTGAGTGTATGAGTACCACTGTAGGATGCGGCTCAAAGTGAGTGCGTGAGTGAGTCCCACTGTAGGAAGTATCTCAAAGTGGGTGAGTGAGTGTGTCCCACTGAAGGAAGAGGGGTAGAGTGAGCGAGTAAGTGAGTCCCTCTGTAGGAAGTGGGTTAGAGTGAGTGAGTGAGTGAGTCCCACTGTAGGAAGCGGCTTAGAGTGGGTGAGTGAGGCCCTCTGTAGGAAGCGGGTTAGAGTGAGGGAGTGACTGAGTTCCACTGTACGAATAGGGTTAGAGTGAGTGTGTGAGTGAGTCCCAATGTAGGAAGCAGCTCAATGTCAGTGAATGAGAGAGTCCCACCGTACGAAGCGGCTTAGAGTGAGTTAGTGAGTGAGTCCCGCTGTAGGAAGCGGCTTAGAGTTAGTGAGTGAGTGAGTCCCACTGTAGGAAGCGGCTTAGTGTGATTGAGTGAGTGAGTCCCAATGTAGGGCGCGGGTAAGAGTGAGTGACTGAGTCCCACTGTAGGAAGCGGGATAGAGTGACTGAGTCTGTCCCACTGTAGGAAACCAATTAGAGTGAGTGTGTGAGTGAGTCCCACTATAAGAAGCGGCTTGGAGTGAGTGAGTGAGTGAGTACCACTATAGGCAGTGGGTTAGAGTGACTGAGTGAGTGAGTCGCACTGTAGGGCGCTGGTTAGAATGAGTGAGTGAGTCCCAATGTAGGGCACAGATTAGAGTGAGTGAGTGTATGAGTACCACTGTAAGATGCAGCTCAAAGTGAGTGCGTCAGTGAGTCCCACTGTAGGAAGTAACTCAAAGTGGGTGAGTGAGTGTGTCCCTCTGTAGGAAGTGGGTTAGACTGAGCGAGTAAGTGAGTCCCACTGTAGGAAGTGGGCTAGAGTGAGTGAGTGAGTGAGTCCCACTGTAGGAAGCAGCTCAGAGTAGGAGAGTGAGAGTGTCCCAATGTAGGGGGCTGGTTAGAGTGAGTGAGTGAGTCCCACTGTAGGAAGCGTCTTAGAGTGAGTGAGTCCCAATGTAGGAAGCGGCTTAGAGTGAGTGAGTCCCAATGTAGGAAGCGGGTTGGAGTGACTGAGTGTGTCCCACTGTAGGAAACGGGTTAGAGCGAGTGTGTGAGTGAGTCTCACTGTAGGAAGCGGTTTAGAGTGAGTGAGTGAGTGAGTCCCACTGTAGGGCGCTGGGTAGAATGAGTGAGTGAGTGAGTCCCACTGTAGGAAGTGGGGTAGAGTGACTGAGTGTGTCCCACTGTAGGAAACCAGTCATAGTGAGTGTGTGAGTGAGTCCCACTGTAAAAATCAACTCAGAGTGAGTGAGTAAGTCTGTCCCACTGTTTAAACAGGTTAGAGTAACTGAGTGAGTCCCACTGTAGGAAGCAGGTTACTGTAAGTGAGTGACTGAGTCCCACCGTAGGAAGCGGGTTAGAGTGAATGAGTGAGTGCCACTGCAGGGCGCAGGTTAGGGTGAGTGACTGTATGAGTCCCACTGTAGGATGCGGCTCAAAGTGACTGAGTGAGTAATTCGCACTCTAAGGCGCGGGTATGAGTGAGTTAGTGAGTCCCACTGTAGGTAGCGGGTTAGAGTGAGTGACTGAGTGAGTCCCGCTGTAGGAATAGGGTAAGAGTGAGTGAGAGAGTGAGTCCCACTGTAGGAAGCAGCTCAGAGTAGGGGAGTGAGAGAGTCCCAGTGTAGGGGGCTGGTTAGAGTGAGTGAGTGAGTCCCACTGTAGGAAGTGGTTTAGAGTGGCTGAGTGTGTCCCACTGTAGGAAACGTGTTAGAGTGAGTCTGTGAGTGAGTCCCACTGTAAGAAGCGGTTCAGAGTGAGTGAGAGAGTGAGTACCACTATAGGAAGTGGGTTAGAGTGAGTGAGTGAGTGAGTCCCACAGTGGGGCGCTGTTTAGAATGAGTGACTGAGTGAGTCCCGCCGTAGGAAGTGGGTTAGATTGAGTGAGTGATCCCCAATGTAGGGCACAGGTTAGAGTGAGTGAGTGAGTGAGTCCCACTGTAGGAAGCGGCTCACAGTAGGGGAGGGAGAGAGTCCCAGTGTAGGGGGCTGGTTAGAGTGAGTGAGTGAGTCCCACTATAGGAAGCGGGTTAGAGTGACTGAGTGTGTCCCACTGTAGGAAACAGGTTAGAGTGAATATGTGAGAGAGTCCCACTGTAAGAAGCGGCTTAGAGTGAGTGAGTGAGTGAGTCCCACTGTAGCAATTAACTCAAAGTGTGTGAGTGAGTGTGTCCCACTGTAGGAAGCTGGTTAGAGTGACTAAGTGAGTGAGTCTCACTGTAGGAAGTGGTTTAGAGTGAGTGAGTGAGTGAGTCCCACTGTAGGAAGCAGCTCAGAGTAGGGGAGTGGGAGAGTCCCAGTGTAGGGGGCTGGTTAGAGTGAGTGAGTGAGTCCCGCTGTAGGAAGTGGGTTAGAGTGAGTGAGTGAGTGAGTCCCACTGTACTAAGGGGTTTAGAGTGAGTGAGTGATCCCCAATGTAGGGCACAGGTTAGAGTGAGTGAGTGTATGAGTACCACTGTAGGATGCGGCTCAAAGTGAGTGCGTGAGTGAGCCCCGCTGTAGGAAGTATCTCAATGTGGGTGAGTGAGTGTGTCCCACTGTAGAAAGTGGGTTAGAGTGAGTGAGTGAGTGAGTCCCACTGAAGGAAGCGGCTTAGAGGGAGTGAGTGAGTGAGTCCCACTGTAGGAAGCAGCTCAGAGTAGGGGAGTGAGAGAGTCCCAATGTAGGGGGCTGGTTAGAGTGCATGAGCGAGTCCCACTGTAGGAAGCGGCGTAGAGTGAGTGAGTGAGTGAGTCCCACTGTAGGAAGCAGCTCAGAGTAGGGGAGTGAGAGAGTCCCAATGTAGGGGGCTGGTTAGAGTGAGTGAGTGAGTCCCACTGTAGGAAGCGGGTTACTGTGAGTGAGTGAGTACCTCTGTAGGAAGCGGGTTAGAGTGACTGAGTGTGTCCCACTGTAGCAAGCAGGTTAGAGTGAGTGAGTGAGTGAGTCCCACTATAGGGCGCTAGTTAGAATGAGTGAGTGAGTGAGTCCCACTGTAGGAAGCGGGGTAGAGTGACTGAGTTTGTCCCACTGTAGGAAACCAATTAGAATGAGTGTGTGAGTGAGTCCCACTGTAAAAATCAACCCAGTGTGAGTGAGTAAGTGTGTCCCACTGTTGAAACAGGTTAGAGTAACTGAGTGAGTCCCACTGTAGGAAGCGAGTTAGAGTGAGTGAGTGAGTCCCACTGAAGGGCGCAGGTTAGAGTGAGTGAGCGTATGAGTCCCAGTGTAGTAAGCAGCTCAAAGTGAGTGAGTGAGTATTTCGCACTCTAAGGGGCGGATATGAGTGTGTTAGTGAGTCCCACTATAGGTAGCGGGTTAGGCTGAGTGACTGAGTGAGTCCCACTGCAGGAAGCGGCTTAGAGTGAGTGCGTGAGTGAGTCTTACTGTAGGAAGCAGCTCAGAGTAGGGGAGTGAGAGACTCCCAATGTAGGGGGCTGGATTGAGTGAGTGAGTGAGTGAGTCCCGCTGTAGGAATTGGATTAGCGTGATTGAGTGAGTGAGTGAGTCCCACTGTAGGAAGCAGGTTAGAGTGAGTGAGTGATCCCCAATGTAGGGCACAGGTTAGAGTGAGTGAGTGAGTGAGTCACGCTGTAGGAACTGGATTAGCGTGATTGAGTGAGTGAGTGAGTCCCACTGTAGGAAGCAGGTTAGAATGAGTGAGTGATCCCCAATGTAGGGCACAGGTTAGAGTGAGTGAGTGATTGAGTACCACTGTAGGATGCGACTCAAAGTGAGTGCGTGAGTGAGTCCCACTGTAGGAAGTACCTAAAAGTGGGTGAGTGAGTGTGTCCCACTGAAGGAAGTGGGTTAGAGTGAGCGAGTAAGTGAGTCCCACTGTAGGATGTGAGTGAGTGAGTGAGTCACACTGTAGGGCGCTGGGTAGAATGAGTGCGTGAGTCCCACTGTAGGAAGTGGGTTAGATAGAGTGAGTGAGTGAGTCGCACTGTAGGGCGCTCGGTAGAATGAGTGATTGATTCCCACTGTGGGAAGCAGCTCAAAGTGAGTGAGTGAGTGAGTCCCGCTGTAGGAAGTGGGTTAGAGTGAGTGAGTGAATGAGTGAGTCCCACTGTAGGAAGCGGGTTACAGTGAGTGAGTGATCACCAATGCAGGGCACAGGTTAGAGTGAGTGAGTGTAGGAGTACCACTGTAGGATGCGGCTCAAAGTGGGTGAGTAAGTGAGTCGCACTGTAGGAAGCGGGTTAGAGTGAGCGAGTAAGTGAGTCCCACTGTAGGAAGCTGCTTAGAGTGAGTGAGTGAGTGAGTCCCACTGTAGGAAGCGGCTTAGAGTGAGTGAGTGAGTGAGTCCCACTGTAGGAAGCGGGTTGGAGTGACTGAGTGTGTCCCACTGTAGGAAACCAGTTAGACTGAGCGTAAGTGTGTCCCACTGTTGAAACAGGTTAGGGTAACTGAGTGAGTCCCACTGTAGGAAGCAGATTACTGTGAGTGAGAGACTGAGTCCCACCGTAGGAAGCAGGTTAGAGTGAGTGAGTGAGTCCCACTGTAGGAAGCGGGTTACAGTGAGTGAGTGTGTCCCACTATAGGAAACGGGTCAGAGTGAGTGTGTGAGTGAGTCCCACTGTAAAAATCAACTCAGAGTGAGTGAGTAAGTGTGTCCCACAGTTTAAACAGGTTAGGGTATCTGAGTGAGTCCCACTGTAGGAAGCGGATTACTGTGAGTGAGAGACCGAGTCCCACTGTAGGAAGTGGGGTAGAGTGAGTGAGTGAGTGAGTCGCTCTGTAGGGCGCTGGTTAGAGTGAATGAATGATTGACTCCGACTGCAGGAAGCGGGTTAGAGTGAGTGAGTGAGTGAGTCCCACTGTAGGAAGCTGCTTAGAGTTAGTGAGTGAGTCCCACTGTAGGAAGCAGGTTAGAATGAGTGAGTGATCCCCAATGTAGGGCACAGGTTAGAGTGAGTGAGTGTATGAGTACCACTGTAGGATGCGGCTCAAAGTGAGTGCGTGAGTGAGTCCCACTGTAGGAAGTATCTCAAAGTGGGTGAGTGAGTGTGTCCCACTGAAGGAAGAGGGGTAGAGTGAGCGAGTAAGTGAGTCCCTCTGTAGGAAGTGGGTTAGAGTGAGTGAGTGAGTGAGTCCCACTGTAGGAAGCGGCTTAGAGTGGGTGAGTGAGGCCCTCTGTAGGAAGCGGGTTAGAGTGAGGGAGTGACTGAGTTCCACTGTACGAATAGGGTTAGAGTGAGTGTGTGAGTGAGTCCCAATGTAGGAAGCAGCTCAATGTCAGTGAATGAGAGAGTCCCACCGTACGAAGCGGCTTAGAGTGAGTTAGTGAGTGAGTCCCGCTGTAGGAAGCGGCTTAGAGTTAGTGAGTGAGTGAGTCCCACTGTAGGAAGCGGCTTAGTGTGATTGAGTGAGTGAGTCCCAATGTAGGGCGCGGGTAAGAGTGAGTGACTGAGTCCCACTGTAGGAAGCGGGATAGAGTGACTGAGTCTGTCCCACTGTAGGAAACCAATTAGAGTGAGTGTGTGAGTGAGTCCCACTATAAGAAGCGGCTTGGAGTGAGTGAGTGAGTGAGTACCACTATAGGCAGTGGGTTAGAGTGACTGAGTGAGTGAGTCGCACTGTAGGGCGCTGGTTAGAATGAGTGAGTGAGTCCCAATGTAGGGCACAGATTAGAGTGAGTGAGTGTATGAGTACCACTGTAAGATGCAGCTCAAAGTGAGTGCGTCAGTGAGTCCCACTGTAGGAAGTAACTCAAAGTGGGTGAGTGAGTGTGTCCCTCTGTAGGAAGTGGGTTAGACTGAGCGAGTAAGTGAGTCCCACTGTAGGAAGTGGGCTAGAGTGAGTGAGTGAGTGAGTCCCACTGTAGGAAGCAGCTCAGAGTAGGAGAGTGAGAGTGTCCCAATGTAGGGGGCTGGTTAGAGTGAGTGAGTGAGTCCCACTGTAGGAAGCGTCTTAGAGTGAGTGAGTCCCAATGTAGGAAGCGGCTTAGAGTGAGTGAGTCCCAATGTAGGAAGCGGGTTGGAGTGACTGAGTGTGTCCCACTGTAGGAAACGGGTTAGAGCGAGTGTGTGAGTGAGTCTCACTGTAGGAAGCGGTTTAGAGTGAGTGAGTGAGTGAGTCCCACTGTAGGGCGCTGGGTAGAATGAGTGAGTGAGTGAGTCCCACTGTAGGAAGTGGGGTAGAGTGACTGAGTGTGTCCCACTGTAGGAAACCAGTCATAGTGAGTGTGTGAGTGAGTCCCACTGTAAAAATCAACTCAGAGTGAGTGAGTAAGTCTGTCCCACTGTTGAAACAGGTTAGAGTAACTGAGTGAGTCCCACTGTAGGAAGCAGGTTACTGTAAGTGAGTGACTGAGTCCCACCGTAGGAAGCGGGTTAGAGTGAATGAGTGAGTGCCACTGCAGGGCGCAGGTTAGGGTGAGTGACTGTATGAGTCCCACTGTAGGATGCGGCTCAAAGTGACTGAGTGAGTAATTCGCACTCTAAGGCGCGGGTATGAGTGAGTTAGTGAGTCCCACTGTAGGTAGCGGGTTAGAGTGAGTGACTGAGTGAGTCCCGCTGTAGGAATAGGGTAAGAGTGAGTGAGAGAGTGAGTCCCACTGTAGGAAGCAGCTCAGAGTAGGGGAGTGAGAGAGTCCCAGTGTAGGGGGCTGGTTAGAGTGAGTGAGTGAGTCCCACTGTAGGAAGTGGTTTAGAGTGGCTGAGTGTGTCCCACTGTAGGAAACGTGTTAGAGTGAGTCTGTGAGTGAGTCCCACTGTAAGAAGCGGTTCAGAGTGAGTGAGAGAGTGAGTACCACTATAGGAAGTGGGTTAGAGTGAGTGAGTGAGTGAGTCCCACAGTGGGGCGCTGTTTAGAATGAGTGACTGAGTGAGTCCCGCCGTAGGAAGTGGGTTAGATTGAGTGAGTGATCCCCAATGTAGGGCACAGGTTAGAGTGAGTGAGTGAGTGAGTCCCACTGTAGGAAGCGGCTCACAGTAGGGGAGGGAGAGAGTCCCAGTGTAGGGGGCTGGTTAGAGTGAGTGAGTGAGTCCCACTATAGGAAGCGGGTTAGAGTGACTGAGTGTGTCCCACTGTAGGAAACAGGTTAGAGTGAATATGTGAGAGAGTCCCACTGTAAGAAGCGGCTTAGAGTGAGTGAGTGAGTGAGTCCCACTGTAGCAATTAACTCAAAGTGTGTGAGTGAGTGTGTCCCACTGTAGGAAGCTGGTTAGAGTGACTAAGTGAGTGAGTCTCACTGTAGGAAGTGGTTTAGAGTGAGTGAGTGAGTGAGTCCCACTGTAGGAAGCAGCTCAGAGTAGGGGAGTGGGAGAGTCCCAGTGTAGGGGGCTGGTTAGAGTGAGTGAGTGAGTCCCGCTGTAGGAAGTGGGTTAGAGTGAGTGAGTGAGTGAGTCCCACTGTACTAAGGGGTTTAGAGTGAGTGAGTGATCCCCAATGTAGGGCACAGGTTAGAGTGAGTGAGTGTATGAGTACCACTGTAGGATGCGGCTCAAAGTGAGTGCGTGAGTGAGCCCCGCTGTAGGAAGTATCTCAATGTGGGTGAGTGAGTGTGTCCCACTGTAGAAAGTGGGTTAGAGTGAGTGAGTGAGTGAGTCCCACTGAAGGAAGCGGCTTAGAGGGAGTGAGTGAGTGAGTCCCACTGTAGGAAGCAGCTCAGAGTAGGGGAGTGAGAGAGTCCCAATGTAGGGGGCTGGTTAGAGTGCATGAGCGAGTCCCACTGTAGGAAGCGGCGTAGAGTGAGTGAGTGAGTGAGTCCCACTGTAGGAAGCAGCTCAGAGTAGGGGAGTGAGAGAGTCCCAATGTAGGGGGCTGGTTAGAGTGAGTGAGTGAGTCCCACTGTAGGAAGCGGGTTACTGTGAGTGAGTGAGTACCTCTGTAGGAAGCGGGTTAGAGTGACTGAGTGTGTCCCACTGTAGCAAGCAGGTTAGAGTGAGTGAGTGAGTGAGTCCCACTATAGGGTGCTAGTTAGAATGAGTGAGTGAGTGAGTCCCACTGTAGGAAGCGGGGTAGAGTGACTGAGTTTGTCCCACTGTAGGAAACCAATTAGAATGAGTGTGTGAGTGAGTCCCACTGTAAAAATCAACCCAGTGTGAGTGAGTAAGTGTGTCCCACTGTTGAAACAGGTTAGAGTAACTGAGTGAGTCCCACTGTAGGAAGTGAGTTAGAGTGAGTGAGTGAGTCCCACTGAAGGGCGCAGGTTAGAGTGAGTGAGCGTATGAGTCCCAGTGTAGTAAGCAGCTCAAAGTGAGTGAGTGAGTATTTCGCACTCTAAGGGGCGGATATGAGTGTGTTAGTGAGTCCCACTATAGGTAGCGGGTTAGGCTGAGTGACTGAGTGAGTCCCACTGCAGGAAGCGGCTTAGAGTGAGTGCGTGAGTGAGTCTTACTGTAGGAAGCAGCTCAGAGTAGGGGAGTGAGAGACTCCCAATGTAGGGGGCTGGATTGAGTGAGTGAGTGAGTGAGTCCCGCTGTAGGAATTGGATTAGCGTGATTGAGTGAGTGAGTGAGTCCCACTGTAGGAAGCAGGTTAGAGTGAGTGAGTGATCCCCAATGTAGGGCACAGGTTAGAGTGAGTGAGTGAGTGAGTCACGCTGTAGGAACTGGATTAGCGTGATTGAGTGAGTGAGTGAGTCCCACTGTAGGAAGCAGGTTAGAATGAGTGAGTGATCCCCAATGTAGGGCACAGGTTAGAGTGAGTGAGTGATTGAGTACCACTGTAGGATGCGACTCAAAGTGAGTGCGTGAGTGAGTCCCACTGTAGGAAGTACCTAAAAGTGGGTGAGTGAGTGTGTCCCACTGAAGGAAGTGGGTTAGAGTGAGCGAGTAAGTGAGTCCCACTGTAGGATGTGAGTGAGTGAGTGAGTCACACTGTAGGGCGCTGGGTAGAATGAGTGCGTGAGTCCCACTGTAGGAAGTGGGTTAGATAGAGTGAGTGAGTGAGTCGCACTGTAGGGCGCTCGGTAGAATGAGTGATTGATTCCCACTGTGGGAAGCAGCTCAAAGTGAGTGAGTGAGTGAGTCCCGCTGTAGGAAGTGGGTTAGAGTGAGTGAGTGAATGAGTGAGTCCCACTGTAGGAAGCGGGTTACAGTGAGTGAGTGATCACCAATGCAGGGCACAGGTTAGAGTGAGTGAGTGTAGGAGTACCACTGTAGGATGCGGCTCAAAGTGGGTGAGTAAGTGAGTCGCACTGTAGGAAGCGGGTTAGAGTGAGCGAGTAAGTGAGTCCCACTGTAGGAAGCTGCTTAGAGTGAGTGAGTGAGTGAGTCCCACTGTAGGAAGCGGCTTAGAGTGAGTGAGTGAGTGAGTCCCACTGTAGGAAGCGGGTTGGAGTGACTGAGTGTGTCCCACTGTAGGAAACCAGTTAGACTGAGCGTAAGTGTGTCCCACTGTTGAAACAGGTTAGGGTAACTGAGTGAGTCCCACTGTAGGAAGCAGATTACTGTGAGTGAGAGACTGAGTCCCACCGTAGGAAGCAGGTTAGAGTGAGTGAGTGAGTCCCACTGTAGGAAGCGGGTTACAGTGAGTGAGTGTGTCCCACTATAGGAAACGGGTCAGAGTGAGTGTGTGAGTGAGTCCCACTGTAAAAATCAACTCAGAGTGAGTGAGTAAGTGTGTCCCACAGTTTAAACAGGTTAGGGTATCTGAGTGAGTCCCACTGTAGGAAGCGGATTACTGTGAGTGAGAGACCGAGTCCCACTGTAGGAAGTGGGGTAGAGTGAGTGAGTGAGTGAGTCGCTCTGTAGGGCGCTGGTTAGAGTGAATGAATGATTGACTCCGACTGCAGGAAGCGGGTTAGAGTGGGTGAGTGAGTGAGTCCTAGTTTAGGGCGCAGGTTAGAGTGAGTGGATGAGTCCCACTGTAGGAAGCAGATTACTGTGAGTGAGAGACTGAGTCCCACCGTAGGAAGCAGGTTAGAGTGAGTGAGTGAGTCCCACTGTAGGAAGCGGGTTAGAGTGACTGAGTGTGTCCCACTATAGGAAACGGGTCAGAGTGAGTGTGTGAGTGAGTCCCACTGTAAAAATCAACTCAGAGTTAGTGAGTAAGTGTGTCCCACAGTTTAAACAGGTTAGGGTATCTGAGTGAGTCCCACTGTAGGAAGCGGATTACTGTGAGTGAGAGACCGAGTCCCTCTGTAGGAAGTGGGGTAGAGTGAGTGAGTGAGTGAGTCGCTCTGTAGGGCGCTGGTTAGAGTGAATGAATGATTGACTCCGACTGCAGGAAGCGGGTTAGAGTGGGTGAGTGAGTGAGTCCTAGTTTAGGGCGCAGGTTAGAGTGAGTGGATGAGTCCCACTGTAGGAAGCGGGTTAAAGTGAGTGAGTGAGTCCCACTGGAGGGCGCAGTTCAGAGTGAGTGAGTGAGGGAGTCCCACTGTAGGGCGCGGGTTAGAGTGAGTGAGTTTATGAGTCCCACAGTAGGAAACGGGTTAGAGTGAGGGAGTGCGTAGTCGCACTGTAGGGCACTGGTTAGAATTAGTGAGTGTGTGAGTCCCACTGTAGGAAGCGGGTAACTGTGAGCGAGCGAGTGAGTCCCACTGTAGGAAGTGGGGTAGAGTGAGTGAGTGAGTGAGTCGCTCTGTAGGGCGCTGGTTAGAGTGAATTAATGTTTGACTCTGACTGCAGGAAGCAGGTTAGAGTGGGTGAGTGAAGTGAGTCCTGGTGTAGGAAGCGGGTTAGAGTGAGTGAGTCCTAGTGTAGGAAGTTAGAGTGGGTGAGCGACTGAGTCTCGCTGTAGGAAGTGAGTTAGATTGAGTGAGTGAGTGAGTCGCACTGTCGGGCGCTGGTTAGAATGAGTGAGTGAGTGAGTCCCACTGTAGGAAGCGGATTACTGTGAGTGAGTGACTGAGTCCCACTGTAGAAAGTGGGTTAGAGTGACTGACTGTGTCCCACTGTAGGAAACCAGTTAGAGTGAGTGTAAGTGTGTCCCACTGTTCAAACAGGTTAGGGTAACTGAGTGAGTCCCACTGTAGGAAGCGGATTACTGTGAGTGAGAGACTGAGTCCCACCGTGTCGCACTGTGGGGCGCTGGTTAGAATGAGTGAGTGAGTGAGTCCCACTATAGGAAGCGTGTTAGAGTGAGTGAGTGAGTCCCACTGTAGGAAACGGGTTAAAGTTAGTGAGTGAGTCCCACTTTAGGAAAAGGGTAAGAGTGAGTTAGTCCCATTCTAGCACGCGGGTTAGAGTGAGTGCGTGAATCCCACTGTAGGAAGCGGGTTAGAGTGATTATGTGCGTCCCACTGAAGGAAACGGGTTAGAGTGAGTGAGTGCGTTCCACTGTTGAAAGCAGGTTACTGTGATTGAAACAGTCCCAGTGTAGGGCGCGGGTTGGAGTGAGTGAGTGAGTCCACTGTAGGAAGCGGGTTTGAGTGAGTGAGTGAGTCCCACTGTAGGAAGCGGGTTTGAGTGAGTGAGTGAGTCCCACTGTAGGAAGCGGGTTAGAGTGAGTGAGTGAGTGACTCCCACTGTAGGAAGCGAGTTAGAGTGAGCGAGTGAGTCCCACTGTAGGGCGCGGGTTAAAGTGAGTGAGTGAGTGAGTCTCACTATAGGAAGCGGGTTAGAGTAAGTGAGTGAGTCCCAGTGTAGGGTGCAGGTTAGAGTGAGTGAGTCCCACTGTAGGAAGCGGGTTAGAGTGACTGAGTGAGTGAGTCTCACTGCAGGAAGTGGGTTAGAATGAGTGAGTGAGTGATTCGCACTGTACGGCGCTGGTTAGAATGAGTGAGTGAGTCAGTCCCACAGTTTGAAGCAGGTTAGAGTGAGCGAGTGAGTCCCACTGTAGAAAGTGGGTTACTGTGAGTGAGTGACTGAGTCCCAGAGTAGGAAGCGGGTTAGACTGAGTGATTCCCACTGTAGGGCGCAGGTTAGAGTGAGTGAGTGTATGAGTCCCACAGTAGGAAGCGGCTCCAAGTGAGTGAGTGAGTGAGTCCCACTGTAGGAAGCAACTCAGAGTGGGTGAGCGAGTGTGTCCTATTTTAGAAAGCGGGTTACTGTGAGTGAGTGCGTCCCACTTTAGGACACGGGTAAGAGTGAGTTAGTCTCAATGTAGGGCGCGGGTTAGAGTGAGTGCGTGAGTCCCACTGTAGGAAGTGGGTTAGAGTTAGTATGTGCGTCCCACTGTAGGAAACGTGTTAGAACGAGTGAGTGAGTCCCTCTGTTGAAAGCAGGTTACTGTGAGTGAGCGAGTCCCAGTGTAGGGAGCGGGTTGGAGTGAGTGAGTGAGTCCACTGTAGGAAGCGGGTTACAGTGTGTCGCGACAGAGGGAAGACACAGTCACTCAATATGAGTGATCAGCAGACTTCGTTTATTGTCTCTTACAGTCACCTTTTATGCCTTCTTATAATTAGCTCATACATATTACAAAAGTTAAGCTCATTATTGGTTAGTTGCCTAAATACCAAGCCCACCCCTTGTTTCTCTTCTGTAGTTATCTGTTCCCATCAGCAACATTCTTTTCCCACCTAAATCTTCCAGTTACTGTGTAACAAGGACAGCCAAAGACAGTGTATTTTGCTTTACTTCAGATAAGCTGAGCGATGTGCATTTTTGTCCAGCCAGCAGGACTATGTCTATGTGACCCTTTTCAGCTAGCCAGTTATCCACAACAGTGGGTGAGTAAGTCCCACCGTAGAGCGCGGGTTTGAGTGAGTGAGTCCCACTGTAGGAAGCGGGTTAGAGTGAGTGAGTGAGTGAGTCCCACTGTAGGAAGGGTATTAGAATGAGTAAGTGAGTGAGTCGCGCTGTAGGGCGCGTGTTAGACTGAGAGAGTAAGTGTGTCACGCTGCAGGAAGTAGATTAGAGAGAGTGAGTGCTTCCCACTGTAGGAAACGGTTAGAGTGAGTGAGTGAGTGATTCGTGCTGTAGGGCGCTGGTTTAGAGTGAGGGAGTGACTGAGTCCCACTGTAGGAAACGGATTAGAGCGAGTGTAGCGAGTGAGTCCCGCTGTAGGAATCCGGTTAGAGTGAGTGAGTGAGTCCCACTGAAGGGAGCGGGTAACCTTGAGTAACTGAGTCCCACTGTAGGAACGGGATAGAGTGAGTGAGTGATCCCCACTGTTGAAGTGGGTTATAGTGAGTGAGTGAGTGAGTCCCACAGTAGGAAGCGACTTACAGTGATTGAGTGAGTCCACTGTAGGAAGTGGGTTAGAGTGAGTGAGTGAGTGAGTGAGTCGCGCTGTAGGGCGCTGGTTTAGAGTGAGTGAGTGAGTGAGTAGCACTGTAGGAAGCGGGTTGGAGTGAGTGAGTGAGTGAGTCCAACTGTAGGAAGAGGGTTAGAGTGAGTGAGTGAGTGAGTCGCACTGTAGGGAGCAGGTTAGAATGAGTGAGTGAGTGAGTCCCACTGTAGGAAACGGGTTAGAGTGAGTGAGTGAGTCCCACTGTAAAACGCGGGTTAGAGTGAGTGAGTGAGTGATTCGCGCTGTAGGGCGCTGGTTTAGAGTGAGTGAGTGACTGAGGCCCACTGTAGGAAACGGGTTAGAGCGAGTGTAGCGAGTGAGTCCCTCTGTAGGAATCCGGTTAGAGTGAGTGAGTGAGTCCCACTGAAGGGAGCGGGTGACCTTGAGTGACTGAGTCCCACTGTTGGAACGGGTTAGAGTGAGTGAGTGATCCCCACTGTTGAAGCGGGTTATAGTGAGTGAGTGAGTCCCACAGTAGGAAGCGGCTTACAGTGATTGAGTGAGTCCCACTGTAGGAAGTGGGTAAGAGTGAGTGAGTGAGTGAGTAGCAGTGTAGGAAGCAGGTTAGACTGAGTGAGTGAGTGATTTAGTCCCACTGTAGGAAGTGGGTAAGAGTGAGTGAGTGAGTGAGTAGCAGTGTAGGAAGCAGGTTAGAGTGAGTGAGTGAGTGAGTGAGTCCCACTGTAGGAAGTGGGTTAGAATGAGTGAGTGAGTCGCGATGTAGGGCGTGTGTTAGAGTGAGCGAGTGATTTAGTCCCACTGTAGGAAGTGGGTTAGAGTGAGTGAGTCCCACTGTAAAACGCGGGTTAGAGTGAGTGATTGTGTCCCACTGTTGAAACGGGTTAGACTGAGTCAGTGAGCAGCACTGTAGGAAGCGGGTTAGAGTGAGTGTGTGAGTAAGTCGCACTGTAGGAAGCGGGTTAGAGTGAGTGAGTGAGTCCCACATAAGGGAGCGGGTTCCCTTGAGTGACTGAGTCCCACTGTAGGAAACGGGTTAGAGTGAGTGAGTGAGTGAGTCCAACTGTAGGAGGTGGGTTAGAATTAGTGAGTAAGTGAGTCGCGATGTAGGGCACGTGTTAGAGTGAGCGAATGATTTAGTCCCACTGTAGGAAGTGGGTTAGAGTGAGTGAGTGAGCTAGTCGCACTGTAGGGAGCAGGTTAGAATGACTGAGTGAGTGTGTCCCACTTTACGAAACAGGTTTAGAGTGAGTGAGTAGTTCCCAATGTAGGGCGCGGGTAAGAGTGAGTGAGTGCATCTCTACTGTAGGAAGCGGGTTAGAGTGAGTGAGTGTGTGAGTCCCACAGTAGGAAGCAGCTTAGAGCGAGTGAGTAAGTGAGTCCCACTGTAGGAAGCGGTTTAGAGTAAGCGAGTGAGTCCCACTGTAGGAACAAGTTAGAGCGAGTGACTGCGTCCCACTGTTGAAACGGGTTAGAGTGAGTGAGTGAGTAGCACTGTAGGAAGCGGGTTATGGTGAGTGAGTGAGTGAGTCCCACTGTAGGAAACGGGTTAGAGCGAGTGAGTAAGTGAGTCCCACTGTAGGAAGCGGTTTAGAGTAAGCGAGTGAGTCCCACTGTAGGAACAAGATAGAGAGAGTGAGTTCGTCCCACTGTTGAAACGGATAAGAGTGAGTGAGTGAGTAGCACTGTAGGAAGCGGGTTAGAGTGAGTGAGTGAGTGAGTCTCCCTGTAGGAAACGGGTTAGAGCGAGTGAGTGAGTGAGTCGCACTGTATTAAGGGGGTTAGAGTGAGTGAGTGAGTCCCACTGAAGGGAGCGGGTTCCCTTGAGTGACTGAGTCCCACTGTAGGAAACGGGTTAGAGTGAGTGAGTGAGTGAGTCCAACTGTAGGAGGTGGGTTAGAATTAGTGAGTGAGTGAGTCGCGATGTAGGGCGCGTGTTAGAGTGAGCGAGTGATTTAGTCCCACTGTAGGAAGTGGGTTAGAGTGAGTGAGTGAGTGAGTCCCACAGTAGGGAGCAGGTCAGAATGAGTGAGTGAGTGTGTCCCACTGTACGAAACAAGTTTAGAGTGAGTGAGTGGTTCCCAATGTAGGGCGTGGGTAAGAGTGAGTGAGTGCATCTCTACTGTAGGAAGTGGGTTAGAGTGAGTGAGTGAGTCCCACTGTAGGAAACGGGTTAGAGTGAGTGAGTGAGTCCCATTGTTGGAAGTGGGTTAGAGCGAGTGACTGCGTCCCACTGTTGAAACGGGTTAGAGTGAGTGAGTGAGTAGCACTGCAGGAAGCGGGTTAGAGTGAGTGAGTGAGTGAGTCCCACTGTAGGAAACGGGTTAGAGTGAGTGAGTGAGCGAGTCCAACTGTAGGAGGTGTATTAGAATGAGTAAGTGAGTGAGTCGCGCTGTAGGGCGCATGTTAGACTGAGAGAGTGAGTGAGTCACGCTGCAGTAAGTGGATTAGAGAGAGTGAGTGCTTCCCACTGTAGGAAACGGATTAGAGTGAGTGAGTGAGTCCCACTTTAGGAAGCGGGTTAGTATGAGTGAGTGAGTGATTCGCGCTGTAGGGCGCTGGTTTAGAGTGAGTGAGTGACTGAGGCCCACTGTAGGAAACGGGTTAGAGCGAGTGTAGCGAGTCCTGCTGTAGGAATCCGGTTAGAGTGAGTGAGTGAGTCCCACTGAAGGGAGCGGGTGACCTTGAGTGACTGAGTCCCACTGTAGGAACGGGTTAGAGTGAGTGAGTGATCCCCACTGTTGAAGCGGGTCATAGTGAGTGAGTGAGTGAGTCCCACAGTAGGAAGTGGGTTAGAGTGAGTGAGTGAGTGAGTAGCACTGTAGGAAGCAGGTTAGAGTGAGTGAGTGAGTCCCACTGTAGGAAGTGGGTTGGAATGAGTGAGTGAGTCGCGATGTAGGGCGTGTGTTAGAGTGAGCGAGTGATTTAGTCCCACTGTAGGAAGTGGGTTAGAGTGAGTGAGTGAGTGACTCCCACTGTAGGAACGGGTTAGAGTGAGTGAGTGAGTGAGCCCCACTGTAGGGCGCTGGTTTAGAGTGGGTGAGTAAGCGAGTCGCACTGTAGGAAGCGGGTTAGAGTGAGTGAGTGAGTGAGTCCCACTGCAGGAAGCTGGTTAGAGTGTGTGTGTGAGTGAGTCCCACTGTTGGAAGCAGGTTAGAGTGAGTGTGTCCCACTGTAGTAAACCAGTTAGGGTGAGTGAGTGCGTCCCACTGTTGAAACGCGTTACATCGAGTGAGCGAGTGAGTCCAACTTTAGGAACAAGTTAGAGTGAGTGAGTGATCCCCACTGTTGAAGCGGGTTATAGTGAGTGAGTGAGTGAGTCCCACAGTAGGAAGCGGCTTACAGTGAGTGAGTGAGTCCCACTGTAGGAACGGGTTAGAGTGAGTGAGCGTTTCCCGCTGTTGAAGCGGGCTATCGTGAGTGAGTTAATGTGTCCCACAGTAGGAAGCGGAATACAGTGATTGAGTGAGTCCCACTGTAGGATGTGGGTTAGAGTGAGTGAGTGAGTGAGTAGCACTGTAGGAAGCAGGTTAGAGTGAGTGAGTGAGTGGGTGAGTCCCACTGTAGGAAGTGGGTTAGAATGAGTGAGTGAGTCGCGATGTAGGGCGTGTTTTAGAGTGAGCGAGTGATTTAGTCCCACTGTAGGACGTGTGTTAGAGTGAGTGAGTGAGTGAGTCCCACTGTAGGAAGTGGGTTAGAATGAGTGAGTGAGTGAGTCCCACTGTAGGGAGCAGGTTAGAATGAGTGAGTGAGTGAGTCGCACTGTAGGAAGCGGTTTAGAGTGAGCGAGTGAGTCCCACTGTAGGAAGAGGATTAGACTGTGATTGAGCGACTGATTCCCACTGTAGGAAGTGGGTTAGAGTGAGTGAGTGAGTGAGTCCCACTGTAGGAAGCGGTTTAGAGTGAGCGAGTGAGTCCCACTGTAGGAAGCGGATTAGACTGTGATTGAGTGACTGATTCCCACTGTAGGAAGTGGGTTAGAGTGAGTGAGTGAGTGAGTCCCACTGTAGGAAGCGGTTTAGAGTGAGCGAGTGAGTCCCACTGCAGGAAGCTGGTTAGAGTGTGTGTGTGATTTAGTCCCACTGTTGGAAGCAGGTTAAAGTAGAGTGAGTGTGTCCCACTGTAGGAAACCAGTTAGAGTGAGTGAGTGCGTCCCACTGTTGTAACGCGTTAGATCGAGTGAGCGAGTGAGTCCAACTTTAGGAACAAGTTAGAGTGAGTGAGTGATCCCCACTGTTGAAGCGGGTTATAGTGAGTGAGTGATTTAGTCCCACAGTAGGAAGCGGCTTGCAGTGAGTGAGTGAGTCCCACTGTAGGAACGGGTTAGAGTGAGTGAGCGTTTCCCGCTGTTGAAGCGGGTTATAGTGAGTGAGTGAGTGTGTCCCACAGTAGGAAGCGGCATACAGTGATTGAGTGAGTCCCACTGTAGGATGTGGGTTAGAGTGAGTGAGTGAGTGAGTCCCACTGTAGGAAGTGGGTTAGAATGAGTGAGTGAGTCGCGATGTAGGGCGTGTGTTAGAGTGAGCGAGTGATTTAGTCCCACTGTAGGAAGTGGGTTAGAGTGAGTGAGTGAGTGAGTCCCACTGTAGGAAGTGGGTTAGAATGAGTGAGTGAGTGAGTCCCACTGTAGGGAGCAGGTTAGAATGAGTGAGTGAGTGAGTCGCACTGTAGGAAGCGGTTTAGAGTGAGCGAGTGAGTCCCACTGTAGGAAGAGGATTAGACTGTGATTGAGCGACTGATTCCCACTGTAGGAAGTGGGTTAGAGTGAGTGAGTGAGTGAGTCCCACTGTAGGAACGGGTTAGATTAAGTGAGCGTTTCCTACTGTTGAAGCGGGCTATAGTGAGTGAGTGAGTGTGTCCCACAGTAGGAAGCGGCATACAGTGATTGAGTGAGTCCCACTGTAGGATGTGGGTTAGAGTGAGTGAGTGAGAGAGTCGCACTGCAGGACGTGTGTTAGAGTGAGTGAGTGAGTGAGTCCCACTGTAGGAAGTGGGTTAGAATGAGTGAGTGAGTCGCGATGTAGGGCGTGTGTTAGAGTGAGCGAGTGATTTAGTCCCACTGTAGGAAGTGGGTTAGAGTGAGTGAGTGAGTGAGTCCCACTGTAGGAAGTGGGTTAGAATGAGTGAGTGAGTGAGTCCCACTGTTGGGAGCAGGTTAGAATGAGTGAGTGAGTGAGTCGCACTGTAGGAAGCGGGTTAGAGTGAGCGAGTGAGTCCCACTGTAGGAAGAGGATTAGACTGTGATTGAGCGACTGATTCCCACTGTAGGAAGTGGGTTAGAGTGTGTGAGTGAGTGAGTCCCACTGTAGGAAGCGGTTTAGAGTGAGCGAGTGAGTCCCACTGTAGGAAGCGGATTAGACTGTGACTGAGTGGCTGATTCCCACTGTAGGAAGTGGGTTAGAGTGAGTGAGTGAGTCCCACTGTAGGAAACGGGTTAGAGTGAGTGAGTGAGTCCCATTGTTGGAAGCGGGTTAGAGCGAGTTACTGCGTCCCACAGTTGAAACGGGTTAGAGTGAGTGAGAGAGTAGCACTGTAGGAAGCGGGTTAGAGTGAGTGAGTGAGTGAGTCCCACTGTAGGAAACGGGTTAGAGTGAGTGAGTGAGTGAGTCCAACTGTAGGAGGTGTATTAGAATGAGTAAGTGAGTGAGTCGCGCTGTAGGGCGCATGTTAGACTGAGAGAGTGAGTGAATCACGCTGCAGTAAGTGGATTAGACAGAGTGAGTGCTTCCCACTGTAGGAAATGGGTTAGAGTGAGTGAGTGAGTTCCTCTTTAGGAAGCGGGTTAGTATGAGTGAGTGAGTGATTCGCGCTGTAGGGCGCTGGTTTAGAGTGAGTGAGTGACTGAGGCCCACTGTAGGAAACGGGTTAGAGCGAGAGTAGCGAGTGAGTCCCGCTGTAGGAATCCGGTTAGAGTGAGTGAGTGAGTCCCACTGAAGGGAGCAGGTGACCTTGAGTGACTGAGTCCCACAGTAGGAAGCGGGTTAGAGTGAGTGAGTGAGTGAGTCCCACTGTAGGGCGCTGGTTTAGAGTGAGTGAGTAAGCGAGTCGCACTGTAGGAAGCGGGTTAGAGTGAGTGAGTGAGTGAGTCCCACTGCAGGAAGCTGGTTAGAGTGTGTGTGTGAGTGAGTCCCACTGTTGGAAGCTGGTTAAAGTAGAGTGAGTGTGTCCCACTCTAGGAAACCAGTTAGAGTGACTGAGTGCGTCCCACTGTTGAAACGCGTTAGATCGAGTGAGCGAGTGAGTCCAAATTTAGGAACAAGTTAGAGTGAGTGAGTGATCCCCACTGTTGAAGCGGGTTATAGTGAGTGAGTGATTTAGTCCCACAGTAGGAAGCGGCTTACAGTGAGTGAGTGAGTCCCACTGTAGGAACGGGTTAGAGTGAGTGAGCGTTTCCTACTGTTGAAGCGGGCTATAGTGAGTGAGTGAGTGTGTCCCACAGTAGGAAGCGGCATACAGTGATTGATTGAGTCCCACTGTAGGATGTGGGTTAGAGTGAGTGAGTGAGAGAGTCGCACTGCAGGAGGTCTGTTAGAGTGAGTGAGTGAGTGAGTCCCACTGTAGGAAGTGGGTTAGAATGAGTGAGTGAGTCGCAATGTAGGGCGTGTGTTAGAGTGAGCGAGTGATTTAGTCCCACTGTAGGAAGTGGGTTAGAGTGAGTGAGTGAGTGAGTCCCACTGTAGGGAGCAGGTTAGAATGAGTGAGTGAGTGAGTCGCACTGTAGGAAGCGGTTTAGAGTGAGCGAGTGAGTCCCACTGTAGGAAGAGGATTAGACTGTGATTGAGCGACTGATTCCCACTGTAGGAAGTGGGTTAGAGTGAGTGAGTGAGTCCCACTGTAGGAAACGGGTTAGAGTGAGTGAGTGAGTCCCAATGTAGGAAGCGGATTAGACTGTGACTGAGTGGCTGATTCCCACTGTAGGAAGTGGGTTAGAGTGAGTGGCTGATTCCCACTGTAGGAAACGGGTTAGAGTGAGTGAGTGAGTCCCATTGTTGGAAGCGGGTTAGAGCGAGTGACTGCGTCCCACTGTTGAAACGGGTTAGAGTGAGTGAGTGAGTAGCACTGTAGGAAGCGGGTTAGAGTGAGTGAGTGAGTGAGTCCCGCTGTAGGAAACGGGTTAGAGTGAGTGAGTGAGCGAGTCCAACTGTAGGAGGTGTATTAGAATGAGTAAGTGAGTGAGTCGCGCTGTAGGGCGCATGTTAGACTGAGAGAGTGAGTGAGTCGCGCTGCAGTAAGTGGATTAGAGAGAGTGAGTGCTTCCCACTGTAGGAAACGGGTTAGAGTGAGTGAGTGAGTCCCACTTTAGGAAGCGGGTTAGTATGAGTGAGTGAGTGATTCGCGCTGTAGGGCGCTGGTTTAGAGTGAGTGAGTGACTGAGGCCCACTGTAGGAAACGGGTTAGAGCGAGTGTAGCGAGTGAGTCCCGCTGTAGGAATCCGGTTAGAGTGAGTGAGTGAGTCCCACTGAAGGGAGCGGGTGACCTTGAGCGACTGAGTCCCACTGTAGGAACGGGTTAGAGTGAGTGAGTGATCCCCACTGTTGAAGCGGGTCATAGTGAGTGAGTGAGTGAGTCCCACAGTAGGAAGTGGGTTAGAGTGAGTGAGTGAGTGAGTAGCACTGTAGGAAGCAGGTTAGAGTGAGTGAGTGAGTGAGTGAGTCCCACTGTAGGAAGTGGGTTAGAATGAGTGAGTGAGTCGCGATGTAGGGCGTGTGTTAGAGTGAGCGAGTGATTTAGTCCCACTGTAGGAAGTGGGTTAGAGTGAGTGAGTGAGTGAGTCCCACTGTAGGAAGTGGGTTAGAATGAGTGAGTGAGTGAGTCCCACTGTAGGGCGCTGGTTTAGAGTGAGTGAGTAAGCGAGTCGCACTGTAGGAAGCGGGTTAGAGTGAGTGAGTGAGTGAGTCCCACTGCAGGAAGCTGGTTAGAGTGTGTGTGTGAGTGAGTCCCACTGTTGGAAGCAGGTTAAAGTAGAGTGAGTGCGTCCCACTGTTGAAACGCGTTAGATCGAGTGAGCGAGTGAGTCCAACTTTAGGAACAAGTTAGAGTGGGTGAGTGATCCCCACTGTTGAAGCGGGTTATAGTGAGTGAGTGATTTAGTCCCACAGTAGGAAGCGGCTTACAGTGAGTGAGTGAGTCCCACTGTAGGAACGGGTTAGAGTGAGTGAGCGTTTCCTACTGTTGAAGCGGGCTATAGTGAGTGAGTGAGTGTGTCCCACAGTAGGAAGCGGCTTACAGTGAGTGAGTGAGTCCCACTGTAGGATGTGGGTTAGAGTGAGTGAGTGAGTGAGTCGCACTGTAGCAAGGGGGTTAGAGTGAGTGAGTGAGTGAGTCCCACTGTAGGAAGTGGGTTAGAGTGAGTGAGTGAGTGAGTCGAACTGTAGGAAGCAGGTTAGAGTGAGTGAGTGAGTGAGTGATTCCCACTGTAGGAAGTGGGTTAGAATGAGTGAGTGAGTCCCACTGTAGGAAGTGGGTTAGAGTGAGTGAGTGAGTGAGTCCCACTGTAGGAAGTGGGTTAGCGTGAGTGAGTGAGTGACTCCCACTGTAGGAAGTGGGTTAGAATGAGTGAGTGAGTGAGTCCCACTGTAGGGCGCTGGTTTAGAGTGAGTGAGTGGGTGACTCCCACTGTAGGAGGTGGGTTATAATGAGTGAGTGAGCGAGTTGCGATGTAGGGGGCGTGTTATAGTGAGTGAGTGAGTGACTCCCAGTGTAGGAGGAGAGTTAGAGTGAGTGAGTGAGTGAGTCGCACTCTAGGAAGCGGGTTAGAGTGAGTTAGTGTATGTTCCCACTGTTAGAAGCAGGTTAGAGTGAGTGAGTGAGTCCCACCGTAGGAAGCGGGTTAGAGTCAGTGAGTGAGTGAGTCCAACTGTAGGAAGCGGGTTAGAGTGAGTGAGTGAGTGAGTCCCACTGTAGGAAGTATATTAGAATGAGTAAGTGAGTGAGTCGCGCTGTAGGGCGCGTGTTAGACTGAGAGAGTGAGTGAGTCACGCTGCAGTAAGTGGATTAGAGAGAGTGAGTGCTTCCCACTGTAGGAAACGGGTTAGAGTGAGTGAGTGAGTGATTCGCGCTGTAGGGCGCTGGTTTAGAGAGAGTGAGTGACTGAGTCCCACTGTAGGAAACGGGTTAGAGCGAGTGCAGCGAGTGAGTCCCTCTGTAGGAATCCGGTTGGAGTGAGTGAGTGAGTCCCACTGAAGGGAGCGGGTAACCTTGAGTGACTGAGTCCCACTGTAGGAACGGGTTAGAGTGAGTGATCCCCACTGTTGAAGCGGGTTATAGTGAGTGAATGAGTGAGTCCCACAGTAGGAAGCGGCTTACAGTGATTGAGTGAGTCCCACTGTAGGAAGTGGGTTAGAGTGAGTGAGTGAGTTAGTCCAACTGTAGGAAGTGGGTTAGAGTGAGTGAGTGAGTGAGTCGCACTGTAGGGAGCAGGTTAGAATGAGTGAGTGAGTGAGTCCCACTGTTGGAAGTGGGTTAGAGTGAGTGAGTGTGTCCCACTGTAAAACGCGGGTTAGAGTGAGTGAGTACGTCCCACTGTTGAAACGGGTTAGATTGAGTGAGTTAGTCCCACTGTAGATAGTGGGTTAGAGTGAGTGAGTGAGTGAGTCCCACTGTAGGGGGAGAGTTAGAATGAGTGAGTGAGTGAGTCGCGATGTAGGGATCGTGTTAGCGTGAGCGAGTGAGTGAGTCCCACTGTAGGAAGTGGGTTAGAGTGGTTGTGTGAGTGAGAGCCACTGTTGGAAGCAGGTTAGAGTGAGTGAGTGAGTCCCACTGTAGGAAGCGGATTAAAGTGGGTGAGTGAGTGAGTCCCACTGTAGGAAACGGGTTAGAGCGAGTGAGTGAGTGAGTGAGTCGCACTGTAGGTAGCGCGTTAGAGTGAGTGAGTGAGTCCCACTGAACGGAGCGGGTTCCCTTCAATGAATGAGTCCCACTGTAGGAAACGGGTTAGAGTGAGTGAGTGAGTGAGTCCCACTGTAGGTGTTGGGTTAGAATGAGTGAGTGAGTGAGTCCCAATGTAGGAAGCGGTTTAAAGTGGGTGAGTGAGTGAGTCCCACTGTAGAAAACGGGTTAGAGCGAGTGAGTGAGTGAGTCCCACTGTAGGAAGCGGGTTAGAGTGAGTGAATGAGTGAGTCCCACTGTAGGAAACGGATTTGAGTGAGTGAGTGAGTGAGTCCAACTGTAGAAAGTGGGTTAGAGTGAGTGAGCGAGTGAGTCCCACTGTAGGAAGCAGGATAGAGTGAGTGAGTAAGTCTTACTTTAGGGTGCAGGTTAGAGTGAGTGAGTGTATGAGTCCCACTGTAGGAAGCGTCTCAATGTGAGTGAGTGAGTGAGTCCCAATGTAGGGCGCGGGATAGAGAGAGTGAGTCCCACTGTAGGAAGTGGGTTAGAGTGGTTGTGTGAGTGACTGCCACTGTTGGAAGCGGATTAGAGTGAGTGAGTGAGTTCCACTGTAGGAAGCGGGTTAGAGTGCTTGAGTGAGTGAGTCCCAATGCAGGAAATGGCTTATGAGTGACTGAGTCGCGCTGTAGTGCGCGGTTCAGAGTGACTGAGTGAGTGAGTCCCACTGTAGGAAGCGGGCTAGAGTGAGTGAGTGAGTGAGTCCCACTGTAGGAAGTGGGTTAGAATGACTGAGTGGGTGAGTCGTTCTGTAGGGCGCCTGTTAGACTGAGAGAGTGAGTGAGTTGCGCTGCAGGAAGCGGGTTAGAGGGAGTGAGCAAGTCCCACTGTTGGAATTGGTTTAGAGTATGTGAGTGTGTCCCACTGTAGGAAACAAGTCAGAGTGAGTGAGTGAGTCCCACTGTAGGAAGCGGGTTAGAGTGAGTGATTGTGTCCCACTGTTGAAACGGGTTAGAGTGAGTGAGTGAGTCCCAATGTAGGAAGCGGATTAGACTGTGACTGAGTGGCTGATTCCCACTGTAGGAAGTGGGTTAGAGTGAGTGAGTGAGTCCCATTGTTGGAAGCGGGTTAGAGCGAGTGACTGCGTCCCACTGTTGAAACGGGTTAGAGTGAGTGAGTGAGTAGCACTGTAGGAAGCGGGTTAGAGTGAGTGAGTGAGTGAGTCCCGCTGTAGGAAACGGGTTAGAGTGAGTGAGTGAGCGAGTCCAACTGTAGGAGGTGTATTAGAATGAGTAAGTGAGTGAGTCGCGCTGTAGGGCGCATGTTAGACTGAGAGAGTGAGTGAGTCGCGCTGCAGTAAGTGGATTAGAGAGAGTGAGTGCTTCCCACTGTAGGAAACGGGTTAGAGTGAGTGAGTGAGTCCCACTTTAGGAAGCGGGTTAGTATGAGTGAGTGAGTGATTCGCGCTGTAGGGCGCTGGTTTAGAGTGAGTGAGTGACTGAGGCCCACTGTAGGAAACGGGTTAGAGCGAGTGTAGCGAGTGAGTCCCGCTGTAGGAATCCGGTTAGAGTGAGTGAGTGAGTCCCACTGAAGGGAGCGGGTGACCTTGAGCGACTGAGTCCCACTGTAGGAACGGGTTAGAGTGAGTGAGTGATCCCCACTGTTGAAGCGGGTCATAGTGAGTGAGTGAGTGAGTCCCACAGTAGGAAGTGGGTTAGAGTGAGTGAGTGAGTGAGTAGCACTGTAGGAAGCAGGTTAGAGTGAGTGAGTGAGTGAGTGAGTCCCACTGTAGGAAGTGGGTTAGAATGAGTGAGTGAGTCGCGATGTAGGGCGTGTGTTAGAGTGAGCGAGTGATTTAGTCCCACTGTAGGAAGTGGGTTAGAGTGAGTGAGTGAGTGAGTCCCACTGTAGGAAGTGGGTTAGAATGAGTGAGTGAGTGAGTCCCACTGTAGGGCGCTGGTTTAGAGTGAGTGAGTAAGCGAGTCGCACTGTAGGAAGCGGGTTAGAGTGAGTGAGTGAGTGAGTCCCACTGCAGGAAGCTGGTTAGAGTGTGTGTGTGAGTGAGTCCCACTGTTGGAAGCAGGTTAAAGTAGAGTGAGTGCGTCCCACTGTTGAAACGCGTTAGATCGAGTGAGCGAGTGAGTCCAACTTTAGGAACAAGTTAGAGTGAGTGAGTGATCCCCACTGTTGAAGCGGGTTATAGTGAGTGAGTGATTTAGTCCCACAGTAGGAAGCGGCTTACAGTGAGTGAGTGAGTCCCACTGTAGGAACGGGTTAGAGTGAGTGAGCGTTTCCTACTGTTGAAGCGGGCTATAGTGAGTGAGTGAGTGTGTCCCACAGTAGGAAGCGGCTTACAGTGAGTGAGTGAGTCCCACTGTAGGATGTGGGTTAGAGTGAGTGAGTGAGTGAGTCGCACTGTAGCAAGGGGGTTAGAGTGAGTGAGTGAGTGAGTCCCACTGTAGGAAGTGGGTTAGAGTGAGTGAGTGAGTGAGTCGAACTGTAGGAAGCAGGTTAGAGTGAGTGAGTGAGTGAGTGATTCCCACTGTAGGAAGTGGGTTAGAATGAGTGAGTGAGTCCCACTGTAGGAAGTGGGTTAGAGTGAGTGAGTGAGTGAGTCCCACTGTAGGAAGTGGGTTAGCGTGAGTGAGTGAGTGACTCCCACTGTAGGAAGTGGGTTAGAATGAGTGAGTGAGTGAGTCCCACTGTAGGGCGCTGGTTTAGAGTGAGTGAGTGGGTGACTCCCACTGTAGGAGGTGGGTTATAATGAGTGAGTGAGCGAGTTGCGATGTAGGGGGCGTGTTATAGTGAGTGAGTGAGTGACTCCCAGTGTAGGAGGAGAGTTAGAGTGAGTGAGTGAGTGAGTCGCACTCTAGGAAGCGGGTTAGAGTGAGTTAGTGTATGTTCCCACTGTTAGAAGCAGGTTAGAGTGAGTGAGTGAGTCCCACCGTAGGAAGCGGGTTAGAGTCAGTGAGTGAGTGAGTCCAACTGTAGGAAGCGGGTTAGAGTGAGTGAGTGAGTGAGTCCCACTGTAGGAAGTATATTAGAATGAGTAAGTGAGTGAGTCGCGCTGTAGGGCGCGTGTTAGACTGAGAGAGTGAGTGAGTCACGCTGCAGTAAGTGGATTAGAGAGAGTGAGTGCTTCCCACTGTAGGAAACGGGTTAGAGTGAGTGAGTGAGTGATTCGCGCTGTAGGGCGCTGGTTTAGAGAGAGTGAGTGACTGAGTCCCACTGTAGGAAACGGGTTAGAGCGAGTGCAGCGAGTGAGTCCCTCTGTAGGAATCCGGTTGGAGTGAGTGAGTGAGTCCCACTGAAGGGAGCGGGTAACCTTGAGTGACTGAGTCCCACTGTAGGAACGGGTTAGAGTGAGTGATCCCCACTGTTGAAGCGGGTTATAGTGAGTGAATGAGTGAGTCCCACAGTAGGAAGCGGCTTACAGTGATTGAGTGAGTCCCACTGTAGGAAGTGGGTTAGAGTGAGTGAGTGAGTTAGTCCAACTGTAGGAAGTGGGTTAGAGTGAGTGAGTGAGTGAGTCGCACTGTAGGGAGCAGGTTAGAATGAGTGAGTGAGTGAGTCCCACTGTTGGAAGTGGGTTAGAGTGAGTGAGTGTGTCCCACTGTAAAACGCGGGTTAGAGTGAGTGAGTACGTCCCACTGTTGAAACGGGTTAGATTGAGTGAGTTAGTCCCACTGTAGATAGTGGGTTAGAGTGAGTGAGTGAGTGAGTCCCACTGTAGGGGGAGAGTTAGAATGAGTGAGTGAGTGAGTCGCGATGTAGGGATCGTGTTAGCGTGAGCGAGTGAGTGAGTCCCACTGTAGGAAGTGGGTTAGAGTGGTTGTGTGAGTGAGAGCCACTGTTGGAAGCAGGTTAGAGTGAGTGAGTGAGTCCCACTGTAGGAAGCGGATTAAAGTGGGTGAGTGAGTGAGTCCCACTGTAGGAAACGGGTTAGAGCGAGTGAGTGAGTGAGTGAGTCGCACTGTAGGTAGCGCGTTAGAGTGAGTGAGTGAGTCCCACTGAACGGAGCGGGTTCCCTTCAATGAATGAGTCCCACTGTAGGAAACGGGTTAGAGCGAGTGCAGCGAGTGAGTCCCTCTGTAGGAATCCGGTTGGAGTGAGTGAGTGAGTCCCACTGAAGGGAGCGGGTAACCTTGAGTGACTGAGTCCCACTGTAGGAACGGGTTAGAGTGAGTGATCCCCACTGTTGAAGCGGGTTATAGTGAGTGAATGAGTGAGTCCCACAGTAGGAAGCGGCTTACAGTGATTGAGTGAGTCCCACTGTAGGAAGTGGGTTAGAGTGAGTGAGTGAGTTAGTCCAACTGTAGGAAGTGGGTTAGAGTGAGTGAGTGAGTGAGTCGCACTGTAGGGAGCAGGTTAGAATGAGTGAGTGAGTGAGTCCCACTGTTGGAAGTGGGTTAGAGTGAGTGAGTGTGTCCCACTGTAAAACGCGGGTTAGAGTGAGTGAGTACGTCCCACTGTTGAAACGGGTTAGATTGAGTGAGTTAGTCCCACTGTAGATAGTGGGTTAGAGTGAGTGAGTGAGTGAGTCCCACTGTAGGGGGAGAGTTAGAATGAGTGAGTGAGTGAGTCGCGATGTAGGGATCGTGTTAGCGTGAGCGAGTGAGTGAGTCCCACTGTAGGAAGTGGGTTAGAGTGGTTGTGTGAGTGAGAGCCACTGTTGGAAGCAGGTTAGAGTGAGTGAGTGAGTCCCACTGTAGGAAGCGGATTAAAGTGGGTGAGTGAGTGAGTCCCACTGTAGGAAACGGGTTAGAGCGAGTGAGTGAGTGAGTGAGTCGCACTGTAGGTAGCGCGTTAGAGTGAGTGAGTGAGTCCCACTGAACGGAGCGGGTTCCCTTCAATGAATGAGTCCCACTGTAGGAAACGGGTTAGAGTGAGTGAGTGAGTGAGTCCCACTGTAGGTGTTGGGTTAGAATGAGTGAGTGAGTGAGTCCCAATGTAGGAAGCGGTTTAAAGTGGGTGAGTGAGTGAGTCCCACTGTAGAAAACGGGTTAGAGCGAGTGAGTGAGTGAGTCCCACTGTAGGAAGCGGGTTAGAGTGAGTGAATGAGTGAGTCCCACTGTAGGAAACGGATTTGAGTGAGTGAGTGAGTGAGTCCAACTGTAGAAAGTGGGTTAGAGTGAGTGAGCGAGTGAGTCCCACTGTAGGAAGCAGGATAGAGTGAGTGAGTAAGTCTTACTTTAGGGTGCAGGTTAGAGTGAGTGAGTGTATGAGTCCCACTGTAGGAAGCGTCTCAATGTGAGTGAGTGAGTGAGTCCCAATGTAGGGCGCGGGATAGAGAGAGTGAGTCCCACTGTAGGAAGCGGGTTAGAGTGGTTGTGTGAGTGACTGCCACTGTTGGAAGCGGATTAGAGTGAGTGAGTGAGTTCCACTGTAGGAAGCGGGTTAGAGTGCTTGAGTGAGTGAGTCCCAATGCAGGAAATGGCTTATGAGTGACTGAGTCGCGCTGTAGTGCGCGGTTCAGAGTGACTGAGTGAGTGAGTCCCACTGTAGGAAGCGGGCTAGAGTGAGTGAGTGAGTGAGTCCCACTGTAGGAAGTGGGTTAGAATGACTGAGTGGGTGAGTCGTTCTGTAGGGCGCCTGTTAGACTGAGAGAGTGAGTGAGTTGCGCTGCAGGAAGCGGGTTAGAGGGAGTGAGCAAGTCCCACTGTTGGAATTGGTTTAGAGTATGTGAGTGTGTCCCACTGTAGGAAACAAGTCAGAGTGAGTGAGTGAGTCCCACTGTAGGAAGCGGGTTAGAGTGAGTGATTGTGTCCCACTGTTGAAACGGGTTAGAGTGAGTGAGTGAGTCCCACTGTAGGAAACGGGTTAGAGCGAGTGAGTGAGTGAGACGCACTTTAGGAAGCGGGTTAGAGTGAGTGAGTGAGTCCCACTGAAGGGAGCGGGTTCCCTTGAGTGACTGAGTCCCACTGTAGGAAACGGGTAAGATTGAGTGAGTGAGTGAGTCGCGATGTAGGGCACGTGTTAGAGTGAGCGAGTGATTTAGTCCCACTGTAGGACGTGGTTTAGAGTGAGTGAGTGAGTGAGTCGCACTGCAGGAAGCTGGTTAGAGTGTGTGTGTGAGTGAGTCCCACTGTTGGAAGCAGGTTAAAGTAGAGTGAGTGCGTCCCACTGTTGAAACGCGTTAGATCGAGTGAGCGAGTGAGTCCAACTTTAGGAACAAGTTAGAGTGAGTGAGTGATCCCCACTGTTGAAGCGGGTTATAGTGAGTGAGTGATTTAGTCCCACAGTAGGAAGCGGCTTACAGTGAGTGAGTGAGTCCCACTGTAGGAACGGGTTAGAGTGAGTGAGCGTTTCCTACTGTTGAAGCGGGCTATAGTGAGTGAGTGAGTGTGTCCCACTGTAGGAAACGGGTTAGAGTGAGTGAGTGAGTGAGTCCCACTGTAAAACGCGGGTTAGAGTGAGTGATTGTGTCCCACTGTTGAAACGGGTTAGACTGAGTCAGTGAGCAGCACTGTAGGAAGCGGGTTAGAGTGAGTGTGTGAGTAAGTCGCACTGTAGGAAGCGGGTTAGAGTGAGTGAGTGAGTCCCACTTAAGGGAGCAGGTTCCCTTGAGTGACTGAGTCCCACTGTAGGAAACGGGTTAGAGTGAGTGAGTGAGTGAGTCCAACTGTATGAGGTGGGTTAGAATTAGTGAGTAAGTGAGTCGCGATGTAGGGCACGTGTTAGAGTGAGCGAATGATTTAGTCCCACTGTAGGAAGTGGGTTAGAGTGAGTGAGTGACCGAGTCGCACTGTAGGGAGCAGGTTAGAATGACTGAGTGAGTGTGTTCCACTTTACGAAACAACTTTAGAGTGAGTGAGTAGTTCCCAATGTAGGGCGCGGGTAAGAGTGAGTGAGTGCATCTCTACTGTAGGAAGCGGGTTAGAGTGAGTGAGTGTGTGAGTCCCACAGTAGGAAGCAGCTTAGAGCGAGTGAGTAAGTGAGTCCCACTGTAGGAAGCGGTTTAGAGTAAGCGAGTGAGTCCCACTGTAGGAACAAGTTAGAGCGAGTGACTGCGTCCCACTGTTGAAACGGGTTAGAGTGAGTGAGTGAGTAGCACTGTAGGAAGCGGGTTAGAGTGAGTGAGTGAGTGAGTCCCACTGTAGGAAACGGGTTAGAGCGAGTGAGTAAGTGAGCCCCACTGTAGGAAGCGGTTTAGAGCAAGCGAGTGAGTCCCACTGTAGGAACAAGTTAGAGAGAGTGAGTTCGTCCCACTGTTGAAACGGATAAGAGTGAGTGAGTGAGTAGCACTGTAGGAAGCGGGTTAGAGTGAGTGAGTGAGTGAGTCTCCCTGTAGGAAACGGGTTAGAGCGAGTGAGTGAGTGAGTCGCACTGAAGGGAGCGGGTTCCCTTCAGTGACTGAGTCCCACTGTAGGAAACGGGTTAGAGTGAGTGAGTGAGTGAGTCCAACTGTATGAGGTGGGTTAGAATTAGTGAGTGAGTGAGTCGCGATGTAGGGCGCGTGTTAGAGTGAGCAAGTGATTTAGTCCCACTGTAGGAAGTGGGTTAGAGTGAGTGAGTGAGTGAGTCCAACTGTAGGAGGTGGGTTAGAATTAGTGAGTGAGTGAGTCGCGATGTAGGGCGCGTGTTAGAGTGAGCGAGTGATTTAGTCCCACTGTAGGAAGTGGGTTAGAGTGAGTCAGTGAGTGAGTCCCACAGTAGGGAGCAGGTCAGAATGAGTGAATGAGTGTGTCCCACTGTACGAAACAAGTTTAGAGTGAGTGAGTAGTTCCCAATGTAGGGCGTGGGTAAGAGTGAGTGAGTGCATCTCTACTGTAGGAAGCGGGTTAGAGTGAGTGAGTGAGTCCCAATGAAGGGAGCGGGTTCCCTTCGGTGACTGAGTCCCACTGTAGGAAGCGTGTTAGAATGAGTGAGTGTGTGAGTCCCACAGTAGGAAGCGGGTTAGGGTGAGTGAGTGAGTGAGTCCCACTGTAGGGCACTGGTTTAGAGTGAGTGAGTAAGCGAGTCGCACTGTAGGAAGCGGGTTAGAGTGAGTGAGTGAGTGAGTCCAACTGCAGGAAGCTGGTTAGAGTGTGTGTGTGAGTGAATCCCACTGTTGGAAGCAGGTTAAAGTAGAGTGAGTGTGTCCCACTGTAGGAAACCAGTTAAAATGAGTGAGTGCGTCCCACTGTTGAAACGCGTTAGATCGAGTGAGCGAGTGAGTCCAACTGTAGGAACAAGTTAGAGTGAGTGAGTGATCCCCACTGTTGAAGCGGGTTATAGTGAGTGAGTGATTTAGTCCCACAGTAGGAAGCGGCTTACAGTGAGTGAGTGAGTCCCACTGTAGGAACGGGTTAGAGTGAGTGAGCGTTTCCTACTGTTGAAGCGGGCTATAGTGAGTGAGTGAGTGTGTCCCACAGTACGAAGCGGAATACAGTGATTGAGTGAGTCCCACTGTAGGATGTGGGTTAGAGTGAATGAGTGAGAGAGTCGCACTGCAGGACGTGTGTTAGAGCGAGTGAGTGAGTGAGTCCCACTGTAGGAAGTGGGTTAGAATGAGTGAGTGAGTGAGTCCCACTGTAGGGAGCAGGTTAGAATGAGTGAGTGAGTGAGTCGCACTGTAGGAAGCGGTTTAGAGTGAGTGAGTGAGTCCCACTGTAGGAAGAGGATTAGACTGTGATTGAGCGACTGATTCCCACTGTAGGAAGTGGGTTAGAGTGAGTGAGTGAGTGAGTCCCACTGTAGGAAGCGGGTTAGAGTGAGTGGGTGAGTCCCACTGTAGGAAGCGGATTAGACTGTGATTGAGTGACTGATTCCCACTGTAGGAAGTGGGTTAGAGTGAGTGAGTGAGTCCCATCGTTGGAAGCGGGTTAGAGCGAGTGACTGCGTCCCACTGTTGAAACGGGTTAGAGTGAGTGAGTGATTCCCACTGTAGGAAGCGGGTTGGAGTGAGTGAGTGAGTGAGTCCCACTGTAGGAAACGGGTTAGAGTGAGAGAGTGAGTGAGTCCCGCTGTAGGAAGTGTATTAGAATGAGTAAGTGAGTGAGTCGCGCTGTAGGGCGCATGTTAGACTGAGAGAGTGAGTGAGTCACGCTGCAGTAAGTGGATTAGAGAGAGTGAGTGCTTCCCACTGTAGGAAACGGGTTAGAGTGAGTGAGTGAGTCCCACTTTAGGAAGCGGGTTAGAGTGAGTGAGTGAGTGATTCGCGCTGTAGGGCGCTGGTTTAGAGTGAGTGAGTGACTGAGGCCCACTGTAGGAAACGGGTTAGAGCGAGTGTAGCGAGTGAGTCCCGCTGTAGCAATCCGGTTAGACTGAGTGAGTGAGTCCCACTGAAGGGAGCGGGTGACCTTGAGTGTCTGAGTCCCACTGTAGGAACGGGTTAGAGTGAGTGAGTGATCCCCACTGTTGAAGCGGGTTATAGTGAGTGAGTGAGTGAGTCCCACAGTAGGAAGCGGCTTACAGTGACTGAGTGAGTCCCACTGTAGGAAGCAGGTTAGAGTGAGTGAGTGAGTGAGTGAGTCCCACTGTAGGAAGTGGGTTAGAATGAGTGAGTGAGTCGCGATGTAGGGCGTGTGTTAGTGTGAGCGAGTGATTTAGTCCCACTGTAGGAAGTGGGTTAGAGTGAGTGAGTGAGTGAGTCCCACTGTAGGAAGTGGGTTAGAATGAGTGAGTGAGTGAGTCCCACAGTAGGGAGCAGGTTAGAATGAGTGAGTGAGTGAGTCCCACTGTAGATAGCGGGTTAGAGTGAGTGAGTCAATGAGTCCCATTCTAGGAAATGGGTTAGGTTGAGTGAGTGTGTCCCACTGTAGGAAACGGGTTAGAGTGAGTGAGTGAGTGAGTCCAACTGTAGGAAGCTGGTTAGAGTGAGTGAGTGAGTGAGGGCTTCCCACTGTAGGGGGTGGGTTAAAATGAGTGAGTGAGTGAGTCGCGATGTAGGGCGCATGTTAGCGTGAGTGAGTCCCAATGTAGGAAGCGGGTTAGAGTGCTTGAGTGAGTGAGCCCCAATGCAGGAAATGGGTTATGAGTGAGTGAGTCACGCTGTAGGGCGCGGTTCAGAGTGGCTGAGTGAGTGAGTCCAACTGTAGGAAGCGGGTTAGAGTGAGTGAGTGAGTGATTCGCGATGTAGGGCGCTGATTTAGAGTGAGTGAGTGACTGAGGCCCACTGTAGGAAACGGGTTAGAGCGAGTGTAGCGAGTGAGTCCCACTGTAGGAATCCGGTTAGAGTGAGTGAGTGAGTCCCACTGAAGGGAGCGGGTGACCTTGAGTGACTGAGTCCCACTATAGGAACGGGTTAGAGCGAGTGAGTGATCCCCACTGTTGAAGCGGGTTATAGTGAGTGAGTGAGTGAGTCCCACAGTAGGAAGCGGCTTACAGTGATTGAGTGAGTCCCACTGTAGGAAGCAGGTTAGAGTGAGTGAGTGAGTGAGTGAGTCCCACTGTAGGAAGTGGGTTAGAATGAGTGAGTGAGTCGCGATGTAGGGCGTGTGTTAGAGTGAGTGAGTGAGTGAGTCCCACTGTAGGAAACGGGTTAGAGTGAGTGAGTGAGTGAGTCCCACTGTAAAACGCGGGTTAGAGTGAGTGATTGTGTCCCACTGTTGAAACGGGTTAGACTACGTGAGTGAGCAGCACTGTAGGAAGCGGGTTAGAGTGAGTGTGTGAGTAAGTCGCACTGTAGGAAGCGGGTTAGAGTGAGTGAGTGAGTGAGTCCAACTGTAGGAGGTGGGTTAGAATTAGTGAGTGAGTGAGTCGCGATGTAGGGCGCGTGTTAGAGTGAGCGAGTGATTTAGTCCCACTGTAGGAAGTGGGTTAGAGTGAGTCAGTGAGTGAGTCCCACAGTAGGGAGCAGGTCAGAATGAGTGAGTGAGTGTGTCCCACTGTACGAAACAAGTTTAGAGTGAGTGAGTAGTTCCCAATGTAGGGCGTGGGTAAGAGTGAGTGAGTGCATCTCTACTGTAGGAAGCGGGTTAGAGTGAGTGAGTGAGTCCCAATGAAGGGAGCGGGTTCCCTTCGGTGACTGAGTCCCACTGTAGGAAGCGTGTTAGAATGAGTGAGTGTGTGAGTCCCACAGTAGGAAGCGGCTTAGAGTGAGTGAGTGAGTGAGTCCCACTGTAGGGCACTGGTTTAGAGTGAGTGAGACAGCGAGTCGCACTGTAGGAAGCGGGTTAGAGTGAGTGAGTGAGTGAGTCCAACTGCAGGAAGCTGGTTAGAGTGTGTGTGTGAGTGAATCCCACTGTTGGAAGCAGGTTAAAGTAGAGTGAGTGTGTCCCACTGTAGGAAACCAGTTAGAGTGAGTGAGTGCGTCCCACTGTTGAAACGCGTTAGATCGAGTAAGCGAGTGAGTCCAACTGTAGGAACAAGTTAGAGTGAGTGAGTGATCCCCACTGTTGAAGCGGGTTATAGTGAGTGAGTGATTTAGTCCCACAGTAGGAAGCGGCTTACAGTGAGTGAGTGAGTCCCACTGTAGGAACGGGTTAGAGTGAGTGAGCGTTTCCTACTGTTGAAGCGGGCTATAGTGAGTGAGTGAGTGTGTCCCACAGTACGAAGCGGAATACAGTGATTGAGTGAGTCCCACTGTAGGATGTGGGTTAGAGTGAATGAGTGAGAGAGTCGCACTGCAGGACGTGTGTTAAGAGCGAGTGAGTGAGTGAGTCCCACTGTAGGAAGTGGGTTAGAATGAGTGAGTGAGTGAGTCCCACTGTAGGGAGCAGGTTAGAATGAGTGAGTGATTGAGTCGCACTGTAGGAAGCGGTTTAGAGTGAGTGAGTGAGTCCCACTGTATGAAGAGGATTAGACTGTGATTGAGCGACTGATTCCCACTGTAGGAAGTGGGTTAGAGTGAGTGAGTGAGTGAGTCCCACTGTAGGAACGGGTTAGAGTGAGTGGGTGAGTCCCACTGTAGGAAGCGGATTAGACTGTGATTGAGTGACTGATTCCCACTGTAGGAAGTGGGTTAGAGTGAGTGAGTGAGTCCCATCGTTGGAAGCGGGTTAGAGCGAGTGACTGCGTCCCACTGTTGAAACGGGTTAGAGTGAGTGAGTGATTCCCACTGTAGGAAGCGGGTTGGAGTGAGTGAGTGAGTGAGTCCCACTGTAGGAAACGGGTTAGAGTGAGAGAGTGAGTGAGTCCCGCTGTAGGAAGTGTATTAGAATGAGTAAGTGAGTGAGTCGCGCTGTAGGGCGCATGTTAGACTGAGAGAGTGAGTGAGTCACGCTGCAGTAAGTGGATTAGAGAGAGTGAGTGCTTCCCACTGTAGGAAACGGGTTAGAGTGAGTGAGTGAGTCCCACTTTAGGAAGCGGGTTAGAGTGAGTGAGTGAGTGATTCGCGCTGTAGGGCGCTGGTTTAGAGTGAGTGAGTGACTGAGGCCCACTGTAGGAAACGGGTTAGAGCGAGTGTAGCGAGTGAGTCCCGCTGTAGCAATCCGGTTAGACTGAGTGAGTGAGTCCCACTGAAGGGAGCGGGTGACCTTGAGTGTCTGAGTCCCACTGTAGGAACGGGTTAGAGTGAGTGAGTGATCCCCACTGTTGAAGCGGGTTATAGTGAGTGAGTGAGTGAGTCCCACAGTAGGAAGCGGCTTACAGTGACTGAGTGAGTCCCACTGTAGGAAGCAGGTTAGAGTGAGTGAGTGAGTGAGTGAGTCCCACTGTAGGAAGTGGGTTAGAATGAGTGAGTGAGTCGCGATGTAGGGCGTGTGTTAGTGTGAGCGAGTGATTTAGTCCCACTGTAGGAAGTGGGTTAGAGTGAGTGAGTGAGTGAGTCCCACTGTAGGAAGTGGGTTAGAATGAGTGAGTGAGTGAGTCCCACAGTAGGGAGCAGGTTAGAATGAGTGAGTGAGTGAGTCCCACTGTAGATAGCGGGTTAGAGTGAGTGAGTCAATGAGTCCCATTCTAGGAAATGGGTTAGGTTGAGTGAGTGTGTCCCACTGTAGGAAACGGGTTAGAGTGAGTGAGTGAGTGAGTCCAACTGTAGGAAGCTGGTTAGAGTGAGTGAGTGAGTGAGGGCTTCCCACTGTAGGGGGTGGGTTAAAATGAGTGAGTGAGTGAGTCGCGATGTAGGGCGCGTGTTAGCGTGAGTGAGTCCCAATGTAGGAAGCGGGTTAGAGTGCTTGAGTGAGTGAGCCCCAATGCAGGAAATGGGTTATGAGTGAGTGAGTCACGCTGTAGGGCGCGGTTCAGAGTGGCTGAGTGAGTGAGTCCAACTGTAGGAAGCGGGTTAGAGTGAGTGAGCGAGTCCCTCTGTTGGAATTGGGTTAGAGTATATGAGTGTGTCCCACTGTAGGAAACAAGTCAGAGTGAGTGAGTGAGTCCCACTGTAAAACGCGGGTTAGAGTGAGTGATTGTGTCCCACTGTTGAAACGGGTTAGACTGAGTGAGTGAGCAGCACTGTAGGAAGCGGGTTAGAGTGAGTGTGTGAGTAAGTCGCACTGTAGGAAGCGGGTTAGAGTGAGTGAGTGAGTCCCACTTAAGGGAGCGGGTTCCCTTGAGTGACGGAGTCCCACTGTAGGAAACGGGTTAGAGTGAGTGAGTGAGTGAGTCCAACTGTATGAGGTGGGTTAGAATTAGTGAGTGAGTGAGTCGCGATGTAGGGCGCGTGTTAGGGTGAGCGAGTGATTTAGTCCCACTGTAGGAAGTGGGTTAGAGTGAGTGAGTGAGTGAGTCCCACAGTAGGGAGCAGGTTAGAATGAGTGAGTGAGTGTGTCCCACTGTACGAAACAAGTTTAGAGTGAGTGAGTGGTTCCCAATGTAGGGCGCGGGTAAGAGTGAGTGAGTGCATCTCTACTGTAGGAAGCGGGTTAGAGTGAGTGAGTGAGTCCCAATGAAGGGAGCGGGTTCCCTTCGGTGACTGAGTCCCACTGTAGGGCGCTGGTATAGAGTGAGTGAGTGAGTGAGTCGCACTGTAGGAAGCGGGTTAGAGTGAGTGAGTGAGTGAGTCCCACTGTAGGGCGCTGGTTTAGAATGAGTGAGTAAGTGAGTCGCACTGTAGGAAGCGGGTTAGAGTGAGTGAGTGAGTCGCGATGTAGGGCGTGTGTTAGAGTGAGTGAGTGAGTGAGTCCAACTGTAGGAAGTGGGTTAGAGTGAGTGAGCGAGTGAGTCGCACTGTAGGGAGCAGGTTAGAATGAGTGAGTGAGTGAGTCCCACTGTTGGAAGTGGGTTAGAGTGAGTGAGTGTGTCCTACTGTAGGAAACAAGTTAGAATGAGTGAGTGAGTCCCACTGTAAAACGCGGGTTAGAGTGAGTGAGTGCGTCCCACTGTTGAAACGGGTTAGAGTGAGTGAGATAGTAGCACTGTAGATAGTGGGTTAGAGTGAGTGAGTGAGTGAGTCCCACTGTAGGGGGAGGGTTAGAATGAGTGAGTGAGTGAGTCGCGATGTAGGGATCGTGTTAGCGTGAGCTAGTGAGTGAGTCCCACTGTAGGAAGTGGGTTGGAGTGGTTGTGTGAGTGAGTGCCACTGCTGGAAGCAGGTTAGAGTGAGTGAGTGAGACCCACTGTCGGAAGCGGTTTAAAGTGGGTGAGTGAGTGAGTCCCACTATAGGAAACGGGTTAGAGCGTGTGAGTGAGTGAGTCGCACTGTAGGTAGCGCGTTAGAGTGAGCGAGTGAGTCCCTCTGAAGGGAGCGGGTTCCCTTCAACGAATGAGTCCCACTGTAGGAAACGGGTTAGAGTGAGTGAGTGAGTGAGTCCCACTCTAGGCGGTGGGTTAGAATGAGTGAGTGAGTGAGTCCCACTGTAGGAAGCGGTTTAGAGTGGGTGAGTGGGTGAGTCCCACTGTAGGAAACGGGTTAGAGCGAGTGAGTGAGTGAGTCCAACTGTAGGAAGCGTGTTAGAGTGAGTGATTGAGTGAGTCACACTGTAGGAAACTGGTTAGAGTGAGTGAGTGAGTGAGTCCAACTGTAGAAAGCGGGTTAGAGTGAGTGAGTGTATGAGTCCCACTGTAGGAAGCGTCTCAATGTGAGTGAGTGAGTGAGTCCCAATGTAGGGCGCGGGATAGAGAGAGTGAGTCCCAAGGTAGGAAGCGGGTTAGAGTGGTTATGTGAGTGAGTTCCACTGTAGGAAGCGGGTTAGACTGAGTGAGTGAGTCGCGATGTAGGGCGTGTGTTACAGTGAGCGAGTGATTTAGTCCCACTGTAGGAAGTGGGTTAGAGTGAGTGAGTGAGTGACTCCCACTGTAGGAAGTGGGTTAGAATGAGTGAGTGATTGAGTCCCATTCTAGGAAGCAGGTTAGAATGAGTGAGTGAGTGAGTCCCACTGTAGGAAGCGGTTAAGAGTGAGCGAGTGAGTCCCACTGTAGGAAGCGGATTAGACTGTGATTGAGTGACTGATTCTCACTGTAGGAAGTGGGTTAGAGTGAGTGAGTGAGTGAGTCCCACTGTAGGAAACTGGTGTAGAGTGAATGAGTGAGTCCCACTGTTGGAAGCGGGTTAGAGCGAGTGACTGCGTCCCACTGTTGAAACGGGTTAGAGTGAGTGAGTGAGTAGCACTGTAGGAAGAGGGTTAGAGTGAGTGAGTGGGTGACTCCCACTGTAGGAGGTGGGTTAGAATGAGTGAGTGAGTGAGTTGCGATATAGGGGGCGTGTTATAGTGAGTGAGTGAGTGACTCCCAGTGTAGGAAGAGAGTTAGAGTGAGTGAGTGAGTGAGTCGCACTCTAGGAAGCGGGTTAGAGTGAGTTAGTGTATGTGTCCCACTGTTAGAAGCAGGTTAGAGTGAGTGAGTGAGTCCCACCGTAGGAAGCGGGTTAGAGTGAGTGAGTGAGTGAGTCCAACTGTAGGAAGCGGGTTAGAGTGAGTGAGTGAGTGAGTCACACTGTAGGAAACTGGTTAGAGTGAGTGAGTGAGTGAGTCCAACTGTAGAAAGCGGGTTAGAGTGAGTGAGTGTATGAGTCCCACTGTAGGAAGCGTCTCAATGTGAGTGAGTGAGTGAGTCCCAATGTAGGGCGCGGGATAGAGAGAGTGAGTCCCACTGTAGGAAGCGGGTTAGAGTGGTTATGTGAGTGAGTTCCACTGTAGGAAGCGGGTTAGACTGAGTGAGTGAGTGAGTCGAACTGTAGGAAGTGGGTTAGAATGAGTGAGTGAGTCGCGATGTAGGGCGTGTGTTAGAGTGAGCGAGTGATTTAGTCCCACTGTAGGAAGTGGGTTAGAGGGAGTGAGTGAGTGAGTCCCACTGTAGGAAGTGGGTTAGAATGAGTGAGTGATTGAGTCCCACTGTAGGGAGCAGGTTAGAATGAGTGAGTGAGTGAGTCCCACTGTAGGAAGCGGTTTAGAGTGAGCGAGTGAGTCCCACTGCAGGAAGCGGATTAGACTGTGATTGAGTGACTGATTCTCACTGTAGGAAGTGGGTTAGAGTGAGTGAGTGAGTGAGTCCCACTGTAGGAAACGGGTTAGAGTGAATGAGTGAATCCCACTGTTGAAGCGGGTTAGAGCGAGTGACTGCGTCCCACTGTTGAAACGGGTTAGAGTGAGTGAGTGAGTAGCACTGTAGGAAGAGGGTTAGAGTGAGTGAGTGAGTGACTCCCACTGTAGGAGGTGGGTTAGAATGAGTGAGTGAGTGAGCTGCGATGTAGGGGGCGTGTTATAGTGAGTGAGTGAGTGACTCCCAGTGTAGGAAGAGAGTTAGAGTGAGTGAGTGAGTGAGTCGCACTCTAGGAAGCGGGTTAGAGTGAGTTAGTGTATGTGTCCCACTGTTAGAAGCAGGTTAGAGTGAGTGAGTGAGTCCCACTGTAGGAAGCGGGTTAGAGTGAGTGAGTGAGTGAGTCCCACTGTAGGGGGAGAGTTAGAATGAGTGAGTGAGTGAGTCGCGATGTAGGAATCGTGTTAGCGTGAGCTAGTGAGTGAGTCCCACTGTAGGAAGTGGGTTAGAGTGGTTGTGTGAGTGAGAGCCACTGTTGGAAGCAGGTTAGAGTGAGTGAGTGAGTCCCACTGCAGGAAGCGGGTTAGAGCGAGTGAGTGAGTGAGTGAGTCGCACTGTAGGTAGCGCGTTAGAGTGAATGAGTGAGTCCCACTGAACGGAGCGGGTTCCCTTCAATGAATGAGTCCCACTGTAGGAAACGGGTTAGAGTGAGTGAGTGAGTGAGTCCCACTGTAGGCGGTGGGTTAGAATGAGTGAGTGAGTTAGTCCCAATGTAGGAAGCGGTTTAAGGTGGGTGAGTGAGTGAGTCCCACTGTAGAAAACGGGTTAGAGCGAGTGAGTTAGTGAGTCCCACTGTAGGAAGCGGGTTAGAGTGAGTGAGTGAGTGAGTCCCACTGTAGGAAACAGATTTGAGTGAGTGAGTGAGTGAGTCCAACTGTAGAAAGTGGGTTAGAGTGAGTGAGTGTATGAGTCCCACTGTAGGAAGCGTCTCAATGTGAGTGAGTGAGTGAGTCCCAATGTAGGGCGCGGGATAGAGAGAGTGAGTCCCACTGTAGGAAGCGGGTTAGAGTGGTTGTGTGAGTGACTGCCACTGTTGGAAGCGGATTAGAGTGAGTGAGTGAGTTCCACTGTAGGAAGCGGGTTAGAGTGCTTGAGTGAGTGAGTCCCAATGCAGGAAATGGCTTATGAGTGACTGAGTCGCGCTGTAGTGCGCGGTTCAGAGTGACTGAGTGAGTGAGTCCCACTGTAGGAAGCGGGCTAGAGTGAGTGAGTGAGTGAGTCCCACTGTAGGAAGTGGGTTAGAATGACTGAGTGGGTGAGTCGTGCTGTAGGGCGCCTGTTAGACTGAGAGAGTGAGTGAGTTGCGCTGCAGGAAGCGGGTTAGAGGGAGTGAGCAAGTCCCACTGTTGGAATTGGGTTAGAGTATGTGAGTGTGTCCCACTGTAGGAAACAAGTCAGAGTGAGTGAGTGAGTCCCACTGTAGGAAGCGGGTTAGAGTGAGTGATTGTGTCCCACTGTTGAAACGGGTTAGAGTGAGTGAGTGAGCAGCACTGTAGGAAGCGGTTTACAGTGAGCGAGTGAGTGAGTCCCACTGTAGGAAACGGGTTAGAGCGAGTGAGTGAGTGAGACGCACTTTAGGAAGCGGGTTAGAGTGAGTGAGTGAGTCCCACTGAAGGGAGCGGGTTCCCTTGAGTGACTGAGTCCCACTGTAGGAAACGGGTAAGATTGAGTGAGTGAGTGAGCCACGATGTAGGGCGCGTGTTAGAGTGAGCGAGTGATTTAGTCCCACTGTAGGACGTGGTTTAGAGTGAGTGAGTGAGTGAGTCGCACTGTAGGGAGCAGGTTAGAATGAGTGAGTGAGTGTGTCCCACTGTACGAAAAAAGTTTAGAGTGAGTGAGTTGATCCCAATGTAGGTCGCGGGTAAGAGATAGTGAGTGCATCTCTACTGTAGGAAGCGGGTTAGAGTGAGTGAGTGAGTCCCACTAAAGGGAGCGGGTTCCCTTCGGTGACTGAGTCGCACTGTAGGAAGCAGGTTAGAGTGAGTGAGTGAGTGAGTCCCACTGCAGGAAGCTGGTTAGAGTGTGTGTGTGAGTGAGTCCCACTGTTGGAAGCGGGTTAGAGTAGAGTGAGTGTGTCCCACTGTTGAAACGCGTTAGATCGAGTAAGCGAGTGAGTCCCACTTTAGGAACAAGTCAGAGCGAGCGAGTGATCCCCACTGTTGAAGCGGGTTATAGTGAGTGAGTGATTTAGTCCCACAGTAGGAAGCGGCTTACAGTGAGTGAGTGAGTCCCACTGTAGGAACGGGTTAGAGTGAGTGAATGATCCCCACTGTTGAAGCGGGCTATAGTGAGTGAGTGAGTGAGTCCCACAGTAGGAAGCGGCATACAGTGATTGAGTGAGTCCCACTGTAGGATGTGGGTTAGAGTGAGTGAGTGAGAGAGTCGCACTGCAGGATGTGTGTTAGAGTGAGTGAGTGAGTGAGTCCCACTGTAGGAAGTGGGTTAGAATGAGTGAGTGAGTCGCGATGTAGGGCGTGTGTTAGAGTGAGCGAGTGATTTAGTCCCACTGTAGGAAGCAGGTTAGAGTGAGTGAGTGAGTGAGTCCAACTGTAGAAAGCGGGTTAGAGTGAGTGAGTGAGTGAGACCCACTGTAGGAAGTGGGTTAGAGTGAGTGAGTGAGTGAGTCCCACTGTAGGAAGCGGGTTAGAGTGAATGAGTGAGTGAGTCTCACTGTAGGAAGCGGGTTAGAACGAGTGAGTGAGTGTGTCGCACTGTAGGAAGCGGGTTAGAGTGAGTGAGTGAGTCCCACTGAAGGGATCGGGTTCCCTTGAGTGACTGAGTCCCACTGTAGGAAGCGGGTTAGAGTGAGTGAGTGAGTCAGTCCCACTGCAGGAAGCTGGTTAGAGTGTGTGTGTGAGTGAGTCCCACTGTTGGAAGCGGGTTAGAGTAGAGTGAGTGTGTCCCACTGTAGGAAACCAGTTAGAGCGAGTGAGTGCGTCCCACTGTCGAAACGCGTTAGATCGAGTGAGCGAGTGAGTCCAACTTTAGGAACAAGTTAGAGTGAGTGAGTGATCCCCACTGTTGAAGCGGGTTATAGTGAGTGAGTGAGTGAGTCCCAGAGTAGGAAGCGGCTTACAGTGAGTGAGTGAGTCCCAGTGTAGGAACGGGTTAGAGTGAGTGAGCGTTTCCGACTGTTGAAGCGGGCTATAGTGAGTGAGTGAGTGTGTCCCACAGTAGGAAGCGGCATACAGTGAGTGAGTGAGTCCCACTGTAGGATGTGGGTTACAGTGAGTGAGTGAGTGAGTCGCACTGTAGGAAGTGGGTTAGAGTGAGTGAGTGAGTGAGTGAGTCGCACTGTAGGAAGTGGGTTAGAATGAGTTAGTGAGTCGCGATGTAGGGCGTGTGTTAGAATGAGCGAGTGATTTAGTCCCACTGTAGGAAGTTGATTAGAGTGAGTGAGTGCGTGAGTCCCACTGTAGGAAGTGGGATAGAATGAGTGAGTGAGTGAGTCCCACTGTAGGGAGCAGGTTAGAATGAGTGAGTGAGTGAGTCCCATTGTAGATAGCGGGTTAGAGTGAGTGAGTCAATGAGTCCCATTCTTGGAAGCGGGTTAGGTTGAGTGAGTGTGTCCCACTGTAGGAAACGGGTGAGAGTGAGTGAGTGAGTCCAACTGTAGGACGCGGGTTAGAGTGAGTGAGTGAGTGAGTCCCACTGTAGGAAACGGGTTAGAGCGAGTGAGTCAGTGAGTCGCACTGTAGAAAGTGGGTTAGAGTGAGTGAGTGAGTGAGTCCCACTGAAGGAAGTGGGTTAGAATGCCTGAGTGGGTGAGTCGTGCTGTAGGGCGCGTGTTAGACTGAGAGACTGAGTGAGTTGCGCTGCAGGAAGCGGGTTAGAGTGAGTGAGTGCTTCCCACTGTAGGAAACGGGTTAGAGCGAGTGAGTAAGTGAGTCCCACTGTAGGAACAAGTTAGAGTGAGTGAGTTCGTCCCACTGTTGAAACGGAAAAGAGTGAGTGAGTAAGTAGCACTGTAGGAAGCGGGTTAGAGTGAGTGAGAGAGTGAGTCCCACTGTACGAAACGGGCTAGAGCGAGTGAATGAGCGAGTTGCACTGTAAGTAGCGTGTTAGAGTGAGTGAGTGAGTCCAACTGAAGGGAGCGGGTTCGCTTCAGTGACTGAGTCCCACTGTAGGAAAAGGATTAGAGTGAGTGAGTGAGTGAGTCCCACTGTAGGAGGTGGGTTAGAATGAGCGAGTGAGTGAGTCCCAATGTAGGGAGCGGGATAGAGTGAGTCGCACTGTAGGAATCGGGTTAGAGTGGTTGTTTGAGTGAGTGCGACAGTTGGAAGCAGGTTAGGGTGAGTGAGTGAGTCCCACTGTAGGAAGCGGGTTAGAGTGAGTGAGTGCGTCCCAGTGTTGAAACGGGTTAGAGTGAGTGAGTGAGTCCCACTGTAGGAAGCCGGTTAGAGTGAGTGAGTGAGTGAGTCCCACTGTAGGAAACGGGTTAGACTGAGTGTGTGAGTGAGTCCAACTGTAGAAAGCGGGTTAGAGTGAGTGAGTGAGTGAGTCCAACTGTAGGAAGCGGGTTAGAGTGAGCGAGTGAGTGAGTCCCACTGTAGGAAGTAGGTTAGAATGACTGAGTGGGTGAGTCTTGCTGTAGGGCACGTGTTAGACTGAGTGAGTGAGTGAGTTGCGCTGCAGGAAGCGGGTTAGAGTGAGTGAGTGCTTCCCACTGTAGGAAACGGGTTAGACTGAGTAAGTGAGTCCCACTGTAGGAAGCGGGTTAGAGTGAGTGAGCGCGTCCCACTGTAGGAAACGAGTTAGAGTGACTGAGTGAGTCCCATTACAAGGCACGGTTAAGTGTGAGGGAGTGCATCCCACTGTAGGAAGCAGGTTAGCTTGAGTGAAGTGAGTCCCACTGTAGGAAGCGGGTTAGAGTGAGTGAGTGAGTACCACTGTAAGGCGCGGTTTAGAGTGTGTGAGTGTATGAGTTCCACAGTATGAAGCGGCTCAGAGTGAGTGAGTGACTGAGTCCCACTGTAGGAAGCGGTGTTAGAGCGAGTGAGTGTGTCCCACTGTAGGAAGCTGGTTAGAGTGAGCATGTGAGTGAGTCCCACTGTTGGAAGCGGGTTAGAGTGAGTGAGTGTGTCCCACTGTAGGAAACAAGTTAGAGTGAGTGAGTGAGTCCCACTTTAAAAAGCGGGTTAGGGTGAGTGAGTTAGTAAGTCCCACTGTAGGAAACGGGATAGAGCGAGTGAGTGCGTGAGTCCCACTGTAGGAAGAGGGTTAGAGTGAGTGAGTGAGTGAGTGAGCCCCATTGTAGTGTGCGGGTTAGTGTGAGTGAGTCCAACTGTACGGCGCGGCTTAGAGTGAGTGAGAAAGTGAGTCCTACTGTAGGGCGTGGGTTAGAGTGAGTGACTGAGTGACTTCCGCTGTTAACAGCGTTAAAGGAGACTTATCAGTGGTTCACAGCGCTTGATTTGAAAGATGCTTTCTTTTGTATACCTTTGGAAAAGGAAAGCAGAAAACTGCTTTTGAATGGGAAAATCCACAAACTGGGCAAAAGATGCAGTTAACATGGACAAGATTACCCCAAGGATATAAAAATAGTCCAACTATTTTTGGAAATCAGCTGGCAAAGGAGCTTGAAATCTGGAAACAGGACAAATCAAGGCCTGGACATTTACTTTTACAATATGTGGATGACATACTGATTGCTACAGAAGAAAGGTTTACTTGTATACAGGTGACTATTGACCTCTTGAATTTTCTGGGACTAAATGGGTACAAGGTATCCAGGAAGAAAGCCCAAATAGCCTGCCAGGCTCTGGTATATCTGGGTTTTGAAATTTCAAAAGGGCAGCAACAATTAGAAAAGATCGCAAAGAAACCATTTGCAGTATACCTGAGCCGAAAAATATTCATGAACTCAGAGCATTTTTGGGATAGACAGGGTGGTGTCACCTTTGGATTATGAACTATGGGCTAATAGCTAAACCACTATATGAGGCCCAAAAGAATTCTCCCTTTGTATGGGGCCAACAACAACAAAGGGCTTTTTTAGAGTTAAAATGTGCCTTAATGTCTGCACCTGCCTTGGGACTTTTGGATTTAACCAAAGATTTTCAGTTGTTTGTTCATTAAAAGCACCACCTTGCACTGGGTGTGTTAACTCAGAAGATAGGAAGCTGGAAACGACCAGTCGGATACTTCTTCAAACAACTGGACACAGTGAGTAGAGGGTAGCCAAACTGCCTTCGAGCAGTGGGGGCAACAGTGATGCTCATACAAGAAGCTCGGAAATTGACTTTGGGAAGAACAATAACAGTCTATGTCCCACACATGGTGATAACTGTTTTAAAACAAAAGGGGGGACACTGGCTGTCTCCCAGCCGAATGATGAAGTACCAGGTGGTAGTGACTGAACAGGATGATGTGATTTTAAAGACAACTAACCTGGTAAATCTTGCAGTGTTTTTAAACTCCATACAGGAAGAAGGACAACTGGAACATGACTGCTTGGCTACTATCAAGTACGTTTATTCCAGTCATGAAGATCTGAACGATGTACCATTGGAGCGACCAGACTGGGAATTGTATACAGATGGGAGCAGCTTTATGGAACAAGGAGTCCGATATGCTGGATATGCGGTAACAACAGACACCACTGTTATCGAAGCAAGAGCACTGACGAGTACCACATCAGCCCAGAAAGCAGAACTTATTGCTTTGATTCAAGCCTTAGAATTAAGTACAGAAAAGAAAGTGAATATCTGGACAGATTCAAAATATGCCTTTGGGGTAGTGCATGTCCATGGGGCTTTGTGGAAAGAAAGGGGGCTATTGTCCTCTCAAGGATCAAACATTAAACATCAAAAGGAAATTATACAATTATTGCAAGCAGTTCAGAAACCAGATCAAGTAGCAATCATGCACTGTAAGGCACATCAAATCGGGAATACAAAAATAATAGCTGGAATAATTTGGCTGATAAAACGGCAAGAAAGGTAGCAAAGAAACAAGCATTACAGATGGCAGTGATTCCTTCTAAAACAGTAACCCTTCCCAGGGAAAAACCAAGATATTCTGAAGAACATGACAAATTAGGTCAGTTACTAAGCGCTAAGAAAAGCCTAGCTGGATGGTGGATAACTCCTAATGGAAGAGTGGTAATTCCATATCCTTTATGAGAGAAGTAATCTAAACAACATCAGGAATGTCACTGGGGAGCGAAGGCCTTAGTAGCTTCTTTACGGAAACAAGTAGTATCAGTTAAAATGTTGGGAATAGCTAAAATGGTAACTGCAAAGTGTGAAGTATGTTTGAAAAATAATCCAATGATTAAGAAAAAGGTTCAAATGGGTAGACTGAAATCTGGTAAAGAACCTGGAGATTATTGGCAAGTAGTTTTCTCAGAGTTACCTAGGCAAAATGGGTACTGGTACATCCTGGTAGGGGTTGATACTTTTACAGGATGGCCAGAAGCCCTTCCCTGTCACACCACACAAGCAAAAGAAGTAGTGAAGTGGTTACTACAAGGAATAATTCCGAGATTTTGAGTTCCTATTGGAATTTCTTCTGACAGAGGTCCACATTTGTTTCTGAAATAGTCCAAAGTATTAGCAAAATATTGGGTATTACTTGGGATTTACATGCGTCCTGGAGGCCACAATCTAGTGGAAAGGTAGAAAGGATGAATCAGACTTTAAAAAGAAAAATAAATAAAATTTGTCAAGAAACCAGTCTAAAATGGCGTCAAGCGCTTCCTTTGGCATTTCTACGAATCAGGGTACAGCCAAAGAGTGGAATCTCAGTCAGTCCTTATGAATTATTATATGGAAAAACATATGAGTCTCCAGAACCAAATCCAAACATATATGTAAAAGAAAAACAAGATGTGTATTGTTGGAAGAAGGGTCCGCCGGAGTCAAGAAGACGCTCAATATGAGTTATGCATCTTGCTCAACTTTATTAGATTCTAACACTACTTATATAGAACCGATACACATGCATATTCGTAAAGCAGAAATATAATTGGTTAGTAGTCTCTAAACGCACGCGGTTCTCACACCCCTAATTATCATGACTAAAATAAGCATTCTATCCATGTAGCTAATTGTGTTGCTGTGCTTCAGCCTTGTAGTTTGTTACTCCCTATTTTCCCATACTGCTCCCTATCTTTCTTGGCCCTGCACCTGCTTTCCCAGCAGCTGTATCTTGTTACAGCCACGGACTGTTGGCACAACATAATTACTTGGTCCCAGGATTCAAGAATAGCTCAAGGCTACCTTTCTTGTTATCTTCAGCACAGCAACTTCAGTACAACACTAATTAGAGGCCTATTCTAATACCAGGCCTGGATCGTGCAGATCTTCAGAGATTCTAAGGCCATGCTTCTGCAGCCATTCTTCTACAGTGTATAACTATTTGCTTTCTCTAGGGAAAACTATGGCTGCAATTCCGAGTGCAATAATTTGGAATAGACCTTTATCCCTGGAAAACTCAGTGCATGACTTTCAACCAGGAGACTATGTCTATGTGAAGATGTGGACCTCCAAACCTTTGCAGAAACGTTGGAGGGGACCTTTCCAGATACTGTTAACCACTTTTACAGCTATCAGATTGCAGAATCATATGCTTGGATACATTATACTTGAGTGAAGAAAGCTCCTACTCCATGGAAGATTGTTAACCGTGACCCAGAGACTTTAAAACTGACTCTGAAACAGGTCTAATGCATCATATCAGCTTTTGATAGTTCTTTGGATTTTATGCTGGAAAGTAGTGCTGGTAGGACCATGGGCTGACTTGGTGGATAGGAACAAAAGACAACTAGAAACAGAACAAGTGATTAATATTCCTAAACAAGTGTTTGTGGAAAATTTGGTGTTGGGGTTGATTAAAGGATTTGCCATTTTGCAAAATGTTACACAGATTACTGCTTGTTTACCAATACCGAGGGCAGTAGGTGAATCTATTCCATGGGGAATTTTAACTATGAATCTGACCAATCTGGAACATAAAAATGAAACCACTTATTGTGAGCAAAGGCCAGTAACTCAATGGTATGAACGAGTAAATGTTATCAGAAAACAGTGGAAGTCACCAAGTAAAGAAACAGATTGTAAAAAACTACTGAATTATGATTTTATAACAGGATCCCGACCTAGTGCCATAGCTCGAGTACTTCTTCCTGGGGGTCCAAATCCCCAGTTAGGATGGTGTTCATATGGCAAACAACTTAAAACCAATGTGAGAAAAAGTATCATGGAATGGAAGTGTAACAAAACTGGCCAAGGTATGCAATTCGTAGAACAATGGGACTCTATATGGTCCATGCCCATATTTTCTCAGTTTCAGTACATGGCCAGAACTCCTTGGTGTTTTACCTGGGATGGAAAAGCTTTTGCAGTTTTACCCTCAGTCAATAATAAAGCAACTTCATTGAGAGAGAAGGAAAATAAAATAGTGCCATGGTGGAAATGTGAAAAGGTGTAAGATTGCAGCAATGCAGACAATAATTCAAAGAATTCTTCCTTTGGCAGCTGCTTTAAAATATGGTTGTTTTTGTCGAGATCTTAAGAATACTCTCAATCTAACCAGCACCTTTACACCCAGGAGAGGAACTCTGTTTAGTTGCAGAAAATCTACTATTCAAAGTCCAGGACATTTAGTTTGGGCATTAAGTGACGGAACCTGGACAACTCATTTACCATTAGATGGTAAGATGAAACAAATTACTTTAGGCATGCCAACATTGTGTCTGATTTGGAAAAAAATCACCATTTAAAGGACCCTTGGAAAGTTTAAAATTAAAACGAACCAAGAGGTCTGAAACAGATGATGATACTTGGAAAGAACCATCAACAGGAGTAAAAATTGGCTGGGCTCTTGAATCACTTTTGAATCCTATAGCATCATATAGAAATAGAGCATGGCTTTATCAGTTAACAGGTCAAGTAGAAAAGTTAGCAAACATCACCAAGAAAGGGTTTAAGGAATTGAATATACAGTTACAGGCGACTTCCAGGATGACCTTACAAGACAGAATGGCATTAGATATGCTCCTACTTAAAGAGTATGGGGTATGTGGATATCTCAAAGATAAATTAGACTACTGCTGTATTCACATTCCAAATGTCACCCAAGATGTGGAACATGATCTGGAGTTACTGGGTAAAACTGAAAAGGAAACAGAATCAATTTGAGAAAATATGACAGATGATTTGCTGTGAAAAACTTTTAGCAACTTAGGATGGAATCTAAGCTCTTGAATACAGTCCATAATCAAAATTTGTTTCTGTTACTGATTGTCTTTCTGATGATCATGCTGCTATATTGGTAAATTGTTTCCTCAGACAGGCATAGAATTGCAGTTAATTGCATGATCATGAGAGAAGTACCAATTATTCCATCAGAATACAGTCCACCACCAATATATGTTGAAAAAAATGATATATAAATAATGTGAAAGTATTGAAATAATAATTTTCAACACTTTCAAAGGGGGAAAATGTTACAGATTTGCTAATAAGTTAGAATTAAATGACTTTATTTGTTTTTATAAAATCATTTTTAATAAGAAATATATTTTAATGAAACTTGTAGTTGCACAGAAAAAGCTGCTATGAAATCCTCTGTACAGCCTGTACCAAGGCCAGAAGAATGGGTTAGAATCATTGAATAGGGACGTTTAGAACTTAGGTAACAAATTTGAGATTTTAGATAATAGTCAGTTACAGATTTCTTTGTATTTGACTAGTCTTCTGTATGTAGAAAGTGTATTGAGATGTCAAAATATAGAATTAATGGGAACTGGGAGCAACCGAATGAAACAACTCGTAGTTACCTGCCAAGAAACCGTGAACTTTAGTAAAAGGTAATTCCGGCAGGGGGAGATCGCGACCACCGACTCATATACCACCAACCCAAATCGTACCCCAGACCCATTTCTGGACCTTTCTAACCTTTACTGCGCAGAATCGGATATGGGAGGAGAGTATGTTAATGATTTTCAGGAAATGTTATGATTATGCATGAATACTTAATGAATATGTATGAATAAGTTCTATATGTGGTGTATGATTTTGAAGCTTGGTGTGCGTTGATCGTGAGGAGACTCACTCTCACACCCGGCCATTAATAAAGAAGTGTCTGCTTATCTGCATCACATTGGTGTCGATAAGTTCTTCATTCCAAGATTTCGGCAACAATAGAAGTGAACAAACATGCATTTAAAGCAATATAGAAACCATTCTGATTATTTATCTCATAAGAAATATTTCAGTTTATATCCCTTTGTAATATCCCTGCCAAATCATTTTCATCTGAAATGAAAGACAGATACTTGGCCCCAAAATGAACGGGATATTCTTAAGTGATGGGTTTGGGGGTTTATGTACTTATTTATTTTGGAGGTGCATAGATTTGAGACTGTTTAGCCTGTAATCCATGACTTTAGAATATTCTTTATTGCTGCTTAGGAGCATATGAAGCTATGCAATTTCAAAGCTATGTAGTGTCTCCTTGGATATAAAGTGAGGTTCACATCCTGTCTTGGGGGTGTTCCATGTAAGGTAGTTCAAAAGCAATGATATTGCTATGTGAATTGTACAGGCTGTGTGCTTAGTCAAGGAGATGTTATAAAGATTCGTTCTTTCTGTGCCAGCTGCAATAATCTAAATAAGGCCATTCAGACTAAAAGCACGTGTGAGCTGTGAAGATGTGTAGAGGGATTTTTTTAAAGGACCAAGGACATATGTTACCATTGTCTGGGTTGGACAAACCAGGCCTGTTAGTTAAAGCTGCAGAGCAACTTTAAATTATCCTGGGAACAAGCAGTGGGAGAAGGAAAATAAGCTATGCGCAAACAAGAAGCCAGGTGCAGAGCAAGCCCTGGGAACCGCGAAATCAGCACACTCTCATGGGCACACTCTGATAAGGCGCCTGCAGCATGTCCACCAGTCAGTGACACAGACGCCCACGTGGCCCAGAGACTATTATCCAATCACCTGTGTGTAAAGTCAGGTGAGCTGTCGGTTTAAGTTATAAATATAACCTGTTTGTTTAATAAAGGGAGCACGGCATGTAGCCATATTGGTGTGATTGTGGTGACTTAACCGACTCTCCACGGAGGACCCTCTTCGTCTGGCGCCCGGACAGGGACCCATTTATTCACTTAAATGCGGTTTAGCTTAAATGCTGTTCGCTTAAATGCGGAAGTCTCCGTGCATTGGACCTGAAGGGAAGCTGTCCAATTAGGGAGCTGGAGGTCTGAGGCGGGCGGAACCTGGAAGGCAAAAAGCGGAGTCCAGAGTTCGGTGTAGAGCTGCAGATCGCACCCCCGCCGGTGGTAAGACCGCGTAGAGTAAATCGCGGCGGGGCTCCCCGCTGATTTCCTCACGGGGGGGCACTATGGAAGACCGCGACAAGTGCGGCAGGGCTTCTCTGCTGATACCCTTTCTGTGAGAGGGGGCAGCTCTGAGAAGACCACGATGGAATTAGACATGGCAATTAAACTGTTAACTGGCATCCTCCTTAAGAGAGGGGAGGGCGTTAAAGAGACAGAAGTGGAGGCCTTAGTTTGCTGGGCATGAAAAAAGGAATAAGATCCCCAAGACTGCGTTATTGTTTAGTATTGCGGAATGGAGAGAAGCGGGAAATTGCCTCTGGGATACTACGATCGAGGGAGGCAAAGAAGGAAAAGAAGCTAAAGCGTTAGGAGCTACGTGGCGGTCAATAGTTAACACTCTGGAAACTATGCAGGCGGAAAAAAAAGTAGCGGTGGCTGCGGCGAATGAAGAGACTGGACGCAGCTTGATGCAAGCAAGTTGTCCCTTTATTAGTGATTTTCTTACAATTATATACGTTTCTACCTTCTACATATTACACACTGATTGGTTAAATCTTAAGCGTAAAAAACACTGATTGGTTAATATTTAAGGCACACCGTTAGAACAATAGGTACTTACTAGTCTATCTTGACCTAGCAATAATTTTTATTCCAAGGTTAGGGAGTTTCTTTCTACGCGGCTTTCTTAATTACATATTGGCGCCATCCGTTCCCTTATCTGGCTACTTGTTTCTCTGTCCGTCTGGTTGCCTCCTCAACTGTGACGGCTCAGGGGTCTGCTGTTAGCTTGTTCCTTTGCTCCCAGGGCTTGTGCCCTACAAGTTCTAACAAGTCTCTATTCATCAGGCTATCAGTACTTGGACTCTTGTCCTTGAGGCCTTGTCCTACAGGTGGCAGCCATAGAAGTGTTGGGGGGAGATGTGGTAGTAAAGCCGGTGGAGCAGAAGGGTGATTCACCTAAGCCTTCTCTCTTGGCTGTGTTTTTCGGAGTTGGGCATACTTGTCCTATGAGGGTATGTCCGCCCCTGTGTGTTCAACAGTGCAGGAGCTTTTAGATAAGACAGCGGACAAACCGGAAGTTACTCCTCGGGAGCCTGCGGTAACTGAGCCGAACCCGGAAAAGGCTGCTGAGCCTCCCCAGAAGGGCGGGGCAGCGAGTTCTGCTACACCAATCGGAGCTGTGGGTGGAGCAAGGCCGAAACGGTGGGTGGCAACAGCTCGTAGGTCTCGTCAGGGCCGGCAAAAACGCCGTCGACGTCCTATCCTCCTCATCCTGAAACATCATCTGACAAATTTGAGGAAGAAGGCAGGGAAAAGCCTTGTGATAACAATACAGAGAAATCTTTACAGGAGGTAATAGATAAATTAAGAAACCTGGAAAAGCGAGTTGAAATGAACCTGCCTACTACTTCAATACCTGTAATTCCTCCTGTTAGCCTAACTACCCCACCGATGCTGAACTCGAGAAAAGATCCAATTCTACAGTGTTGGTCCAGTGTTACTCGTGATGCTATTTTGGAGGGTGATTGGCAGATGACCAGCTCATTAGCTTGTCCAGTACTGGTGAATAACCTTGGTGCACAATGGGAGCCGCATGATTGGAAAATATTGCAACAAGCAAAGCTAACAGTTACTACTCATGGCCTGAAATCAGAGGCTGCACGACAGATCATCCAGTTTATTTTCATAGCAGACATTCTTTCACCTGCTGATTATGCTGGACTTGCTTCCCTGTTATTGACTCCTTCTCAATATTTAATGTTTGAGAAGGAGTGGAAGAGACTAGCCGTAGAGGAAGCAAATAGACATCAAGATCCAGATATAGGAGATCCGCTTTATGGTCTACGGGCAGATATGTTAACTGGGCAGGGACTTTACTACGCAGGTTCAATTGCAGTATCCCATACAAATGCATCAACTTGCTCAGACTTTAGCACATCGAGCCCTTTTGTCTGTGCCAGACATGAAGAAACCTGCTTCCTATACCACTGTTCGTCAGGGGACAACGGAGCCCTATGGACAATTTGTAGACTGTTTGTCTGCAGCATTAAAAGACAATTCTGATTTGCCTGTGGACCTGCAGGAACATTTGTTCCGCACCCTCGCCTTTGAAGGGGCTAACCCAAGAACAAGGGCGATCTTAGCAACACTACCCCAAGGAAGTCCCGTAGATGAAATGTTGATTAGAGCTACTCGAGCCGAACAAAATAACCAAGCGGCTGCCTTTACTGCTGTGTTGAGAGAGCAAGGGCATATAATCGCAGCAACGTTAAAAAATCATATAGGTGTACATTGAAGAGGGAACAATGGTAAATCAGGATTTGGAATTTGTTTACCGATGTGGTGAATCTGGACACGAGGCGTATTTGTTCAAAGACTGTTTGGTGTCACAAATGTAACTTAGATACACATGCTACTGCTGTTTGTAGATATAACAGGTCAGGAAACATGCAGCGCAGCGTGTTGGGTCTAAGCGCGAAGACACAAGTACAGGCCCCAACAACGCAGATGAGAAATGTGGTCTCTTATACCAGTGCATCCCACCCACCCGGGGGAGCCTCAGGGTGGACGTGGCAACCGCAGTAGATGTAACTTTGAATAATAAAGAAGTGACTTTAATTCCAACTGAAGTAAAAGGACCTTTGTCTAACGTGGATTCTCCATTTGGAGGACTTTTATTAGGGAGATCTTCAACAGGAAGGCAAGGAGGAATTGTTTTACCTGGGTTAATTGATGCAGATTTTACGGGAAATGTACAAGTTATGGCCTATGCATTACAACCACCTGTTACTATTCCAAAAGGAAGTAAAATTGCTCAAATACTTCCCTATGACAGCCTTGTTACGCATCGACAATCCTATGAGCAACTCGGACAACAAGGCCAGCCATCTAAGATGGGAGGAGATTGGATTTACCGGATCTGAGGTGTGTTTCACATTAGACCTCAATCAAAGACCATATCAGAAGATTCAATTGAAGAAAGGCAGTCAGGAAATTACTCTGGAACCTCTATTAGACTCTGGGGCAGATGTCACCATCATTAATCAACATCTATGGCCCCAGAATTGGGAATTGCAATCTCCAATCACCCAAGTGGTAGGAGTAGGAGGTGCAAAAGCCCCAAAGCAGAGTAAAGACTTGATTACATTGCAGTTTGAAGATGGCCAGGCTATTGTAATTCGGCCATACATAATGCAACTCCCACCCACATTATCTGGGTTGATTGGACGGGACGTTTTGTCACAATTGGGACTAGTTATGACAACTGACCAGCATTTTGCACCACGGCCACTGATCGGCAGCTACCCATACTGAAGATCACATGGTTAACAGAAAAGACAATTTGGGTAGACCAGTGGCCGATAACAGAAGAATGGCTGTGCATTGCTGAGGAATTGGTACAGGAACAACTGAGAGTAGGTCATATTCGACCTTCTACAAGTCCTTGGAATACTCCTATTTTTGTGATACCAAAGAAGACTGGGAAATGGCGACTCTTACATGATTTATGGAAAGTTAATGATCAGATGTTAGCATTGCAACCTGGTCTTCCAACTCCTACGATGATCCCTCAGAATTGGCAAATTGTCGTGATAGACTTGAAAACTGTTTCTTCACGATTCCCTTACACCCTGACGACACGCAAAGATTTGCATTCACTCTGCCATCAATAAACCGTGCCGCTCTGGTCAAACAATATGAATGGGTTGTCTTACCACAAGGAATGAAGAACTCTCCTACGATGTGTCAGACTTTTGTAGATTGGGCACTTGTTCCGGTACAACAACGTTGGCCTCACGTCCTGATCTATCATTATATGGACGATATTTTATTGGCTGCTGAACAAAGGATTTCAGACGATCAACTGAAATGGCTTGTTGACCACCTTCTATCATGTGGTTTGGTTGTGGCGCCTGAGAAGGTTCAACGTTCAGCCTCATGGAAATATCTAGGCTGGCTCATCTCGGATGCTCAGATCCGACCACAGAAGGTGACCCTTACTACACAAATAACTAATCTACATGATGCTCAAAGGCTTTTAGGAGACCTACAGTGGTTTCGTAACATAGTTGGCCTCACTAATGTTGATTTGCAACCATTCCAATCCTGGTTGCATGACACCGAAGCCAACAGTCCTCGAACTTGTTCACCAGAACAGTGGGCTGCCCTAGAAGTTGTGTCCTGCAAGATTCAGACTGGCTGGTGTGGTCGCCGAATGGCGAACCATCCGTTATCTTTTTTGGTTTGTAATGTTGCCACTTCACCTTTTGCCCTTATTTTGCAATGGCAAAAGAAAAAGGGGGAAAATACGGCGATCATTTTAGAGTGGTTGTTTTTGCCATTGCAACCCAGACATTGTATTTTAAGTCGCCCTGAAGCAGTAGTGGCCTTGGTGAGAAAAGGAAGAGACAGGATTCTTGAAATTGATGGGACCGAACCGGCAGATATCAGTATTCCAGTCCGCAGTGATGATTATGAGTGGCTCCTAAGACATTCAGCAGCCATACAGGAAGCCTTGATGGGTTATACAGGTGTTGTACACAACAACCGGCCAAAAGGACCTCTCTGGAAGATGTTAGAACATTATCAGTGGATTGCGAGACCGTTATGCTCAAAAAGACCAGCTGAAGGGCCAACGGTGTTTACAGATGCAGGACGAAAGATGAAGAAGGATGTGTGTGTTTGGCAATCCGATAATCAGTGGCAGAAACAAGTCATCACTGGTGAAGCACGGGACAACCTTCAAACCTTAGAACTGAAAGCAGTGTGTTGGGCATTGGGAAGCTGGAACAATACACCTGTAAGCATAGTATCTGTTGGGAGAGGGGTCTGCCAGAGTCAAGAAATTACTCAATATGAGTTATGCATCTTACTCATCTTTATTAGCTTCTAACACTTTTTATATAGCTGTCGCGACGGAGGGAAGACACAGTCACTCAATATGAGTGATCAGCAGACTTCGTTTATTGTCCCTTACAGTCACCTTTTATGCCTTGTTATAATTAGCTCATACATATTACAAAAGTTAAGCCCATTATTGGTTAGTTGCCTAAATACCAAGCCTGCCCCTAGTTTCTCTTCTGTAGTTATCTGTTCCCACCTGCAACATTCTTTTCCCACCGAAATCTTCCTGTTATTGTGTAACAAGGACAGCCAAAGACAGTGTATTTTGCTTTACTTCAGATAAGCTGAGAGCGATGTGCATTTTTGTCCAGCCAGCTGGACTATGTCTATGTGACCCTTTTCAGCTAGCCAGTTATCCACAATTCCCCCGTTTTTATTTTGGGCGACATAGGCCCGGTTGACCATTTTCAATAACAGCGTTTTAACACAGGAAAATACACAGCCAACTTATAAAATCTCAATTCAGAAGTATAATTCACAAAATACTTGAAAAATAAAGTTAGCTTGAAGCTTTAATTTAGATGCTCTTTCTGTTCCAGTGATATAAAAAGTTTAAAAACTTCAAAGGTAATTTTAAAGTTCTGAACATGGACTAATGCAAGCTCAAAACCCAAAAAGAAACCAAACTGATGTTTGACTAGGAATATTTGCAAATATTTTGGTGGAAAATCCCTGACCATTAACAATTTTCTGTCCAAATAACAACTGCCCTTATGCAACCAACCAGTCCATACATTTTCTGAAGAATACCTCATTGATATCAAAGAATTAACAAAGGGAAAAAATTAGTTCTGAGCTATATACATTCATAAATGGATTTTTCAATAGTTACATACAGATTTACACACTAAGCCATAATGGCTTGTAGGTGATACACACAAGAAGAGTACGTTGCTTATCTGTCTGAATGTCTATGCTAAATTTGACAGCTATGCCACAAGCCAAGCCTACATGGGTGCTGTGTGTTATGCACGTTCCTTAACAAACAGAAGTATAATAGACAAATTCCCAAGATCTAGTCCCCAACCTGATTATATTATTTTGTAGCCAATTAAGGAAAATAACACAAATGTGCATATCTACATGTGCACGCACCTTTTAGTTCAGAACCAATCTGTGATAAAAGGCCTTAGCCTTATGGCATCATCGAATCTTAACGAGTACAGTAATTAAAAATGCAGTCTTACTGTAAGTGCGATTTATGCTGACATTCCCTCAAATGCTACACGTGAGTATTTCTCACTCAACTGCCTCAAGTTAAAATAGTAGTATTTGTTAATATGTATTAAAAAATCATTAATTCTCTACAATAGCAGTTGACTTCCATAACACTATGTAAGCAAAAGAGGCTTAAGATGGGTTTTCTGAATACTAACAATTTATTTTAGACTGTCTAAACTCAGGTCTTGAAAGATTTCACTCTGCCAGACATAGAAACACTGTTGCACTCCAGTTGTGATATCCCTTTTCCCAAGTTGTCACATGCACATCTCGCTCAAGCAACAGTACTGTTAAAGTTTCTCTCTGCTACGTAAAAGCATATTGCACTTGTAGATATAAAAGACAGCACTCTTATTTAGATTATTACCTTATTACCTCATAACTCTTAGTATACCTTGTATCTCTGATTTCATCACTTCAAAAATTCACCAGAAGCAGATAAAACCACAGCATCAGACTAAACTACACCTTAACTGCTGATTCAAATAAAGGCATTCTCTTCAGATATGCCTAATGCTTACAAATAATTTTGGCTGGTTTTGATCAAAAACCTATTATTACAATAATGATCAAAAATAATAATCCCGTTTGCAAAATGCCTTTAAGCCAGCCTCCTAGTCCCAACCAATTTCCACATTCAGAATACTGCATAAATACAGAATACAGAATAAATTATCTCCATCAAGACAAAAAGGCTTCTCTTTAAGCACAGAGATGTTTGCTAGTTCAAAGCAGAAACCCATTTCTTGTAGGGGACATCTGAAGCACTTTTTTTGGTGGGTTTGTAATCAATTCCGTATTTTTCCTTGAGAAGCTTAAGCTGTTCCTCTTGTTTCAGGAGTGTTTCCAACTCTGAGTTGTCGAATAGGTCCGTATTTCCCAAAAATATCATACATTTCCTCCGCTGTGATTTTATACGGCAGGTTCCGAATATAAAGGACCCGATTGACCTCTGGGGGCAGCCAGATGTTAGCTCGCTTGGCCGCTTGCATCACCATGGCGCCGATCGAAGGGGGGGGGTTGCCGCCTTGGAGAGAAACCGCGGCCGGGAAGGGGCCTGCTGGGCCGCGAGCCGCCGCTCGCCGCTGCCGCGGGGGACCCAGATGCTATCCCATACGCTAATAACCCGGGTGATTCCTTTTTACAATCTATGTCCTGAACACTCCGCTTTTCTAAAAAGCATATGAGCAAGTCATACGTCACTTGTCTCTCCATACCTTCGTCAGCGCTGTTGCAGCCTTTGCGAGACTTCGGCGACGCGTGGCCGGCGGGACCCTCTGTAGGTGCTCCCGGGCGCGGGGACTGTGCCCTTCCGCCTCCTGCGCTGCTTTCAGGACCGGTACCCGAATCTCCGTCGAACCGTGGCTCGCAGGTTCAGCCCTCTCTAGGGTCCCTGTTCGGGCGCCATTTGTCGCGACGGAGGGAAGACACAGTCACTCAATATGAGTGATCAGCAGACTTCGTTTATTGTCTCTTACAGTCACCTTTTATGCCTTGTTATAATTAGCTCATACATATTACAAAAGTTAAGCTCATTATTGGTTAGTTGCCTAAATGCCAAGCCCGCCCCTAGTTTCTCTTCTGTAGTTATCTGTTCCCACCTGCAACATTCTTTTCCCACCGAAATCTTCCTGTTATTGTGTAACAAGAACAGCCAAAGACAGTGTATTTTTGCTTTACTTCAGATAAGCTGAGAGCGATGTGCATTTTTGTCCAGCCAGCTGGACTATGTCTATGTGACCCTTTTCAGCTAGCCAGTTATCCACATATAGCCTCAATACACAAGCATGTTCCCAAAGCAAACATATAATTGGTTATTAGCCCCTAAGCGCACGCTGCTCTCACACCACTAATTATCATGATTAGATCAAGCATTCTATCCATGCAGCTATTTGCGTTAACTATGTTTTAGCCTTGCGGTTTGCTACTCCCTTTATCCCATTCCGCTCCCTATCTCCCTTGGCCTTGCACCTGTCTTCCCTAACAGCTGCAGCTTGTTACAGCCACGGCCTGTTAGTACAACAAAGTTACTTGGTCTCAGGATTCAAGAATAGATCAAGGCCACTTTCTTGTTAACTTCAGCACAACAACTTCAGCACAATTCTAATTCCAGGCCTATTCTAATTCCAGGCCTGGACTGTGCAGATCTTTAGGGATTCTATGGCCACGCTTCTGCAGCCATTCTTCTACAAGTATCAGACTCATTGTACGTAGTTGGTGTAGTACAGCGCATTGAAGATGCCTTGTTGAGAGAGACAAAGAACCAACATCTTGGCAAAATGTTTATACAACTGCGTAGTACTCTTTGACAGAGAAAACATGAATTTTGTATTATGCATATTAGAAGTCATCAGTGGACCGTTGGTTTGGGCGAAGGTAATGCTAGAACTGGTGAAGCAGTCAGCTGTCTGGCAATAACTCCTCCAGCAAATAAGTTTGAAGAAGCTCGTAACAGCCACGAGATGTTTCATCAGAATGCAAAGTCTTTACATTGACAGTATCAAATAACTATAGCAGATGCAAAGGGTATTGTCCGCTCCTGTCCTCAATGTAGTCATCATGGACCTGGTTTAGGGGTGGGCACTAACCCAAAAGGTCTGAAGGCACTTCAGGTTTGGCAAATGGATGTAACACATGTACCTGACTTTGGGAAGCTTAAGTATGTGCATGTCATACTCTCACTCCTTCTCAACTGGATAGGGGGAGAAAATATGACAAAAAGCTCGTGGGTCAAGATAAGGACAATAAGATCACTCTGTAATTACCATCATAGGCAAAACAGACTTGACTTGGGGAACATTATTATTTCAACTTATTGCTAATTAAACAGAGCAAGATAATGAGAAATAAGAACAAATCTAAAACACCTTCCCCCCACCCCTCCCTTCTTCCTGGGCTCAACTTCACCCCAAATTATCTCCCTCCTCCCTCTGAATGATACAGAGGGATGGGGAATGTGGGTTGCAGGTTGCAGTTGGTTCATAATGTTTTGTCTCTGCTGCTCTTTCCTCATCATGCTCTTCCCCAGCTCCAGCATGGGGTGCCATCCATGGGACACAGCCCTTCATGAACTGCTCCAGCGTGGGTCCTTTCCACAGGGTGCAGTCCTTCAGGAACAGACTGCTCCAGTGTGGGGTCACAAGTCCTGCCAGAAAACCTGCTTCAGTGTGACCTCCTCTCCATGGGCTGCAGTTCCTGCCAGGAGCCTGCTCCAGTCTGTGGTCTCCACAGGGTCACAGCTTTAATCAGGACACATCCACCTAATACAGTGTGGGGTCCTCCACAGGCTTCGGGGTGGTTATCTGCTCCACTGTTAACATCCATGGGCTGCAGGGAGACAGCCTGCCTCACCATGGTCTTCACCAGGAACTGCAGAGGAATCTCTGCTCCAGCGCCTGGAGTACCGTCTCCCCCTCCTTCTTTATTGACCTTGGTGTCTGCAGAGTTGTTTCACATATTCTCACTCCTCTATTCTGGCTGTTGTTGTGCAACAGTTTCTAACCCTTCTTAAATATATTATCACAGAGGCACTAACACCATCACTGATGGGCTCAGCTTTGGCCAGAGGCAGATCTGTCTCAGAGCTGGCTGGAACTGACTCTGTCTAACATAGGGGCGGCTTCTGGTGTCTTCTCACAGAAGTCCCCCCTGCAGTGTGTGGTCCGTTATCCGCCCCCGTCCCCATCCCCCTCCTTTCCCCATTATCAAAAACCTTGCCACAAAAATACGATACAGCTTCCTTCATGGTCATGGTCCTGCAGACGTTTGTTAGTGATTGTCCATACTGCATGTTGGGTTTTCCCCTTGACCCTCACTGATCACACAGCTAAGCACACAGAGAATATGTTAGAAGACCAGAGCTTCAGTCAACAACTAAATACTTTGGTATGTTACTATATTATGGGTTAAACATCAGGGAGGGTATATACCAAATGGAGGACAATTGCAAAAATGCTCCAGTACTTGGGTTGAATATGTGACCCAGCAAGTGCTGGGAAAGTTAAAATGCTGTTCTGCATTTCAGTTGCAATGTATTGTATAATGAGTGAGGATTTATATATCTGTACATTTTACTTGGGAATTATCATAAAATCACAGAATGGTTGGTGTTGGAAGGGACCTCTGGAGATCATCTAGCCCAGCCCCCTACTAAAGCAGGTTCGTGTAGAGCAGGTTGCACAGAGTTGTGTCCAGGCAGGTTTTGAATGTCTCCAGAGAAGGAGACTCCACAGCCCCTCTGGGCAGCCCGTTCCAGCTCTCTGTCATCCTCAAGGAAAAGAAGTTTTTCCTCATATTCAGATGGAACTTCCTGTCTTGCAGTTTGTGCCCGTTGTCCCTTGTCCAGTCAATGGGCACCACTGAAAAGAGCCTGGCCCCATCCTCTTGACACTCACCCTTAAGATATTTGTAGACATCGATAAGATCCCTTCTCAGTCTTCTCCAGGCTAGACAGGCCCAGCTGTCTCAGCCTTTCCTCACAAGGGAGTTGTTCCAGTCCCCTCATCATCTTTGTAGCCTCCACTGGACACTCTCCAGAAGTTCCCTGTCTCTCTTGAACTGGGGGGCCCAGAACTGGACACAGCATTCCAGATGCAGCCTCACCAGGGCAGAGTAGAGGGGGAGGATCACCTCCCTTGACCTGCTGGCCACGATCCTCCTTATGTACCCCAGGATACCACTAGTTGATGTCCTTCTTATATTGAGGTGCTGTTTTGCTGATTGACCGTCCTGGTTTCAGCTGGGATAGAGTTAATTTTCTTAGTAGTTAGTACAGTGCTGTGTTTTGGCTATGGTGTGAGAACAATGTTGATAGGACACTGATGTTTTCAGTTGTTGCTGAGTGATGTTTATGCTAAATCAAGGACTTTTCAGTTCCTTGGGCCCTGCCAGCCAGAGGGCTGGAGGGGCACAGGAAATTGGGAGGGGACACAGCCAGGACAGATGACCCAAGCTAGCCAAAGGGGTATTCCATACCATATGACATCATGCTGAGTATATAAACTGGGGGAAGAAGAAGGAAGGGGGGGACATTTGGCATTATGGTGTTTGTCTTCCCGAGTAACCATTATGCGTGATGGGGTTAACTGATACGCTGGCTGGGGTTAAACCATGACAAACAAACTCCAAATCAAATATAAGAATAAATGCAGTTTATTATATTACACTATAATAAAGGAAAATAGCATGCAATATGATAAAAGAGCAATAGAAGCAAAGCATCAAATCATTACTGCAAAGCGTTACAGAGACTAAGAAAAGGATACATCACCAATTACCACCTTAACATCATCCAGGCCCAAACTTTGGCTGGGAAGCTTTGTTGCAGCTGGCACCAGGAGTCTCTCGGCAACTGGAAAAATTCCTACGCAGTCTGTCCACCCATAGGTGAGGCTTCTGGACCAGTCCTGGAGCTTGCCTGCCTTTATACGCAGTGAAAAACAAAAATAGTTTACACACCTAGTGTATGCAAACTTTTAAGTTTAGGCTAAGTGCAGGCGTGCGCTAACTCATGATTTGTAAGGTTCACACATGCCAGGGTCGTTGGCCAGATGCCCAAGCATGGTGGAGTTTACAGTCATGCCATAGCTGTACACAATATTGATTGTCTGGATGTTCCTGCTCATATCTTGCTTGTTTAGGGGGGCTCAGGACAAACACCACCTGTTCATTAAAGTGGTCCTTAAGCTCCCTGAGCTCACTGTCCAAGTTAAGCGATCCCTAACTAAAGACAAAGACTTTTTTCATAAGCAATAATCAATTTAATAAGTTTTCACCACATTCGGTCCTAAAAATGAACATAGTACTTGAGGTGGGGCTGCACCAGAGCAGTGCTGAGTGGGACAATCGCCTCCCTCACCTGGCTAGCTATGCTGTGCTTGATGCACCGCAGGGCAGGACATGGCTGGCCCTTTTGGCTGTCTGGGGACACTGCTGACTCATATTCAACTTGCCATCATCCCAAACCCCCAGAGCTCTTTCCACGGGGCTGCTCTCCAGCCTCTTGTCCCCCAATTTGTACATATACCCAGGATTACACCATCCCAGATGCAGAATCCAGCGCTTGCTCTTGTCTAGTCTAGTCTATCCAGATCTATCTGTAAGGCCTCTCTACCCTCAAGGGACTCCACAGCTCCTCCTAGTTTAGTATCATTGGCAAACTTCCTTAATGTACATTTGATTCCTGCATCCAGATAATTTATAAAAACATTGAAGAGAACTGGCCATAAAACTGAGCCCTGTGGAACCCCACTGGTGGCTGGCTGCCAGACTGATGTAATCCCATTTACTACAACTCTCTGAGTTCAACCCATCAGCCAATTCCTCACCCAATGTATTATAGACTTATCTAGTTGTGTGCTGGACATCTTGTCCAGAAGGATACTGTGAGAGACAGTATTAAAAGCTTTGCTAAAATCCAAAAAACCCACATCTACTGGCTTCCCTTGGTCAACTAGATGGGTGACCTTGTCACAAAAGGAAATTAAGTTGGTTAAGCAGGACTTTCCCCTCGTGAACCCATGCCGGCTATGACCAATGACTGCACTGTCTCTTGAGTGTTTTTTAATAACTCTCAGAATAACCTTTTCCATAATTTTATCAGGCACTGAAGTAAGACTGACAGGCCTGTAATTACCAGGATCTTCCTTTCTTACCCTTCTTGAAAACTGGGACAGCATGTGCCAGCTTTCAGTCAACTGGGAGCTCTCCAGACTCCCAGGACTGCTGAAAAATAATGGAGAGAGGTCATGCGATAACATCAGCTATGATTTAATGCCATGGCATGATATCATGATTTTAATGAAAAAAAACCTTTTATAGAATTACCTGCATCACAAAATGGCTGTGACCTGTGTTTGTTGCTAGAGAACCAGGTGATATTCAGTGAGAACAAACCCAAATCAATATTATAGGGTGAGGTTATGGGTCAGCATCTACCAACACAATGCGGAGGCAGAGGAAAAAAGGCAAAGTAAATGAGCTTTCTTTCATCTGAAGTATACCTCAATGTTTTTTCCATCTGGGTAGCCTGGTGGTCAATATATATTTCAAGAAGCAGAATCAAGAGGTTCATCTCCAGTCATTTCAGTAGCTACCACTTTATTTGGGCATTTAAGTTTAGATGAAACTGAGGAATGAGTCCACTAAACAAGTTACAAAGCATTCATACACTTCAGTAGGGCTTCTTACTCCACCTTTACACACCAACAGTGGTGGATATTTGTAGAAGAATGGCTGCAGAAGCATGGCCTTAGAGTCTCTGAAGATCTGCACAATCCAGGCCTGGTATTAGAATAGGCCTCTAATTAGTATTGTACTGAAGTTGCTGTGCTGAAGTTAACAAGAAAGGTAGCCTTGAGCTATTCTTGAATCCTGAGACCAAGTAATTATGTTGTGCCAACAGTCCGTGGCTGTAACAAGATACAGCTGCTGGGAAAGCAGGTGCAGGGCCAAGAAAGATAGGGACCGGTATGGGAAAATAGGGAGTAACAAACTACAAGGCTGAAGCACAGCAACACAATTAGCTACATGGATAGAATGCTTATTTTAGTCATGATAATTAGGGGTGTGAGAACCGCGTGCGTTTAGAGACTACTAACCAATTATATTTCTGCTTTACGAATATGCATGTGTATCGGTTCTATATAAGTAGTGTTAGAATCTAATAAAGTTGAGCAAGATGCATAACTCATATTGAGCGTCTTCTTGACTCTGGCGGACCCTTCTTCAATTGGCACCCAAACGATGGGAAAGCTGGTAATTGCTGGAAAAACTCTGCCTTTGCATCGCAATGGTGGGCTTTGCAAAATTGAGAGTCGCTGTGAAGAGTTCGAGCAGGAAGACGTCCGTAAGGAGTAAAGGCGTCTGAATCCGGCATTGATGTCATGCGCGGACCTGCACCGGTAAGACCGTTTTTCCCTTGATAATGGAAAGGGAGGCGGCACTCACGCTATTATCTGATATTCTTGCTAAGCGAGAGGCTAGCATGAGCACAAAGAAGCTCCATGAGCTCTGTAGGTGGGCGACTGAAAACGGACACTTAAAAGACCCGCAATTGCTGTTTAGTGTGACTGAGTGGTGAGAGGTCGGGGATTCCCTTTGCGATGCGATCCTTAGCGGCAGCAAGTCGGCCAAGGACTTGGGGACTGCCTGCCGGGAGGTCATAAACCCTTTACGATCAATGGTTGCGGAAAAAAAAATGGCTATGGCTGCCTCAGACCTCCTCGGTCGCGAAACCAAGTCGCAGTCTACCCGATTATTTGGTCTAGGCACTCCGTCTGCAAAAGGCATAATTGTGCCCATTAAAAAATCTGCGACAGAGCCGTTACACCTGACACCATGTCCGGAGGGTGCTGCCGCAACAGGTGCTCCGCACCGCCCTGAAAACTACTGAGAGCCGCCCCCCCTTTTAGATGAGGACGAGAGTACTACGGCGGATCCGAGTGCGCCTCTGAACGAGAACGCGGAGTCTGATAAAGAAAATGACCCCACCCCACCTGCACCTGCCCCGATCCCCCGTCCCCGAACCGAACCCTCCAACCGGACCCTAAACTGCTTGCAGCAGCAATTGACTGAATGCCGTCTGCCTACTGCCGGTCATGATGTTCAGATCCTGACCCAGGAAGGTGTTATCCTCCACCCTGCCGCTCCCGAAAGTCGTTAGTCTGGGGTTGTAAGAGGCGCTATATTGGAGGGAGAGTGGGAAGCTGCTTCTGCTGTTGCTTGTCTGGTGCGGACTACTGCTTTACCTGCTGGTTCAGCAGCTGCTGTGTGGAAACCTTTTGATTGGAAATTTATGCAGCAGCTACGACAAGCCGTTACACAATATGGATTACAATCTGAACCGGTCAAACACTTGTTGAATTATTTGTTTGACTTGGAAATTATGACACCCGGTGACTGTGCTTCGCTAGCTAGGTTGCTTCTTACACAGGTGCAGTATTTACTTTTTGAAAAGGAATGGGAACGGCAAGTGCGTAAGACTTTGCTGCAGCCCAGGGCTCAGGGGCATCCCCTGTGCGACGTTAAGGAGGACATGCTGTTAGGTCGGGACATTTATGCAGACCCTAAGGTACAATTAACATTTTCTATGGAAATGCATAATGCCTCTGCCCTGACTGCAAGGCAAGCCCTGGTGCTTGTTCCATCGGACCGTAAGGCCCCTTCCTTTAGGGCAGTAAAACAGGGAGCAACGGAGCCCTTTGATAGTTTTGTAAACCGGCTAGTGCAAGCCTTAGACCAAACCTACAATATGACAGAGGACCTTAAAGTACAAATGCTCCAGATGCTAGCTTTTGAAAATGGTAATCCAAGGGCCAAGATGATTCTGTCCACCCTTCCCCGAACGGCCCCGGTGGAGGAAATGCTGGAGCACATGGTAAACAGCGCATCTGCCCAGCAGGCTGCCTTTGTCTCTAATGCTGTAAGTTCTGCTGTATCTACAGCCATGCAAAACCATACCCAGGCGCTGGCAGCTGTTCTTAAACCTACAGTGCGACCGCGAACTACACAAAAGGTTTATATGGGACCTTGTTTTCGCTGTGGGGGGAGAGGTCATCAGCGCCGTAACTGCTCAGCGTCTGTATGGTGCGATCATTGCCGGACTACTTCTCATGCTACTAAATTCTGTTGGCGTCTGGGAAACTACAAGCGAAGCGCGAACGGCAGCCGCGTGCAGACAAAATTGGTCCCGCCACCTCAGACCCCGGTCTCCCAGCAGCCCGGGGAAGCTTGGGAATCGACTTGGCAACAGCAGTAGATGTCACTCTGTTTGACACGACACCGCAAAAGATTCTGACCACGACCTTTGGCCCCATACACTCCTCGTGTCACTGATTTGGAGCTCTCCTAATAGGCCGATCTTCGGCTGGACTAAAAGGTATCTGTAATTCCGGGGCTAATTGATGCTGATTATACGGGACAGATTGTTATTGTGGCTTACACATTGTATCCGCCTCTCCACATACCGCGCGGCAGTAAAATTGCTCAATTAGTTCCCATGAGAAATTTCACTAATAGCGTATGTGCGCCACCTTGTGACTCTTTACCGAATCGTGGGAATAACAACTTTGGATCTACAAACGAACTTGTATGCTTCACTATGTCAATGAACAACCGCCCAGAAGCCATAGTCACATTACGGAGAGGAAATGAAACTTGTACTTTTGTTGCACTTTTTGACACAGGAGCTGATGTTACTATCATCACCCGCCATGTATGGCCTAGACATTGGCCTACTAGACCGGCTAAAGAAGGAGTCAGCGGCGTCGGAGGCATCTCACTGCCACATACTAGCATAGAGCCAATCATTATTCAAGTGGAAGACAAAATAGCATCAGCACATGTACTGATTTTACCTTTACCAGATGGCATCTCTGCCCTCATCAGCCGCGAAATAATGACTCAGTTGGGAGTTGTGTTAACTACCCCTGGTACAGTTTTCTGGCAGCGGCCCCTGCGGGGCAGCCTCCCATCCTAAAACTCACCTGGATTACAGATGAGCCTGTCTGGGTGGAGCAGTGGCCACTACAAAAAGAGAAGCTGCAGATAGCGCATGAGCTGGTACAAGAACAACTAAATGCTCACCATATTAAGCCATCAACTAGCCCTTGGAATACCCCCATCTTTGTTATACCAAAAAAGTCTGGAAAGTTTCGCTTACTTCATGACTTACACAAGGTGAATGAACAAATGCAAGCCATGGGAGCGCTGCAGCCCGGATTACCGACTCCTACTATGATACCTAAAGACTGGGCCTTATTAATTGTAGACCTAAAGGACTGTTTCTTTACATACCATTACATCCCTCAGATACACCGCGCTTCACCTTCACCTTGCCAGCGATTAACAAGGATTGGCCAGCTTACCGTTATGAATGGGTAGTCCTTCCACAGGGAATGTGTAACAGTCCTACCATGTGTCAACTTTTCGTCGCTGCAGCATTACAACCCTTACGTCAACAGTGGCCGCATGCTCTCATTTATCATTATATGGATGATATTTTAGTAGCTCAACCGCAACCCTTTACAGAACAAAACCTACAACAACTTATGCAAACACTTGGGCAGGCAGGATTACAAGTGGCACCAGAAAAGATTCAAAAGCAATCTCCGTTCCGATACCTGGGATGGAAGATTAATGACAGCATCATAACGCCACAGAAAACCACCATTACCACTGAGATTAAAACCCTTACAGATGTGCAGACGCTGATGGGGGATTTACAATGGGTACGTCTCCTTCTGGGCATTACTAATGAAGATCTAGCTCCCCTACGGCCTCTTTTACAAGGCACAGATGCAGTTAAGTCCATTCACCTCACTAATGAACAACAGAAATGTATACAGCATCTTGGGCACCTAGTATCAGCACGATGGGCAGCTCGACGATATGCTACCCTCCCCCTCCGACTACTAGTGGTTTCTCGCCCTGTCTCTGTTTTTGCTGTTATCATGCAGTGGCAAAAGAAAAAACGGGGGAGATGACCTCTTGCATGTCTTGGAATGGATATTTTTATCCCTTCAACCTAAGAAAACAGTTCAAACTCGCATGGAAGCAATAGCCGAAGTCATTTGAAAAGGTCGTGATAGGATGATAGCTATTTCAGGGGAAGAACCATTTCGTATTCACCTGCCAATGAAGGGAGCAGACCTAGAATGGGCTTTGCGAAACTCTGTTGCTTTACAATTGGCACTCTTAGGATATTCTGGACAGATATCACGAGAACAGCTAAAGGGGAAAGATATCCACTTTTTGAGAATGTATTCATGGATGGAAATACCTAAGCATTCATCTGTTCCACTTCGGGATGGTCTTACAGCGTTCATGGATGCAGGCAAGGCTACTCGAAGGGCTGCTGTGGTCTGGAAGGAAAAGGAACTCTGGCAGCAACACATTATTGTTGCCCACCCTAAAGATAATTTACAGACATTGGAGCTGATTGCAGTTTGTTGGGCTATGGCAAACTGGCGCACGGTGGCGTTGAACATTGTCACCGATTCGCTATATGTGGCAGGAGTAGCTCAAAGGATAGAGGATTCACTTTTGAGAGAAGTAACCAACCCACGACTAAATGAGTTATTCCAGCAACTTCAAAGAGCTACAAAGCAGAGGTCTGCGTCATACTGTATCATTCATATCAGAAGCCACAAATGGCAGGAAGGCTTAGGAGAAGGTAATCACAGAGCAGATCAATTGGTTAGCCTGACACGAACTGCACCCGTCAATCAATTTGAGGCTGCATGAATCTCCCATGCTCAGTTCCATCAAAATGCTAAGGGATTAAATAGACAATTTTGGCTGACATATGCTGAGGCACAGGGTATTGTTAGGAGTTGCCCACAGTGCAGCCACCATGGCCCTGGCCTAGGGATGGGGGTCAATCCCCGAGGCCTGAGGGCATTAGAGATTTGGCAGATGGACGTCACTCATGTTCCTGAATTTAGCAGGTTGAAATATGTACACGTCACGGTAGACACCTATTCAAAATTTATTTGGGCAACTGTACAACCTGGGGAAAGAGCCTTGCATGTGTGTAAACATCTAACAGCCTGTTTTGCCATCATGGGAGTTCCAGAGCAGATTAAGACGGATAATGGTCCTGCCTATGTCAGTCAAGTTCTGCGGAAATTTCTTATTACATGGGGAGTACAGCATAAAACCAAAATATCTCATTCTCCCACGGGACAAGCCATCGTCGAAAGAGCAAACAGGACAATGAAGGACTATCTGCAGAAATTTGCGGACATTACAGATCCAAAGGAGCATCTACACAGAACCTTGTTTGTTCTCAATCACTTGTGTGTGTTTGGGGACGACTCAGAGCCCCCAGCTCATTCATGCTACATGTGCAAATACTGGAGCCCCAAGAACTGAATTATCTGTTTATTATAGAAATCTGCAGTCAGGGGAATGGGAAGGTCCTGCCCCTGTTTTGTTTAATGGTCGAGGTTATATGTGTGTTTCCACCCCTACAGGTCCAGTATGGGTACCCAGTAAATGGACACGTGCTGATACCAGTAATCATAGAACTGGTACCGGAAGCTCGCCAGCGGGAGCCACATCAGTGGCAACTAGCCACAAAGCCTCTGGCGTTGGAGGCATCGCTGCTTTTACAGAAGAGGACAATCTCGGCCTCCCCGAGGGATGCATGTGACCAGCTACGGGCAGAACTAGATAACAGAACTCTGTACTATTCCTTAAATGCCTGTGACTGTGGACAAAGGGAATGTGGCTGGGTTCTATTACTTTGTGGCATATGTAAACTTGTATGGTGGGTCTCTGTATATACCTTGCGAACGGGTTTAGGGTGTTTACAGTGTAAATGGAAAGTTAGAGAGAGGAATCCTTTTTGGGAATTGCGAAAAGGGATTAGAGGAGACCACCGGTTTGCCCGAGATCTGTTTGCCCTGTTTGAAGCTACTGAAAACGCGACTCGAGCACAGTGGCAGTAGCGGGTTTGCAGATATTTGGACGGACTCAGGCTACTACGCCAGACTAAAATTATAAGTAGGGAGTGTGGTAAAGGTATTCTTATACCTCGACAATATGCTGTCCCTGCCAAAAAGTGGGGGAAGGCCCAGAATGAGTGGGCAAAGAGAGTGCACAGAAAGTAACGTTTCTGTAAGATTAAACATGGTCAAATAGTGGATTCGGTTTATGGTCTTGATGAATATGTTACCTGTTGGCCAAGGTATTTTTAACATCCTGCCTAGGACAAACATATGGGTGACATGGGCGAATATTACAGGGGTAACAGACTTTTGTTTAGGTTTGCAGCAAGCAGACAATCCCTTTAGAACTTGCTTAATTGGTATTCCCCTGCAAGAGAATGAAACAGATTTTGATGTTTTTTTGAAATGTTAAAACAGTGGATCTGACTTCCAATCAGAAAGGTACATGCCTGAGTCCGAATGGGAAATTTGTTTGGCCTTCTACGCATAATGCAGCGTGGCAGAAAACGGTTATTGAGAATTTGAATCGACCATATCATTTGCCATTGCAGGAGTTAGACCTATTAGGTAGCATTACGCCCGTTAAATACGTTAACATGACTGCAACGGGAATGCCAGAATGCGAGGACACGGTACCACCACTTCAACCTCTAAATGGCCACTGGTTTGGTGAACAGTGGCGATTGTGGCTAGCATGACAAGGTGAATGGGAGTTTGATACAAGGCTTCAAAATTTAACCGGTTCGCCTAATTGGGGTGAACTGAAAGCTGGAGGCTTACATGTAAATGTATCAGGGGGCTATCAGTTGCCACCGGGAGTCTTTTTGATATGTGGAGATAGAGCATGGTCAGGGATTCCTTTGAATCCTGTCGGTGGACCATGTTATTTAGGGTGTTTGACTTTGTTTGCTCCACGTATGAAAGACTTATTGAAAATGACTCCACAATTTCATAGATCACGGAGGGCACTGCGCACCTTTGATGAAACATGTAATGACCAAGTCGATCTGCAGTCTGTAATAACAAATGTCTTAGCCTCCATATTTATGCCAGGAGCAATCACTGCATTAAACGCTAAGAATATACGAAGGTTAGCGTGTTGGGGAGAGGAGCAATTTAATCTTACATCGCAGATTTTAAGTTAATTATTGCACGACGTAGATAGTGTTAGGCATGCTACATTACAAAATAGAGCTGCAGTACATTTTTTTGTTATTAGCACATGGACACGGCTGTGAGGATTTTGAAGGGATGTGTTGTGTGAACCTTTCTGATCATTCCACATCTATCCACAAGAAGTTGTCACAACTGCAGGGAAACATGAAGCATATTCTTGTTGATAATAATCCCTTTGATGAATGGTTGAGAGGATTGGGCATAACAGGTTGGTTAAAGACGTTATTGATGGAAGGAATACGCTTTTTTATAATCATTATTGTAATGCTTTTATTTTTTAGCTGTGTTTTTTCTTGTTTAAAGAGAGTAGTTTTTAACATAACCAATCAGGCCTGGCTTGTGCAAAAGAAAAAAGGGGAAATTGTAGAAGAATGGCTGCAGAAGTGTGGCCTTAGAGTCTCTGAAGATCTGCACAATCCAGGCCTGGTATTAGAATAGGCCTCTAATTAGTATTGTACTGAAGTTGCTGTGCTGAAGTTAACAAGAAAGGTAGCCTTGAGCTATTCTTGAATCCTGAGACCAAGTAATTATGTTGTGCCAACAGTCCGTGGCTGTAACAAGATACAGCTGCTGGGAAAGCAGGTGCAGGGCCAAGAAAGATAGGGACCGGTATGGGAAAATAGGGAGTAACAAACTACAAGGCTGAAGCACAGCAACACAATTAGCTACATGGATAGAATGCTTATTTTAGTCATGATAATTAGGGGTGTGAGAACCGCGTGCGTTTAGAGACTACTAACCAATTATATTTCTGCTTTACGAATATGCATGTGTATCGGTTCTATATAAGTAGTGTTAGAATCTAATAAAGTTGAGCAAGATGCATAACTCATATTGAGCGTCTTCTTGACTCCGGCGAACCCTTCTTCCAACAGATATTCAGTATCTTCTAGGAATCAATGCCCTTTTGATTTGTCATCAGCTGAGCACCCAAAACTAGCCTTCATTCAAAATTAAATCAGTCACTTTCCATGCACAATGTAACATTTTAACATTATAATATTAAGTTACCACAGTTACTTTTTTAGGCATCTAATCTAATGGCCTGAATTTGAAGGTTCATATTCTTCAGTCCCCATTGCAATGAGCAGAGAGGAAAAGCAGCAGTCTTGCAGAGTGCTGTTCACAGCACCCCAGTTAGGCTCCTGCTCTGAACACCATCTCATCCTCTTCTGACGATACAGGGAGCAGACAGACATTTCCTTCCTTACCTGGAAACCCAAGTTTGGTGTCTTTCTTAGAGAGAATGACTATTCCAAATATTCACAACGCAGTTTTCAAACAGCTTGTAATTGTTATTGTTGGGAAATCCTAATGTTGTTACCGAAATCTCGGAATGAAGAACTTATCGACACCAATGTGATGTAGATAAGCAGACACTTCTTTATTGATGGCCGGGTGCGTGAGCGAGTCCTCTCACGATCAACGCACGCCAGGTCTCAAAATCAGACACCATATATAAAACTTATTCATACATATTCATTAAGTATTCATGAATAACCATTATATTTCCCATAAATCATTAACATATTCTCCTCCTATATCCGATTCTGCGCAGTAGAGCTTAGAAAGGTCCAGAAATGGGTCTGGGGTACGATTTGGGTAGGTGGTATATGAGTTGGTGGTCGCGATCTCCCCCTGCCGGAATTGCCTTTTACTAAAGTTCACAGTTTCTTGGCAGGTAACTACAAGCTGTTCCAGTCGATTCTCCCCAGTTTCCATTAATCTCATATTCTGACATTTCAATACACTTCTACATACAGAAGACTGGTCAAATACAAAAAAACCTTTCAACCCTAAAGTTATTACCTAAGTTTTAACAATGGTTCCAGCCCCTTCTTCTAGCCTTGGTACAGGACATACAGATGATCTCATAGCAGCTTTTACTGTGCAACTATAAGTTTTGCGACGAGCGAGGGGAAGCAAGCAGCCGACTCAATGTGAGTGATAAAGCAAGCTCCGGTTTATTACGGCGCGATTATGTCTTTTATACAATTCCAGTTAATTATGCCTACTAGTCATATGTTGATTGGCTAAGCCCTAAAGGTTACATTTTCATATGACCTCCTACTTGCGGTTTCTGCGGTTAACTTGTCACGTAGCTCAGCTCCGTGCTCTACATGACTTCCTCAAAGTTAGTTGCTACATCTTCTGCAAGCTCAGCATGACCTTTTCCTTCTGCAAGCTCAGCATGACCTTTTCCTTATCTTCCTTGTCCATTGTCCATTAACTCAGTAATTTTTTCTCTGCGGCCTAGTCTGGTTCACTCCAAACTCATGTCAAATGCTGTGTCACACAGTCCTTCCATGGATCCGTGGCCGTTTTCTCTCATCTATTCTGCAACAAAGTTTCATTAAAAATATTTCTTATCCTTCTATTTTTCAATTTTATAAAATGATTTTATAAAATCAATTAATCAATCAAATAAAGTCAATCAATCTTAACTTATTAACAAATCAATAACATTTCCCCCCTTTGAAAGTGTTGAAAATCATTATTTCAATACTTTCACATTATTCATATATCTTTTGTTTCAACATATTTTGGTGGTGGGCTATATCTTGGTGGACTAGTAGGTACTTCTCTCATAATCATACGATTGACTGCAATCCTATTGGTAAACTGCTTCTTCAAACATACATATACTAACATGATCATCAAAAAGACAATAACAAAAACAAAGTTTTGATTATGGATTGTATCCAAGAGCTCAAGTTCCATCCTAATTTGTTAAAAAATTTTCCAAGCCAATCTTCTGACATATCCTTTTAAATTGTTTCAGTTTCTTTTTCAATTTTCCTAATAGGTCTAGATCATGTTCCACATCCTGAGTGACATTTTGAATGTGGATACAACAGTGGTCCAGTTTATCCTTGAGATATCCACATACTCCATGTTCTTTAAGTAGGAGCATATCTAGTGCCATTCTATTTTATAAAGTCATTCTGGAGGTCGCCTGTAATTGTATGTTCAATTCCTTAAACCCCTTTTTGGTAACGTTTGCTAATTTTTCCACTTGACCAGTTAACTGATAGAGCCATGCTCTGTTTCTGTATAAAGCTGTAAGATTTAAAAGTGATTCAAGTGCCCAACCAGTTTTCACTCCTATAAATGGTTCATTCCAAATATCATCATTTATCTCAGATCTCTTTATTTGTTTCAATTCTAAATTCTCTAAGGTTCCTTTAAATGGTGATTTCTTCCAAATTGGACACAATGTTGACATGCCTAAAATAATTTGTTTCACTTTACCATCTAATGGTAGATAAGTTGTCCAGGTTCCATCACTCAATGCCCAAATTAAATGTCCAGGACTTTGAATAGTAGCTTTTCTGCAACTAAACAAAGTTCCTCTTCTGACTGTAAAAGTGCTGGTTAAATTGAGAGTATTCTTAAGACCTCGACAAAAACAACCATATTTCAAAGCAGCAGCCAACAGAGGAATTCTTTGGATTACTAAGTCTGCGTTACTACAATCATACACTTTTTCACATTTCCACCATGGTACTATTTTATTCTCTTTTTCTCCTAATGAAGTTGTTCTGTCATTGACCCAGGGTAATACTAAAAACACTTTTCCCTCCCATGTAAAACACCAAGGAGTTTTTGCCATATACTAAAAATGGGAATATAAGGTCATAGACCAAACTGAATCCCAAACTATTTCCTTTTCCTGTAGGGTTCAATGCTTTTTCTCACATCTTGTCTCGGTTACCCATACACTGGTGTTGTAGCCATTTTAGGATAATAACACCATCCCTTGTTCCCTAAATCTCCCTCTAATCCCGGTTTAGCTACAAATCGTCCTTTACATTCCCACATGGTTGAATATACTGGTGATTCTTCTCCAACTTTAACCTTTTACAATTTCCAAATTTTCCTAGGTTCTTGTTTACAATCCATCGTCTCATTTTCATATTCTAATTTGGTCAAATTCATGGTTAAGATTCCCCATGGAATAGATTCACCTACTGCCCTCGGTATTGGTAAACAAGCAGTGATCTGCATGACGTTTTGTAAATTGGCAAATCCTTTAATCAATCCTACCATCAAATTTTCCTCAGCCATTTGTTTGGGAATGTCAATCACTTGTTCTGTTTCTACTTGTCTTTTGTTCCTGTCCACCAAGTCAGCCCATGATCCCACCAACACTACCAACCAAAAAAAATCCAAAAACCAATCATAACCTGATATGCAAAATTAAACATATTTCGAAGTCAATTTTTAAGTCTCTGAGTTACGTTTCACAATCTTCCACGGAATAGGTATTTTCTTCACGGTGCTTTCTTCACTCGAATATAATGTATCCAAGTATCCGATTCTGCAATTTTGATAGCTGTAAAAGTGGTTAACAATATCTGGAAGGTCCTCTCCAGTGCTCCTGCAAAGGTTCGGAGGTCCAGGTCTTCACATAGACATAGTCTCCTGGTTGGAAATCATGCACTGAATTTTCCTGGAATAAAGGTCTATTCCAAATTACTGCACTCCAAATTGCAGCCAAAGTTTTCCTTAGAAAAAGCAAATAGTTATACACATCTTGTTTTCCTTTTACATATATGTTTAGATTTGGTTCTGGAGACTCATATGTTTTTCCATATAATAATTCATAAGGACTGACTGAGGTTCCACTCTTTGACTGTACCCTGATTCATAATAATGCCAATGGAAGCGCCTGAGGCCACTTTAGACTGGTTTCTTGACAAATTTTACTTATTTGTCATTTCAAAGTTTGATTCATCCTTTCCACTTTCCCACTAGATTGTGGCCTCCAAGACGCATGTAAATCCCAATTAATACCCAATACTTTGCTAACACTTTGGACTACTTCAGCAACAAAGTGTGGACCTCTGTCAGAGAAAATTCCAATAGGGACTCCAAATCTCGGAATTATTTCTTGTAATAACCACTTCACCACTTCTTTTGCTTGTGTAGTGTGACAGGGAAGGGCTTCTGGCCATCCTGTAAAAGTATCAACCCCTACCAGGATGTACCAGTACCCATTTTGTCTGGGTAATTCTGAAAAATCTACTTGCCAATAATTTCCAGGTTCTACACCAGATTTCAGTCTACCCATTTGAACCTTTTTCTTAATCATTGGATTATTTTTCAAACATACTTCACACTTTGCAGTTACTATTTTAGCTATTCCCAACATCTTAACTGATACCACTTGTTTTCGTAAGGATGTTACTAAAGCTTCTGCCCCCCCAGTGACATTCTTGGTGCTTTGTTTGAATTATCTCTCTCATTAAAAGAGGTGGAATTACTACCTGTCCATTAGGAGTTATCCACCATCCAGCTAAGTTTTTCTTAGCATTTAATAACTGACCTAATTTGTCATCTTCCTCTAAATATCTCGGTTTTTCCCTAGGAAGGGTTACTGTTTTAGAAGGAATTATTGCCATTTGCAATGCTTGTTTCTTTGCTACCTTTTTTGCTGTTTTATCAGCCAAATTATTTCCAACTATTATTTTTATATTTCCAATCTGATGTGCTTTACAGTGCATGATTGCTACTTGATCCGGCTTTTGAACTGCTTGCAATAATCGTAAAATTTCTGTTTGATGTTTAATGTTTGACCCTTGAGAGGACAATAGCCCCCTCTCTTTCCACAAGGCTCCATGGACATGCACTACCCCAAAGGCATATTTTGAATCTGTCCAGATATTCACTTTCTTTTCTGTACTTAATTCTAAGGCTCGAATCAAAGCAATAAGTTCTGCCTTTTGGGCTGATGTGGTACTAGCCAATGCTCCTGCTTCTATAACTGTAGTGTCTGTTGTTACCGCATATCCGGCGTATCTGACTCCTTGTTCCATGAAGCTGCTTCCATCAGTATACAATTCCCAGTCTGGTCGCTCCAATGGTACATCCTTCAGATCCTCACGACTGGAATAAACATACTCGATGGTAGCCAAACAATCATGTTCCAGTTGTCCTTCTTCCTGTATAGAACTTAAAAATACTGCAGGATTTACCAGGTTAGTTGTTTTTAGAATCACATCATCCTGTTCAGTCAATACCACCTGGTACTTCATCATTCGGCTGGGAGACAGCCAATGTCCCCCCTTCTGTTCTAAGACAGTTATCACCATGTGTGGAACATAGACTGTTATTGTTCTTCCCAAAGTCAATTTCCGAGCTTCTTGTATGAGCATCACTGTTGCGGCCACTGCTCGAAGGCAGTTTGGCCACCCTTTACTCACTGTGTCCAGTTGTTTAGAGGAATATCCGACTGGTCGTTTCCAGCTTCTTATCCTCTGGGTTAACACGCCCAGTGCAAGGTGTTGTCTTTCATGTACAAACAGCTGGAAAACTTTGGTTAGATCCGGCAGTCCCAAAGCAGGTGCAGACATTAAGGCACGTTTCAACTCTACAAAAGCCTTTTGTTGTTGTGGGCCCCATACAAAGGGAGAGTTCTTTTGGGCCTCATACAGCGGTTTAGCTATTAGCCCATAGTTCATGATCCAAAGGCGACACCACCCAGTCATTCCCAAAAATGCTCTGAGTTCATGAATATTTCTCGGCTCAGGTATACCACAAATAGCTTCTTTGCGATTTTTTCCTAATTGTCGTTGTCCTTTTAAAATCTCAAAGCCGAGATATATCACAGTCTGGCAGGCTATTTGGGCTTTCTTCCTGGATACCTTATACCCATTTAGTCCCAAGAAATTCAAAAGGTCAATAGTCACCTGTATACAAATAAATCTTTCTTCTATAACAATCAATATATCATCCACATATTGTAAAAATAAATGTCCAGGTCTTGGTTTGTCCTGTTTCCAGATTTCAAATTCCTTTGCTAAATGATTTCCAAAAATAGTTGGACTGTTTTTAAATCCTTGGGGTAATCTAGTCCATGTCAGCTGCATCCCTCGCCCGGTTTGAGGATTTTCTCATTCAAAAGCAAACAGTTTTCTGGTTTCCTTTTCCAAATGTATACAAAAGAAAGCATCTTTTAAATCAAGCACTGTAAACCACTGATAATTCTCCCTCAATGCTGTTAACAGTGTATAAGGGTTTGCTACTACAGGATAAATATCCTTAACTATTTGATTTACTGCTCTCAAGTCTTGTACCAGTCTATATTCACCCGAAGGTTTTCTGACTGGTAAAATAGGAGTATTATACTCAGATTCACATTCTTCCAAAATTTTATACTCCAAAAATTTATCAATCAATTTCTTCAATTCCTGTCTCACTTCCGGTTTGATTGGATATTGTTTAATTCTCACTGTTCCTGCGCCTTCCTTCAAATCTATTTTAACAGGTTCTGCTAGTTTCAATTTACCAGGAATATTTGTTTCCCATACAGTAGGGATCACTGCCAAATCCACCTCCGGTGGAATTTCTTGTTCCTTTACTCTTTCTTGTATCATCAGGATTTCTCCTGTTTTTGACTCAGGTATTTTCAAGAAAAGTTCTCCTTCGTCAAAAACAATCTGTGCATTTAATTTGGATAACAAATCTCTTCCTAAGAAGGGTATCGGACATTCTGGTACATACAAAAATTCATGTGTAATTATCTTATTTCCAAATTTCAAATCCAGGGGTGTCAGGAATGGCCTGTTTTTGTTCCAGTTTTTCCTTTACAGGTATTTAATAAAAAAATGTTGCTCCTGTATCCACTCCCAACCTCACAATTTAAACAACATTTTTTTTTCCACTTTCTTATTATCAGCAGTTATAGCCATTACCAAATTATCTCTAATAGTTAGCTTACATTCATCCTGCCAATCCTTTCTTTGTCTTAAGTAAAAAAAACAAATCCACATCTGGCATTTTATTCCATTTCCCTTCTCTTTTACAATACAGCATTAACTGCAAAATAGTGTTATAATTCAGTGTCCCTTTCATGGGCCACTTTTCCTGATCATCCAATATATACAAAGGCCACCAATTATTACAATACTCAAATTATTACAATACTCAATCATCTGGCTCTTTTGCAGATCATCCTGTAAATTTCCCCAATGTGCCAATAAACATCCCCACAAAGAATTTTTCGGGATTTTGTCATTTACAGCAAGATTACCCATGCTTTTACTTTTAAACAACCGAGTTAACTTAGTTGCCATGGTGTAATTACTCACAGTACAATACACAATTATTCAACTCTGTCACTCCGATCCGCGGATCCACACTCCACACTCGCTTTCGTTCTCAATTACACGTCTCACCCTTACAGCCACACTCACACTTTCCCACAGTTACTTTAAACAAACATATAACACAATATTATACCTCTTAATTTTCTTCTTAATACACAAACTCACAAAACAACAAAGAACACCAAAAACTTCTTCTAACTTCTTGTTAGAGGCGCTACCTTAGAGAACACTATAGCATATAGTTTCTCTTGTCTACACTTTTGTCCAACCCTGCAATAGCTTTCGCTTATGTCTTACGGGCAGACGCCTAGGCTTCCACTTCCACAAGGATCCTTTTAGTCCAACCCTGCAATAGCTTTCGCTTATGTCTTACAGGCAGACTCCTAGTCCTACCCTGCGCAGCTCTTTCACCGCGTCTGACAGGTAGACTTACTCAGTGGGACTCCAACCCACTGGTGGGACTCTATCCCACTCTTTCCCATACAATTATTATAGTGCACTTACTTACTACAATTAAAAAAAGAAGTGTCTTACCCAAAAATCCAGGGAACGTCGCGAAGAGCCTTACGGATCGGGGATCGATGGGTGTCCCCGAGAAATCCTCGGTGCCGGCCGGAACCGATCAGGTCCCCGACTCCTCCGGTCTCCTTCAGCGAGGTCCCATCTGGGTTGCCAAAACTGTTACTGAAATCTCGGAATGAAGAATTTATCGACACCAATGTGATGTAGATAAGCAGACACTTCTTTATTGACGGCCGGGTGCGTGAGCGAGTCCTCTCACGATCAACGCACACCAAGTCTCAAAATCAGACACCATATATAAAACTTATTCATACATATTCATTAAATATTCATGCATAATCATAATATTTCCCATAAATCATTAACATATTCTCCTCCCATATCCGATTCTGCGCAGTAAAGCTTAAAAAGGTCCAGAAATGGGTCTGGGGTACGATTTGGGTAGGTGGTATATGAGTCGGTGGTCGCGATCTCCCCCTGCCGGAATTACCTTTTACTAAAGTTCACGGTTTCTTGGCAGGTAACTACAAGTTGTTTCAGTCAACTCTCTCCAGTTCCCATTAATCCTACATTCTGACATCTCAATAAACTTTCTATATACAGAAGACTGGTTAGATACAAAGAAACCTTTCAAACCCTAAATTATTACTTAAGTTTCAACAATGATTCCAACCCATTCTTCTGGCCTTAGTACAAGATGTACAAAGGGTCTCATAACTGCTTTTACTAAATAATCATAAATTTCTTCAAAATATATTTTTATCCTCCTATATTTCTATTCTATAAAATAACTCTATAAAATCAAATAATCAAACAAATAAAATCAATCAATCTTAACTTTTTAACAAATCGACAACAATCTCACCTCTAGAAGATAAGGAAACAGTGTGAACAGCAGAGAGTAGCCTATAGGGGACAGCAGCTGGGCATGTGGACAGTAGAGTTTGACCAATAGTAAAGCTTTTAGCAGTGCATGTACAGAGTATTTACTTATAAAAGCTGTAACTAACTAACAATAAAGGTATTTGCTTCAATGTCCTTGCAAAGTCTGTGCCTCGTACACCACACAAGTTGGAGATAGGTTAGATACTCCTGATTAGTCCTTGTACGCTTGTTGCTGGTGCAGTGGTGGATGGACAGGCCAAACCTTCAGTGGCATGATGCAGAGAGGGAGGCAGGGGTCTGCAAGCAATCTTGAGAATTTTCTCCCCAAAGGAGTGGAGTTCAGAGAGAACACAGTAAACTCAGTCTGGAAAATGCTTACTCATGGGAGCATCCCATTAGCTTTCAGACTTGGAGTCAAAGTATGTTGGCACTACTTGAAAAGAAGTTGAAGAGCAGCACGCTGTATAGCAATCCTGTGATGTGATGTGGTGTTCCTGCTTTGGATAAACAGTCCTGTTGATTACAGCAGAGTTTTTTAGTGTGGTCTGTAAGTCCACGGAAATCTGTAGGTGCCCTCTCAGGGGCCATGGAAGGCAGCTCGGAAAATCTAGTCTGTTGTCAATAGGTTTAAATTCTCAGTGTGGTGATCTGCATCTCCACAAGACAGTCCATACATCTGATAAAAGCTGAAATGGCATTAAAATCATAAGGAGCTGTTTGATCAGTCTTACAATCCAGGAGGCAGTTAATGAGTGCAGTATATACTGGTCACCTTTCATAAGTTCCCAGAGGGGAAAATGAGAGCTGTTGCAGGGATCCTGAGAGTCGGGAGCTTGTGGAGGTGCTGACTGCATTGCCAGTGCTCTGCTCCATTGGGGAAGCAAAGGACTGCTGCTGCAAGAAATCATTCTGTTTTTCTGAGGGGATGAAGCGACTCTTTCGGGCAGTGACCACCTTGATTTACCTTTTGTGTGGTCCCTTGTATTTTGCAGGGTTGAGGCAGAAGGGGGATTGTACCAGAATCAACTCTCTCCCCTTTTTTTTTCCCAAATGATGAATTCCCATCCTATATCTGGGACACCGAATCTCCTGAGGAGAGAGCATGGGAAGAGATCAGCTTTAATGTTTGTTTAGATCCCTACTACATCTGTCCAAATCTCTTTCTACAGGTTCTTATCTTTTATTTATGCAATTACTTTCCAAATTCCATTCACAATGCCATAGCCCTCTTGCTATTGATCTCTTTCTTTACTTTTCCCCCAGTGCCCACAGCCTGAGAACAGCTATTATCACAGAAAGATGCACACTATCTGGGCATCTTTATTAGCCAAGCTAAACATGGCTTTTTCTTGATTTCATGTTGTTCTTAGTCAGAAACTTTTCCTTTTTATAATATTTCATAATCGTTAGTGTTTATCCATTTTCTGTGCTGATGGAACATGAGCTTTGCCAGTCAGCAATGCCTTTCAGAGCCAGACCAGCATGCTAGCCACCACTTGACCTTCTGAAAATACAATAGCAAAAAAGCTTATCAACCCTGATCATGCTTGGATCATAAATCCAAACCCCAGACTTCATAGAACTTTTCTGAGAGAGAAAATACCTCTTTGTCTATTTTGTTATAACTTCACCAATGTCCTTTGTATTGTTTCTCCCAGTCTTTTCTTCTTCTGTAAGGGCCCTTTATGAGAAAAGGCTTTGTTCATTGTCTGGATGCCAGGTTGCAGAGTGATTATACCTTAAAATGTAGTGAGGAGACAACTAACACTAAATCTGGCTCTCTGAACTCACCTGCAAATCAATTCTGTAAACACCTGTCTGCAATGAGGAGCATGCCCAAAGCCTCCCACATCTTAAATATCGGGGAAGAAGAGATCTCTTCAGATGAGTATGGGGGGAGTAAACAGCTTGGTGGAGTTTGAGCTGGTTGCAAAGGTGCTTTGTTGCATATAGGTACATTCTGGGGCAGAACTTGGGTGGATAAGCAATTGTATATAACCACCACTTATTTATGCAATAAAGGATCTCACTTGGGGGCCTGTGCCTTCATATGCCATGTTCTTCTATTCATGACTCTTCTCAGTACTTTGAACTGTAAGCTTGTTTTAGCAGTTTTCTTCTAGATACACTTTTACTGATCCTTCTATCATGGTCTTACTTTTCCATAAAAGTGGCCATGGGCAACTGATTAATACTACCCACTGAGGTGTTTTTAATATCAAAGGGTATTGAGATACTAATTGAACCCGAGGAAAATGCTGTGGTCAAACTAGAAGCCTGAACCTAGAGCTTTGAGATGTAAAATGCAAAGGTAATTAGAGACTCCTCAAAACTTTTAATTGAATGAATTCTCTGAAATTATTTTACTGTTGTTAAAAAAAAGAATGTGTGAATGCAGGAATATAACAATGAACTATTCTGTGGTCCATGCATCATAAGGAATTGTTTGGGTGCTTTTTCTCGATGATGACAAAAGCTACTGTAACTGAACTTACCTAGTGCAAATCCTCCAAAGAAAGCATGCAGTGATTGTGATAAGGATGTCCAAATAAATAATACTGTTCCCTTAATTAGTGAACCTATTTCCTATTAGAATACTGACATATTATGGTTTGTGGAATTGGGATTTTCTCAGTGATATGTGAAAACACAGCTCTGACCATGTGTTGCTAAAATCTGGAGCCTTTGTATTACCCAAAAATGGGGGTTACATTCTGCCTGTGCAATGTAATTCTATGATTTTGCTTGGAAAGGATATATTTCTTCATGTCTTTTCACAAAACTAAGTGCAACTGCAGCATAGTGTGTTTTATCTCTGAAATAGCAGCATTTCAGTGCTGGACAAAATTATTCCTGTATGTAGAAAGTTGTAATTGCAGAATTGCTGGGAGGAGAAAGAGACTTTACATATATCATGTACATCATATGTACAAATACATATTATTGTGCTACATAATGACAATATGATAGCTGCTATCTCAAAAGTGTGTATATAGAGTGATTGAAGTAAAATAAATCAGATCTGGCTAGTTTAAATCTTACCTTCCCTGAGTTTTTGAAGACTACGCTATGACCTTTTAAATGTGGAATTTAAAAAGTTGTTGGAATAAAAAAAAACCACCAAATAAAAAGTTCAAGCTATCTTGTGTAAAACTATGAAATATTTGGAAAAGATCATTAAAATAATGCTCCTTTTCTGCATTTGTGGAGCTATATTTTTGTATTGCAAATCATACTTCTCAGTAACAGCTCTAACATTGTCACTCTACTGCATTTGCAAAGAAGAAAAAAACTTTCCATATTTCAGAAATATGACATCAGGACTCAGGCATTACCCAAACAAGTTTTAATGCAATGTCTGGCAAATGGGTTACCTAACAAAAATCAGGACAATTCTTTGGGAGAAATTGTAGAGGACCCTTGCCCATCCCCTGGCATGGTTCCAGCTCCACAAGGGCTCCTGGGGCACTGCCATGGCAGGACCAGTAGAGACTTCCATGGGTGCAAGGCAAATACTGACTGTGACCCCCTGTATATCAGAATGCACAGTGGTGGTCTCCGCCCATTCCCAAAATAGGGACCCTTAAGCAAAATGCTCTGCTTGCTGCTCTTTCTGGGTAGCCCTGCTGCATGCCTTCTACTCAGGCCATTGAATAAATTCTGTAGTGTGACCCTTAGTCAGCAAATCCCAGCCTACTGAAAAATAAAGATGACAAGGAATGACTTATTAAAGAGCAGATAAAGTAGAAAGAAAGAAAAGACAGAGGAAAACCATCCTTAAATCATCTTTACTTTGTATGAGCCTATTGGAGTGCATGGAACAGACAGATAAATAGACAGAAACCAAAGGGAAGCCAAAACCAAGCCAAAATGATACTGCAAAATTGTACTGATAGTAATGTTGCTATTAAGCCACAATAGAAAGTGCAAGAAGATGGAAAGGAAGCAGATGGTCAGTCTTGTAGGTGGTCTGAATGAACAACGCTAGTGTTTTGTTTTGAGAGACATGTAAGAGGAAGTTAACCATTCCTCCTCTCTATTCTGTAAGTGTATCAAGTTCTATGGAAAAAGTACAAGGGTTTTTTTTAGTTGCCATGGTTAAAGAACTGGATTACTGTGGTAGTAAGACTAAAGGGTACATTTGTAGAATGACTAAAACCTGTTTAGGCAATATCAGAGTCACAAATTATTCTCATGGGAATAGGCCATGTTTCATTGTAACTTACTACGCATCCTTAAGTGAAATCCAGAGTCACTGAAAGAGAATTAGAATGAAAGGCCACATCAAGACCCCTGCAGGAATGTAGTTTGCATGCATAAAAAGTCGTGGGCAAGGGCGCAGAATAATGCACTACCCTGGCTGCAGCTACAGATTATGTGAAGTCACTGTGGCCTTGAAGAACTGGGACGTTCCCAGTGCAGGACCATGATCTGCTGGACCTGTGCAGTAGGCAGATCCAGCAGTTCCCCAGTTTTCGTGTTCATAAGCCTGTCAGTGCACTCTATGAAATAATGCTTGCCTGGATTTCTTTCTTCCTATTCTCTATGCAGTAGCAATATAGCATTTCTATTGTAGCGTGCTCAAGACAACATGAGAATAGACCCTTGTAAAATAATTAGTTCTAAATCTTACAAAACTAGCAGAGCTAGGCAACCTCTGCAAAGTATTTTAAAGCAGATCTTAAAGCTAGATGAGAATATCATGTAAAATATCTACTTGCTATTGGGTCCCCAGAAGCAGCTTTAGATGATTCAGCCTGGGAGGAAAACCAAAAAACCCACCCTTTTCTCTAGAGCACCTCCATGTGCCTTTGCCAACCAAGTAGCTAGGATACAGCGTGACTGAAAGCTAATAGATATTTTTCTTCTTTGTGCCTGCAGTGAGTTACAAGACTAACACCTGACATACAAGACAGCTGATGGTCTTCCAATGGGGCCACTGATAGGGTGTGCTACAAGGGCAGATGGGTTTCAAGCAGCCTGTGCCTAGGCTGAATGTAGGCTGTATGGTGGCCAACACCACCTTGCAGGAACTCTCAGCTTCTAGCCATCCTGATAATTAAGCATATGATAGTATAAATGTAGCAATTGAAACCCCATGGATTGATTTATCTCCCTCTTGAGTGAGCTCTAAAACTGGCTTGAAAAGAAGCATATGTTCAGCCTCTGCACAGCAGTGCTCCTCAGGCTGGTGTGATAGGAGAGAAATTATATTTTGTCCCTAGAAGCCAAATATAATTCTGTAACTTGTAGTCCTTCAACAAGAATTAAAAAACAATAGAACCCACTGCCTTAAACCCAAACTATATTCCATATCAACAGACCATTACTCTCTCTCTTGTTCAGAAGGGTTCAAAACTGCTCAATGGAAACTCAAAACTACTGCCTGATGTTTCACAGTCTTTTGCCATTAGTTTTGTTGATGATGATGTTTTAATTATACATCCAGCTTTGCAGTACAATGGATATCATTGCTTTCAATGTCTTTATTATCATTTATCACTGATTTCTAAGTGTCATCCCAATTAGAAAACAGGATCTAATTACTTAAAACTGCTCTATTTTCTCTCCAACAGTGGAGAAGAAATATTTTTATTTTCATGTAAAACTATGTGTTTTGCATAACAAATTTCAGGATAAATTTATTCAAAATAATTAATTTCGAATTTGTCTTTTTTTAATAGTCAAGAGGAAATTCCCTTTTTTTATCCATTTCATATTCACTAAAGTGAAAGAAAGTATTTTTCCATTTTCCTCCTTTTTTTACTTCTAACTTTTTTTTCACTGAACAAAAAGGGAGAAATTACTCTGAAAAAAAAATATTAACTTTTTCCATTAAAAACTAAAGCAAAATATTGCTTGGTGTTATTTTTATCTCACTTTGAGAAAGTTGAAAGTGAAAGAAAATGCTATTTTTAAAAGCAATAGTGTTGCTTTATTTTTTTAAAAAATATTTAACTCCCCCTTTTCTATGGGGGAAGTGGGAGGAGTAGGAAACAGCAGAAATACCAAATGGAATGGATATTTCACCACAAGCAAAAAAACCCTTTGCTTTTGTTGTTTAAAAATAGCCATTAAAATTGAAGTAATATAATTTAAAATACTTGAAATGAATGTCAGCCAAGTAATTTTTATTTAGCATGTAGTTAAACATAAACCTTGCCATCTTTAAAAAGTAAAGTAGGTATTTCCCCTCTTAAAATGTCTTTCCCTGAGTCTGAGTCCCTTGCTGCTCACTGAGGTACAGCACTCTCATGCTCCTGGCTTTTGCTATATTACTGCTGCAGGAGGAGCTCCTCCAGCAGTGCCAGCTTGAGGATACTTTTGTTAGGGATGAGGATATCTCCCTGTCTAAAAATATGGGGGAAGGGAAGAGGAGTTGTCTTTATGAACCACACGTCTTGGCTCTTGCAGGGATATACAGGGCTCCTGACTAATGTCACGGTCAGTGGCTGCAGAATGACACATCTGCTCTGCTAGGGTCAGGATGACATGCTGATTGTCCCTCTGTGCCTGTGCTGCTGCTGCGTGCTCTGCTGAGTTGTCATAAAGGAGCAACACAAGGAGGTGAGTCTGGGAGGTAAAGGCTGAACCATGTGGGGATGGTAGAGTTGCTGACTGCAGGAAATGAGGAGTCTAGGGCCACATATGAGGGAGTGGGAGTACTGAGAGTAATGATAGGTCACACTGGGAAGACATCAGGTGAGGTACAAAATGGTATTGTATTTGCTATAATATTGGTTGCATATTCTTGACTTCATCATGCTACAGGAACACTTTTTTACTGTGAGAGTGACCAAGCACTGGCACAGGTTGCCCAGAGAGGTTGTGGAGTCTCCCTCCTTGGAGATATTCAAAAGCCATCTAGACATGGTCCTGGGCAACCTGCTCTAAGTGGCCCTGCTTGAGCAGGGGAGTTGGACCAGATGACCTCCAGAGGTCCCTTCCAACCTCAGCTATTATGTGATTCTGTGATCTCTGGTGTAGGATGACAAAGCTTCGTCTCTAAAATGTTATGTCTTATTGCCTTGCCTTATGAAAATCTACTTACTTCATGAACTCACTTCATGACTCATTGTGCAGTCTTCAGATTAACATTTCACTCAGTGAAGACAGACTATGTAAGAACCTTCTGAACCACTTTGCTGTCATTAAAGTTCTTAAATTGGTCTGAAGTAATGCACATGGATATGTATTTCTTTTATGCTAGGAGTGACATCTTGCCTTGGACAAAGGGCCAGCCTAAGGGTTTGTGCATCACTGAAACCTCATTTAAAACTTGAAGATAGGACTTGAATAAAACCTGAGTATTAGTAGGTAACAAATGGCACACACCATCAGGAAGTACGTTCTAGTTTTAGACTTCAAGCACTTTATTTAAAATTTCCTATTTACTTTAAAAAAATACCAGATCTGGAAGAAAAATACAGCTCTATGTGTAATATTTGACTATTTTAAATTGTGGGATACCAATTTGGTATTAAACATACTAAAAGAACAAAACCAAACCAAAGCAAACAGAAATCCAGACAGTAGTGGGTATCAATCATTGTCTCTTTAAAACAGAAAGACATATTCCATAGTCCATATGTGTTTTGCTATTTTATCGACTGAAGTGGCATATCTATGTGATTTAGCTGCAGCTAGGAAGCTGGTATCACTTTCAAACATTGAGGGTCACGTGACACTGAGTCAGTTTTATACAGCATATCTCCACATTTCACCCAGTAGCGGATCTGTTGATATGCTCCATATTGCAGAATAAAAATGGGTTTCCAGATACAGAAAGATGATGACAAACAAAACTACTGGAGTGAGACTCCAACAGAGCAAGTTATAGTGTCAACACTGACCATGGAGCTGGGAACCTACAGCTTTCTCAGAGACACATCCATGAGGTTAAAGCATCTTTTCTTGTCTGACTTCCATCTCAGATGAAGCAGCATATGCTTGTGAATACATGAGAGCAGAGGTCTGCTTCCCTTAAAGACTGTAGCACAAGACCATTTTCTTCCAAAGGCAGCTTCTTGTCCTTAGGGTTTTAATGTGTGAAATGTCTCCCGTCACAATACAGTTTGACTGTAACAGTTCCCCTTTTATCATACCGTGTTCTAGCTGCATATTCTTATACAGAGCAATATAAAATAGAGGACTACCTCAGCAGGCTATTTCAAGTATATTTGTATTACCTACCTGTATGTAAGCATTTTATTCTTTGACACAATACATTCATTTCACCTTTTACTTTTCAAATCCACAGACAATTTTCCAGTTATGTATGTATTCATTCTTTCTTAAAATAAGTGCTAAAAAGCACATATAATGCATTTTGTATACTGGCATGAGTTACTCAGAGTAATGCATTTAACTTGCTGTGCTTGTAAGGCAGGTAATTTTTTTACCTTTATGTCCGGGAACCACTACCAGTCTATTCTATAACCAGTTAGCAAGTCTCCTTGGAAAGTCCCTTCCACACTCCAGAGACCAGATGCTCTTGTTGGTGATTGAAATAAAGGCATATCCCAAAGCTATGTATTGCAGTGGGAGAAGCCAGAAGCTGGCTTCCTCCAGTGGGCACCATGTGGCAAGTCTTGAGGGTATCTATAATTAGAATACAGACTATTAGGGCGGGGGTCATATATAGGACATGGCCACAGAGGAGTGGACATTATTTCTAGGTAGACATCTATACTATCTCATGGAAACTGCCAGGCTCAGTGAAGAAACGAAACACCAGTCACAGCTGGGCTCAGACAAATGGGGGTACCCAAAGAGCAACACTATACCCATGAATGCCTTGCCAACTTTAGAACCGCTACTAGTTCTTCTGCATCTATGCCATTACATTTGTTCTATTAGCACTGTCAGCTCTAGTGAAGAATGAGCACAACTGCTCTTTATCACTGTGTCATCTCAGCCACCTGACCTGGCTGTAAAAATGTTTGTCTGCAGTCTACAACCTTCAGTGTAATGGCAGCTCAGAAAAATATTCTACTTTGGATGCAACATCCAAATACATCACACTATTAGTTAAGGCTCTAAATGCTGTATTTACACAGAGGAACTATTCATATTAAAACCACTAGGTGCTATAGGCAGATATAACATTATATAATATTAACCAGCATCTACAACAATGGGGTTTCAATCTTTGTAGGTTCCTCTAGATAAATAAGACATGTTAATTAGAGTAAGTCCAGTATGCCCTGAAACAAAATACATATCCTAAGAAAACAGGACTGATGTATTGGTTCATCCAGGCAAGTCCTCTGTGTTTCTCAGGAGCAGGCAGGGAATTTGAGCAGTCAGTACTGGAAGGAGTTGTACACAGAGAAAGTGGGACCAGAGGTTATCTTAAAAAACAGGCTATAAAAGTTTATATCCTTTCCTAGGTCACATTGAAATTTCTCCCACAGCACTTTAGCCATATAAACAAGATGCTTAGTGTAAACCAGTGCCTAGTTGTGGATAACTGGCTAGCTGAAAAGGGTCACATAGACATAGTCCAGCTGGCTGGACAAAAATGCACATCGCTCTCAGCTTATCTGAAGTAAAGCAAAATACACTGTCTTTGGCTGTCCTTGTTACACAATAACAGGAAGATTTTGGTGGGAAAAGAATGTTGCAGGTGGGAACAGAAAACTACAGAAGAGAAACTAGGGGCGGGCTTGGCATTTAGGCAACTAACCAATAATGAGCTTAACTTTTGTAATATGTATGAGCTAATTATAAGAAGGCATAAAAGGTGACTGTAAGAGACAATAAACGAAGTCTGCTGATCACTCATATTGAGTGACTGTGTCTTCCCTCCGTCGCGACAAATGGCGCCCGAACAGGGACCCTAGAGAGGGCTGAACCTGCGAGCCACGGTTCGACGGAGATTCGGGTACCGGTCCTGAAAGCAGCGCAGGAGGCGGAAGGGCACAGTCCCCGCGCCCGGGAGCACCTACAGAGGGTCCCGCCGGCCACGCGTCGCCGAAGTCTCGCAAAGGCTGCAACAGCGCTGACGAAGGTATGGAGAGACAAGCGACGTACGATTCGCTCATATGCTTTTTAGAAAAGCGGAGCGTTCAGGACATAGATTGTAAAAAGGCATTACCCGGGTTATTAGCGTATGGGATAGCATCCGGGTCCCCCGCGGCAGCGGCGAGCGGCGGCGCGCAGCCCGGCAGGCCCCTTCCCGGCCGCGGTTTCTCTTCAAGGCGGCACCCCCCCACACCCCCCCCCCCCTCCGATCGGCGCCATGGCGATGCAAGCGGCCAAGCGAGCTGACATCTGGCTGCCCCCAGAGGTCAATCGGATCCTTTATATTCGGAACCTGCCGTATGAAATCACAGCGGAGGAAATGTATGATATTTTTGGGAAATACGGACCTATTCGACACATCAGAGTTGGAAACACTCCTGAAACAAGAGGAACAGCTTAAGCTTCTGAAGGAAAAATACGGAATTGAGTACAAACCCACCAAAAAAAGTGCTTCAGATGTCCCCTACAAGAAATGGGTTTCTGCCTTGAACTAGCAAACATCTCTGTGCTTAAAGAGAAGCCTTTTTGCCTTGATGGAGATAATTTATTCTGTATTCTGTATTTATGCAGTATTCTGAATGTGGAAATTGGTTGGGACTAGGAGGCTGGCTTAAAGGCATTTTGCAAACGGGATTATTATTTTTGATCGTTATTGTAATAATAGTTTCTTGATCAAAACCAGCCAACACTATTTGTAAGCATTAGGCATATCTGAAGAGAATGCCTTTATTTGAATCAGCAGTTAAGGTGTAGTTTAATCTGAGGCTGTGGTTTTATCTGCTTCTGGTGAATTTTTGAAGTGATGAAATCAGAGATACAAGGTATACTAAGAGTTATGAGGTAATAAGGTAATAATCTAAGTAAGGGTGCTGTCTTTTATATCTACAAGTGCAACATGCTTTTACGTAGCAGAGAGAAACTTTAACAATAATGTTGCTTGAGCGAGATGTGCATGTGACAACTTGGGAAAAGGGATATCACAACTGGAGTGCAACAGTGTTTCTATGTCTGGCAGAGTGAAATCTTTCAAGACCTGAGTTTAGACAGTCTAAAATAAATTGTTAGTATTCAGAAAACCCATCTTAAGCCTCTTTTGCTTACATAGTGTTATGGAAGTCAACTGCTATTGTAGAGAATTAATGATTTTTTAGCATTTGAGGGAATGTCAGCATAAATCGCACTTACAGTAAGACTGCATTTTTAATTACTGTACCCGTTAAGATTCGATGATGCCATAAGGCTAAGGCCTTTTATCACAGATTGGTTCTGAACTAAAAGGTGTGTGCACATGTAGATATGCACATTTGTGTTATTTTCCTTAATTGGCTACAAAATAATATAAATAGGTTGGGGACTAGATCTTGGGAATTTGTCTATTATACTTCTGTTTGTTAAGGAACGTGCATAACACACAGCACCCATGTAGGCTTGGCTTGTGGCATAGTTGTCAAATTTAGCATATACATTCAGACAGATAAGCAACGTACTCTTCTTGTGTGTATCACCTACAAGCCATCATGGCTTAGTGTGTAAATCTGTATGTAACTATTGAAAAATCCCCTTATGAATGTATATAGCTTAGAACTAATTTTTTCCCTTTGTTAATTCTTTGATATCAATGAGGTATTCTTCAGAAAATGTATGGACTGGTTGGTTGCATAAGGGCAGTTGTTATTTGGACAGAAAATTGTTAATGGTCAGGGATTTTCCACTAAAATATTTGCAAATATTCCTAGTCAAACATCAGATTGGTTTCTTTTGGGGTTTTGAGCTTGCATTAGTCCATGTTCAGAACTTTAAAATTACCTTTGAAGTTTTTAAACTTTTTGTATCACTGGAACAGAAAGAGCATCTAAATTAAAGCTTCAAGCTAACTTTATTTTTCAAGTATTTCTGGAATTATACTTCTGAACTGAGATTTTATAAGTTGGCTGTGTATTTTCCTGTGTTAAAACGCTGTTATTGAAAATGGTCAACCAGGCCTATGTCGCCCAAAATAAAAACGGGGGAATTGTGGATAACTGGCTAGCTGAAAAGGGTCACATAGACATAGTCCAGCTGGCTGGACAAAAATGCACATCGCTCTCAGCTTATCTGAAGTAAAGCAAAATACACTGTCTTTGGCTGTCCTTGTTACACAATAACAGGAAGATTTTGGTGGGAAAAGAATGTTGCAGGTGGGAACAGAAAACTACAGAAGAGAAACTAGGGGTGGGCTTGGTATTTAGGCAACTAACCAATAATGAGCTTAACTTTTGTAATATGTATGAGCTAATTATAAGAAGGCATAAAAGGTGACTGTAAGAGACAATAAACGAAGTCTGCTGATCACTCATATTGAGTGACTGTGTCTTCCCTCCGTCGTGACACCTAGTTTCTGTCAGTAAAGCAAGAGGAACACTTTAAAGAGGTTGATTTATCTCAGACTGCTCTATCCCATTTTAGGGGAGGATAAAACACTTTTAGGAGGTGATTGAATTTCTCTCTTCAGTGGGTCTCTGAGTATTGGGGAGCAGATATCTAACTTTTATGTGGTAATCAAAAGGAAATCAAGCCTTTCTTTTGGTAATTGTAGATGTTTTCTGATACCATTGCTCCCTGGAGTTGCTTGAGCCTGGTCAAAATTAGTTATTTAAAGCCCTTCGAACTTCTGGAGCCTTCAAAGTATGGATTTTAGCAGCTTGTCCAGAAACAGTGCTTTTCTGGGGTAAATCATATATCCACGGGCCTTGAATACGTGCAGAAAACCTATGTTTGAATTATTAAATGAACTGCTTTCAAACAAAAAAAAAAAGGTAACGAATATTTAGATTGCTAGTTCAGAGGGGGGGAAACATGGCTCAAATTTGGCTGCAGTGCTACAGCAAGATGCAGATTGGACTCTTGGCCTTGGATAGTGGAGCTGCTTTTTACATCCAGCATCAGTGGTACAGCTGTAGCCCTGATGCTGGCTTTTCCCAGATGAGCTCACCAGGTTTGCCAAGGTATCACCTGCAGCTCCTCATGGCACAGCCACCATGCTTCAAGGCTGAAACCCTGGGAGGGCCTTGAGGAGCGGGAGATGGCTAAGCCAGCAGAATGAGGCCCTGGGGAAACAAAGGACATGGGCCGACCAAACCAGCAGGGTAAGACAGCAGGAGGGCACAGGAGAAGGGCGTGTGTGAGGGCCGCGGGGGCAGCGCCGGCCGGGGTAGCGCGAGCGGAGAGATCACACCAGCGGTCCAGAGCGCACCCTGAAGCCGCCCTCTCGGCGGCCCTCGGAGCATTGTCGGCCACCAGCGTCCTTCCTGCTTCTGGGGGCCGCTGCGGGGAGGATTTGCCGCAGATGACATCAGCTGTGGATGCTGGAAAAGTGGCTGTGCGGGGATGCGCCGGCTTCCCCTCCTCCTCCTTTTCTTCTTTTTCCTGCTGCTGCTGCTGCTCCTCCTCCTGGTGCTCCTCCTCCTCGCCAGGCCCCTGCCCTGCACCGTCTCCGTATAAAAGGGATGCCGCCTCCTCACCCCCCGCCTCTAGCGGACCCACCATCGAGCTGCCCTTCTTCCCTCCCCAGCGCCCCGGAGCCGCGGGGAGGAGCAGGGCGCCCGCCATGGCCACCGTGGTGGTGGTGGAAGTGGACTCGGAACCATCCTGTAGCATCCTCAACCCTACTTCCCTCTCGCATCGCTTCCTGGACAGCAAATTTTACCTGCTGGTGGTCATCGGCGAGCTGGTGACCGAGGAGCGCCTGCGGCGGGCTATCGCCAACATCGAGCGAGGTGAGGCGGTGGGGAGCGGGGCCACCGCAGGCAGCGCCGCAGCCCCCCGGAGCCCCCACCCCGCCGACGCCTTCCCCTCGGAAGCGGCCGCGGCGGGGCGCCGCGGAGGGCAGGCAGCCGCCCCCCTTTTCTTCCCTTTCCGCGCGGGGCGAGTGGGGGCGCTGTCCGGGCTCGGCCGGCGAGGCGGGGAGCCCGGCTGCCCCTTGCTCATGATCTGGGCGATACAGATACATATACATACATACACACACACACACACACGAGCTGCGATGTTGTGGTTTCTTTTTATTTTACGAGGGGCTAGTCGTCCCGTCTGCGCGCACGCCCCTCCCGCCCCACCGAACTCGGAGCCCCTCCGTCGGGTGGGAGCGCCGGAGAGCCGCCCGCAGCGGTCAGCGGCTGCGGACCGGGCCCCGTGCAGCGTCTGGCGGCGGCGGCTTCCTGCTGTCGCCCGCACAAAGATCCGCAGTCAGCTCGGCGCGTACTGCGCACCGCTGTTCATCCCCAGGAGCGTCTTCCCCGCCGCTAGTAGCGGGGAATGGGGCAAGCCCCCTCCTCACCATTGTTGGTGCGGAGGGGCTGCGGCAGAAGCCGAGCGCCCGCAGCGCCGCTGAGCCCGTCTGCCCGGAGACAGCGGCGGGTGGGCGTGGCGCAGTCCGCACTGCGGTCCCTATGGCAGCCCAGAGCGGACAAAGGGCAGCTGCGTCGCCGAGAAAAACCTGCGTCTGAGGCTGGGGCAGCCGGGCTGGGGGGCGGCTGTTCGGCGTTTCCCTCTGTTCCCCATCAAACCCTTTACCCCCACCGCGAAACCAAACCAGCGGGATTCGAGGCGTTTTCTTTCTCAGTGGCAAAGACTCCCTGAGCAGGAATGCAGCTGTGCCTATTGTGTCTAACTTTCGACAACGAGTCTTTTCTCTTGGCTGGAAAATTTTTCAGGACCTAAGTTTTATATGCATATATATATTTCAATAAAGAAAAAGATATGGGTAATAAGACTAATACCTGAGTGCTCAGCCTCATTATTGTCCAGCTACGGGATGCTATAACCCACTGTTTATTTGTCCTTTTCCTAAGATGGCAATACAGGAAGTTATCACAAGTGAAATGAGTTTTATAAATTCTTGATGTGGTTTCTGATACAATAGATTGCAGTGTACATGGAGAGGGGGGGGAAAAGCATCGTTGCCATAATAGTTGTATGAAGCACAAAGAAAATTATTGCTGGGCCCTATAGCTTGTTAAACTCAATTGATACATGATTTTGTAATATATTTTTGTTCTGGGCTGGGCTGGTGAAAACAGAAACCTGCCGTTGTTAGAAGGGAGAAAAAGACCTTGGAAAGGGGAATTGGTAGCAGCCTTGCCATGTAGGTGTGGTTCAGCAGTCCAGCTAGGACTTAATTCACCTCTATTGTTGTTTTCTCAACTAATGTTGCTTTAGTTGGCTATTTCTCTTGATTCTTTTTTCCTGACTGTTTGTGGTAAAGGGCTGCCTTGTCACAGCTAACTAGCTTCACTGACCTGTTCATCTTTATTGCTACCATTGTCTCCTAGGGAGAACAACTGAGACAGATGCTTTGTCATTCAAAGCCTCTTCAGCATTGCGCTTTGCTAATGCTCTTTATTTTTTGGTTGCATCATAAGTAAATTGGTTGCATTTAATTAAATTATTAAAATTTATGGAGCAATTAGATAACTTATGCCTTCAAGATATTTGATGTCATCCTTCCTCTGAAGAAATGCTCTTCAGTCTCTTCTTGAAGCTTCTATTGTACAGTTGCTGCTGCATAGCTCTGCTGCTGCTACCTCCTGCCACTAAGCATAACACCCACTTACAGTTTTAGATGTTCAGAGGGAATGCTTTGACCTTTTTATTTATCATTTTGGATTAGAAATCACCTCACTGCTCCTGGTGTCAGACAATCTGATTAGGATTTTGCCTGCTAGGAAAAAACCTTAGATCAAATTTTGAGGTGCATTGTTCTGGATGAGTATGCTGGGAATCTGAAGCTCGATCTGTACGAGGCAAATATGGGCTTGACTAATCTCCTTCTCATTGAAAAGTATGCTGTGGTTTGGAAAAAATGGATTATTTTAGCATTTATTCTCAACAAAGCCTTAAATGTGTTTAGGGTTCTTGATAACTCTGCCTCACAGTCTTCTCTGGTACATCTCCTAAGTACCATCACTGAAAAGTGTGGATTCATGCGCTAAACTGCAGCACAACATGTCAAAGAAAACATCTGCTGGTAACACATCAGTGGTGTGATGCTATGAAACCTGGTGGAATGCAGAATCATTTCTTAATATATCATGAAGAGGGAATGGTGTGGCAAGCTGCATTTTCAGTAATTACGTTTAGGATGTCACTTTGCTAAGGGAACATCCAACCCACTGTCCACCAAAAAAGGAGAGAGTGAAGCTTCAAGATTTTTCCACTGATTCAGCAGATGCCACTGGGTGTGCCCTGTCTGCCAAGTCCTGTATCTGGTGGCATTGCACTCCTAAGCGTGCAGAAAGAAATAGTTCAAGTTCAGTCATACTTCCAGTAGTTACTTCCATGCTGTTAATGATAGATCATTGGATTGACCTTGGATTTTAATTCCAGAATTACCTCTGTTCTACCCAAACCTGATTTGGTTATATAATAAATTATACTATATTATAATGTATATGCATAATTTTTGCATCCAGACTGCTGAATCATGCAGCTGCAGATTTGGGATATTCTATTCAAATCCCAACTTCAGCTTCTAGGACTACTGTGTGCATGGTATGTCTAGGCTTTTTCTGGTTGTTATTTTAATTATTTCACATTGAGTCCTGTATTTTGGATATTGTCTGGATCAGCAGTCTGATTATGCCTAATTAGAATCTTAAACCTACTGCAAATTTGGATTCACGACAAAAGCAGCTAGAGATGGATGCTGGACAGATCTTATCATTAGCAGTATTGCTGAATCATATAGTCCATGTTACTTAATTGACCTCTGGAAAGCTTTGTAGTCTGCCCACACAAGCTTGCTGTCAGAGGCCAGTGAGCTGTTTATCTTCTAGCTTCTTGAAGTTCAGCACTCGTTCATTCAATGTACTTCACCTTTGTGATGAATGTCAGTTTACTAGTCATAGTTTTCATATGTGCTGCACATATGTGGTATTATATCATCTTTACTTTCTTGCTCTCAAATATTCCAACACCTGGATAATGTTAAAGCCTGCTGAGCTATATTTGCCTGCCAAAACTATGCTCTAAAAATGCACCATATGGCCAATCGATTTTTGATAAATTAAAATAAGGAGACTTACAGAAGAGGCTCACTGCTTATGCCTCTGAACAATGATGCATAAAGTGGGAAGTGTAAGTGGCTGGTTATAGTTCAGGGTTTGTTTTTTTTCTCGAGTGGTTATGAAACACACAGGCAATACTGTATTTCCAAATGTATTTAGTTTCAAATGGCATCTACTTAATAGCTGGTACCATATCCCAGTAAGAAGCATGCTCCTGCCTGTCAGAAGGATGCTGACAGGGAAAAGCCCTGGATGAATTCTCCCTGAACATGCTCTTGAAATACAGATGTTCATATTTGCATGGAGAACCTACCTAGAGCTGCAATGCAAGACTAGCAGCACAGATCTGGTTTCTCTGTTCTTCCCCCTCTTTTTCCTCCTCATCCTTAAGCCCTACAACATGGCTTCTTCCAGTTCGAGGCTTGACATTACTGCTACCTTGAAAGAGAATAAAGCATGAGAGGCAGCACTGGCAGTAAAGTTCACAGCCTGAAATCTTGACAGAGTTACCAGCAGAAGTCTTAGTGCAAGTCTCATGGTAAGGGATTGGCCACACGCCTCTTCCAAAAGGTACCAAACCCCAAAGTGATTTAACTCAACATTTTCATGCAAAGATGTGGTCAGACATGTGAGGACAGGCCACTAGACACTTCCTCATCTCCAATCCCTTCTGCATTTGCAAGCTAATTTGTGTAAGTGCAATGATATTCCTTTAGGAAACCACCCCACCCACCCCCAATCACCATAAATGTCAAATCATAGAATGGTTTGGGTTGGAAGGGACCTTAAAGATCATCCAGTTCCAACCCCCCTGCTATGGGCAGGGACCTCCCACTAGACCAGGTTGCTCAAAGCCCTGTCCAACCTGGCCTTGAGCACTTCCAGGGATGGGGCATCCACAACTTCCCAGGGCAACCTGTGCTGGTGTCTCACCACTCTCACAAGTAAAGAATTTCTTCCTAATATCTAATCTAGATCTACCCTTTTTCAGTTTAAATCCATTCCCCCTTGTCCTATCACCACATGCCCTTGTAGAAAGTCCCTCTCCAGCTTTCCTGTAGGCCCCCTTTAGGTATTGGAAGGCTGCTGGAAGGTTTCCCCAGAGCCTTCTCTTTTCCAGGCTGAACAACCTCAACTCTCTCAGCCTGTCTTTCCAGGAGAGGTGTTCCAGCCCTCTCATCCTCTTCATGGCCCTCTGGATTCACTCCAACAGGTCCATGACCTGTTGTTGGGGGCCCCAGAGCTGGATGTAGTACTCCAGGTGGGGTGTCATGAGAGCGGAGGTGGAGAATCACCTCCCTTGACCTGTTGGCTATGCTTCTTTTTGATGCAGTGTGTTGGTGTTAAAAATCACAGCAGTACCTGGACTTACCAGTAGTGCAACTGCCTGATCGTTATTTTCGAATCAAAGCAAGAAAACTATAGAAAAATCTTGCAACATGTTCTACTTTTAATTTGTTTTGGGCTTTTTGTGGTTTTGTATTGTTGGTTTTTTTTAAAATTTAGTCATCAAAATCTTATGGTAGGAAACTATAAATTTGTCTTGGCTGCTATGGTATTTTTTTTTCCTGGTCAGATTTCAATCCTTAAAAATATATTTTGGAATAATACATTTTATGATCATGTACGTGTCAAGCGTCTCACCTTCTAAGTAGCTGGGAGGAAAAATGGTAGGGAATAGTGATGTGATTTTTTTTTTTTTAAAGGTCAAGCATAGCATTTTAAAATCTCAAAACTAGAATTTTGATATTTCATAAATAACAGATCACTTAAATTTTAATTTAAAATATGGGATGCTTCAAAGCTTTTGAATGAAGAAGTCATCAGTTTAATAGTTAGTATTTAAATATTAATTTGGAACATATTATGTGATTCTGTCTTTTTTTCCTTGGACGGACAAATACAATGGTGTTGTAATAGAGCTAATGTATCCCTGGAGTGATTCACTCTTTTCAGTTTTATAAATCAGTGTATTGCTATTTTAAATTCAATTCCAGGGCATCAATAACTTCCCATAACATGACTGCTAGGATGTGGGAACCAGCAGTCCTAAAGCAGAGGCCTTAAAGGATTGTTACCTTTTGGAAAGGCAGATTTCCTCTTGCTTGTGACTGATCCCTGTCCAGAGTGCTTCTTCTGAGTAATCAGCACCTTGCAAAGGATAGCTGCATGGCTTAAAGGGAAAGTAGGCTGATTTTGGAATTTAGAAATATGCAAATAACATTAATGTCAATGGAGAAATAATCAATTAAAACTTCCAGTGTTCATATATCAAGCTAGATGTGTTTTGCATTTTGAATTTTAGGAATCCGATCATGGGACACAAACTTGACTGAATGCAACTTGGATCAAGAACTGAAACTTTTTGTGTCTCGCCATTCAGCTCGATTCTCTCCTGAAATTCGAGGTGAGTTTTTGAAAGTGTTTGGCAGTTTTGTTTTGTATGTATTTTTTAAGAGTAGCATTAATAAATACTTGCAGGTATTGGATGGCCCACTTCCATTTGTGATTCTTTACAATGAATACTTTTTTCTATTTTTAAAAATATGGCTTGAAAATAATAGTTTATTTTAACTTTCTGACAACAGGAAATGTCTGAAACTTTAAAATAATCAGACTTTTAGGTTAGCTTCATGTTTACTTTTATTACCATGATTACTTTGGCAATAGATGTTAGTTTTAGGGCCCCATTAAAATTAAGTGAAACTCTCACTTTTTGACTGAACAGTTTGTTCATGTAGCACCAATCTAGTAGTCCTGGAGACTGAAGCTGTTCCTCACTGTGGTAGGTAGAACACATACAGAAATTAACCTGAAAGGTTAGCTCTACAGTTTGATAGAGTCAGAAATGGTGTCACGGCTGTTGTACGAGTGTGGCTCAAGCCCGTTATTTGTTCCCAAAGGGCTTGGACTCTTTCTTGGTATGAAAAAGCTGAGGAGTGGAGAGTGTACTTTGACTCACAGGAACTTTCTTTGGCTTGTATGAAGATATTAGAATTTTACAGGGCTCATGAGACTAAATCTTCTCTTCTGGTGGCTTTTCAAGCCTGTTAAAGGAAAAACTCACACAGATGTGGGTAATGCTAGGCTTGCTTTAATCACAACTCAGATTTGGGCCACCACCTCAGTGAGTGGCAGAGAACAAAGGGATACAGCACAGTTTATATACACTTATCAAATCATTAGTCAATGTCTGAAGTTTTTAGAAGTTTCCTTTGGTCTTGTCAGTTCTGCAAATCCATCATCTGACCCAGTCCCAGTTGATTCATCTATTCAGTTCCAGTCTCTGCCTCGGTTCCAAGGTCCTCCTCAGATCATGATCTTCCTTCTGCCTGCTTTAACTCACACAATCCTTCAAGCACACTTAGTCTTTGAACAAGCAATTCCTATTCACATATACTACTTTTTTCTAGAAACACATGTGTTTCTGAGAGCACCTGTGTATACAAATTGATCATCTATTGTTTCTCTATTCCCCCACTGATTAACTGGACTGGGTTTTAAACCAGCCTTGGATTAGGGGTATACAAGGGCCGAAGCCAGGTTCTGCCATTTAGCAGCTTCAGCACTTTAGATTTCTTAATTCAAAATACTTTTTTTTTTTTTTTAACAAAGCCTGTCTTTCCTTTAGAGGATTCATAAAATAAATTAAAAAAAAAAACAACAAAATTTTGTGAAGTGTAAAAACTGATTTTATTCTGAGTGCATGGGAGTCAAGTATTTGGTAATTTTTCTAACATCTCATTACTTTAACACAAATGCTGAGTATGTGTGAAATTAATCTTGGTTTTCATGTAAAAATATATAGCCTTCTCCAAGGAGTATAGGTTGCTTTCATTGGTGAAATTATTGTGGCCATGTGCACATTGACTACTACAACCTAGTATTGATGAATGTTATAAATTCTGGCTTCAGGAACATCTCTTAAGTATGGTGGAAAGAGCTATGAAATGTTGTATCATACTACTGCATCACATTCCTGAGTTTAGTTATACACTGTTGACAAAGAGATCCTGACATCTTGCTAGCATGACATCATTCACCTGATCATCTTGAGTAATATACCAAAATGTCTTGTGTCTTCTTCTTCCTGCAGCACAGATTATAGCAGATTTTGCCATATCTCCCCATATATAGAGAGAGTAAAGCATTGCCAGATTTAAGAAAAAAATATACCTCTATGATTCTTCCCTTGGTTTGTAAAACAACAGAACCAATACAAGAATACTCAGTAGTTCCTGAATTACATAAAGTAAACTCAGGCCTAGAATACATATCTTTCATTTCAATTTAAATATCATGAAGCCAATTCAACTTCTCAGTGATATCAGTTGTCTCATTATACAGAGAGGGTATTCTGATAAGTGAAATTAGCAGAATTTATCTTTAAGTAATGCAATATGCAGTGCAACTTATTTTTAACGTGTATGTGTTTTATTTTTAAATGTCAGGAAAAAAAATCTTGTGCTTCTTGTTTAGCAAAAATATTCCAGTGTGTCTAGTTTTTTGGGGGTTTTTTTTGCTGTCTTGTTTAGATGATACCTCTTGATAGCATTGCATGAATTAAAATAAAGCAAATATTCTGCTTTCATATGATAAATGAAATAAAATTGTGCATCTCTTTTTTCAACAGGAAGATTATAGAATCTTCTAGGAAATTTCTAGGAATTTGGTTGTTTTTTCTTGTTTGTCTAGACTTGCCTATTTTTAGTCTGTCATTGTGTTGAACTGCAGCTTAATTGCATGTGATTGGAATTAATCAACATCTCTATGACAAGCAGTAATGACTGTGTTTTTCAGCACTGCTCAATCTTTAAACAATAAGCTTCTAAAATCTACTTTGAAAGAGTATTAAGGAAGCCTGAAACCAGGAAAGCAGGAACATCCAGGAATAAAACTAGCCCTCTTGACCAGTTTCATTTCTCAAATTTTGTGGAGAAGCTCATTGACACCTTCAGATTCCCACTGCACAAATGAGAGGACAATATTTTAATCTTTCTAGCCTCTGTGATTCTCTAATGCTGAATCTGCATGAGGCTCCTTTGTGTCTTCTCTACTGTTTGATAGGAAAGGAGGGTTTTTTCTTGCCATTTGTTTAAAAAAATTCAGAATGTTTCATTTCTGTTCAACAAATGTTGAATTTTGAGTGTTTAACTAGGCAAACTGGCAACATTTATACTAAAGAGGATTGTAAGTACATATTCTATTATGGTCCCAAACTCAGAAATTCTCAGGAATTTGGGTAACTAGGTAACCTGTTGTTCAAGGAAAGTATTCATACAAGATGATGGGTTAGTCTGTGGGATTTAGTTAAACAGCCTTTTTTCCATCTTTTAAGACTGAACTCTTTGTGCAACTCAAACATAGGGACAATTTACTCTTGAAGAAGGGTAGAGTCATTTAGTGTGTCTGCACAGCTCCTAGTATAGTGAGGTATGACTACTGACTGAAGCTTTTTTGATTATAATGTTTATTATGGTAATTGCAGTGCCAATTCAGTACATGCTTGTATGCTTCTCAAAGCAGCTTGAGGAATACATGCAGCAGCAATGTGAAGGGTAGGACTCTTTCTCCAAAAGGAAGCTTGGTGGAAACAGGGCCAACCCTGTCTCCATGACATATGCCTGCACTGTTGAAGGGGAGACATGCAAGAGAAGGTCTGTCAAAGCCAAAGTATTCATGTGTTTTCACTTGAGGAATTTGAGGTCTAATCCTTTTCCATGTGTAGCAAATAGTAACGTACATATTGATATTGCAGGGAGCATGATCAGATCTCAACACTCTTTTTGTGCTCTTATCAAGGGATTGGATTGTCATTAGTGGTATTTGTGCATTGTATATTCAGCTGCTGGGCAATTTAGGGATGATTTATGATTCCCTGAGAAACAGGATTCAGAATGGAAATTCCAGCAGATGTTTTCTGATACCTTGTAAAGCAACTGAGTTAGGAGACTCCTTAATAATATCAAATCTTGCAGACGTCGTCAGGTGCTGGTGAAAAATGAGTAACAGAGCTTATTAACTGGTTGCCAAGACAACAGGCAGCATGACTTAAAATTGGTACTCCAGCACTTGCCTCTGTTTTCTCTGTCATGTACTGTTGATAACTTCCATCTTATGTTAACCTTACAAGGACAAAAAAATCAAACAAGTTGTAACATGTACAAGCTGAAAAAGGAACTGTGTATCTGGTAGTGAGGCAGACCAAGTGGAGAGTCTTGGAAAGACCTCTGTTGAAATTGCAGCTGTTGCTACCAATCTTATTTTTTAAAAAAAATATGTTTCAACTGCATAAAGCTGAATATCCTGCTTCACAAAAGATGGAGTAAAAGGATTTTGTGTGTCAATGAAGCCATTGAGGGCCCTTCTGCAAGACTCCTACATCTGCCATTTTGTCCCTCAGCTTCCACCTGGGGACACTTTGTCACAGTCCACTCAGTGGACTTGTGTTGGTTTGTTTACTATGATCTCAAAGCGCAAAAAAAATCAAGGTGACCACGCCAAGGGGTTATGCTTCAATCAAACAGCACAATTTTATTGTTTGCCCATAAAGCGGCATGCGATAGGTAGAAAGACAGAAAGTGAAGAAAAGCTAAAGTAAAAAGAAAAGGAAAGAGGATTATAGCTACCACCATGGGTCCAAGGCATCCCTATGGTCCCAGGTCCAAGCAGCATCCTGCCTGTCCTTCCTATCGTCGTGATCCTTGGTGGGGAAGATCTCCAAAATTCGGTTGCTAAGGAGTCATCTTTTATGCCGAGCAACACACGTTGCTCCTCCTCTGGCCCATGGAATGTTGTCAGTCTCCGCCTTCTTGAGCAAGGTTATCACGCTTGTTCTGGTTCATTGTTACGACAACAGTTGTGATTCATCTTCTGGACAGTTGTTATGTGGCCTTATCGTAGTTGTTCCTTCCAGTGCCGGGTATCAGGGAGTGGCATAGTACTCCTTGTACCATGCAGTTCTCCTTCAGGGTCACTGGGTCTCGGTGTCCATGAGGACCACATTGCATCTCCAGGTCTCTGTTAGCAATGTTGAGACAATATCATTCTCTTTAGACCGACTCTTACTCACTTGACTGTTTCACTGGTGTATATTCAGGTCCTTGTATAGATTAAAATCTGGTTTATTTCAATAGCTGTGCAGTAGCTAGTCACCCCAAATCTAAGAAATACTGCTCAAGCAATGCACTGTGGCTGCTTTGTATTTTGTCCTGTTGCTATGAAGAATGTGTATCTGTGGAAGGCATGTTTCCTATCTGAGCAGTACCAAAAGGTCTCTTGTTGCCCATAAGTCAGTGGTCGGTGACTGTACTGGCTTGACTGAGTCTTTCTTTACCTGTGCCCAAGACTTTATTTTCACTAGCCTGCATGTGGCCTGGGAGGACTTTGGCAAAGTGCAAGATGTGTTTAGTGTCTCTGCGACAGCTGCTTGCCTCAGCAGTGGCAGTGGGCTTCCCACCTTCGGGCTCCCTAGAGAAGTTTATTGTTCTTTCAAACTGTCATTACCCCAAAAAGCCTTGGCAGATTTAATTCTGAAAGTTATAAGTTCAAAAGTTACAATTAAGGATTGTTAGTGTCTTGGAATTTTGGTCATCAATACCCATAACTCCATAGTTTGCCAAAATGATGCATAGTCCCATTGCTTTTGTCAAAGCAAATCTATGCCCAGTTAATATCATGCCTAGTAACTTGCAATGTCAGCTCATGGAGTTGCTGATAAAATCCTCAAGGGCATGATTTTAGTGCTATCTTACTGAAAACTGCAGTTAATCAAAATTTGTCAAGTAAGAGGACATAGGTACTTGAGCAAAACTTATCACTTCCAATGGAAGACACACAAAAAAAGAGCTAAGAAGTCAAGGCCAGATTTCTCAACTAGTATCTAAGCACCATTACTAAGTGCCTAGGAATTAATTCAGCTTAAAGACTCAGTAGTCTGGTATGCACATTTCTGGGCAACATAAATATGATTCTACAGCTATTAGAGACTGTGATAGCTGGAATAGATATTGAGTAGAGTCATTTATCAGCAGTCCTGGCTAACCAGGGAGGTCCCAGCTGACTGGAGGTTAGCAGATATAACACCCATCTGCAAGAAGGGCTGGAAGGAGGAGGATCCAGGGAACTACAGGCCTGTTAGTCTGACCTTGGTGCTGGGGAAGGTTATGCAGCAGATCATCTTGAGTGACATCAGACAGCATGTGCAGGACAACCAGGTGATCAGGCCCAGTAAGCATGGGTTTATGAGAGGCAGGTCCTGCTTGACTAACCTCATCTCCTTCTATGACAAGGTGACCTGCTTAGTGGATGAGGGAAAGGCTGTGGATGTTTACCTGGACCTTAGTAAAGCCTTTGACACCATTTCCCACCACAGTCTCCTGGAGAAACTGGCTGCTCATGGCTTACATGGGCATGTTCTTTGCTGTGTTAAAAACTGGCTGGATGGCCAGGCCCAAAGAGTGATGGTGGATGGAGTTAAATCCAGTTGGCAGCCAGTCACAAGTAGTGTTCCTCAGGGCTCAGTATTGGGGCCAGTTCTGTTTAATATCTTTATCAATGATATGGACAAGGGGATTGAGTGCACCCTCAGTAAGTTTGTAGATGACACCAAGTGGGACAGGAGTGTCGATTTGCTTGAGGGTAGGAAGGCTCTGCAGAGGGATATGGACAGGCTGGATTGATGGGTTGAGGCCTGTTGTATGAGGTTCAACAAGGAGAAGGGCCAGGTCCTGCACTTGGGTCACAACAACCCCATGCAATGCTACAGGCTTGGGGAAGAGTGGCTGGAAAGCTTCCTGGAGGGAAAGGACCTTGGGGTGCTGGATGACGTCCAGCTGAATATGTGCCAGCAGTGTGTCCAGGTAGCCAAGAAGGCCAATAGCATCCTGGCTTGTATCAGAAACAGTGTGGCCAGCAGGACAAGGGAAGTGATTGTCCCCCTGTACTCGGCACTGGTGAGGCCACACCTTGAATACTGCGTTCAAGTTTGGGCCCCTCATTTTAAGAGGGATGTTGAGGTATCGGAGCATGTCCAAGAAGGGCAATGAAGCTGGTGAAGGGTCTAGAGCACAAGTCTTCTGAGGAGTTGCTGAGGGAACTGGGGTTGTTTAGTCTGGAGAAAAGGAGGCTCAGGGGAGACCTTATTGCCCTCTACAGCTACTTGAAAGAAGGTTGTAGACAGGTGGGAGTCAGTCACTTCTCCCAAGTAACAAGTGATAGGATGAGGGGATACAGCCTCAAGTTGTGCCAGGGGAGGTTTAGATTGGATATTAGGAAACATTTCTTCACTGAAAGGGTGGTCAAGCCTTGGAACAGGCTGCCCAGGGAAGTGATTGAGTCACTATCCCTGGAGGTATTTAAAAGATGTCTGTATGTGGTGCTTAGGGACATGGTGGACTTGGCAGTATTAGGTTAAGGGTTGGACTCATTGATCTTAAGTTTCTTTTCCAACCTAAATGATTCTATGACTTTAGCTCGTTATATGTTGGGAGAAGTTAGTTTTAGTTGGCTACCAGACTTTTTTTTGTGTCTTAAAGTATTTCTGTCTTGGCAGAATGAAAATGGATACAGAATAGGACTTGAATAGGGAATTGAGCTGACTTATGCTGCTGTGGCTGTTTGGTGTTCCCGTAGGTTGTTGCTGTGAGCGGTGCAAGGTTGCAGTGACAGGGCTGCGCAGCAGCACAAAGGCAGGGAAGTCTGGGTGTCCTTGCAAGGACAATTGGCAGGGGAGCACATGCGGTGCACTCATCCACTTGCAAGCTTTTATTTTGTTGTAGTTGTGGGATGCTAGGAATTTGGTGGCTCAGGAAGGATTACAGTGCAACAGCCTATAAATTTGGATAGATGAATTGTCAAAGCTCTCCTTTCTTAGTACTAATCAAAATTCCAGAGATGGGATAATAAGTAACTATCTTTTTTCAGATAATAAATTGTTGCGCTTGTGTGATAATAATTCTGGTACTGACTTCCATTTCTGCTTTTTTAGGAATGATCTCAAAGAAAATTAGCATGAATTTACATTTTTGTCAAAACACCAGTACCTGCATGATGCTAAGCTGTTAGTATGAATCAGCAAAATGACTCAGAGGCTATTTTTATATGCCTTGTATCACAAGTGTATACAATGAGTTCAGTTCTCTTAGAATAGCCCATGTTTTACAGGAACAGATTTTTGACCTGTGTGAGGCAGTTATCACAGGCATGGGATTAAGTTAGTGGTAAGTAACAACAGAATTTTAACTCCATTGTGAAATTTGAATCCCCATTCCTCTTTATTTGAAGGATAATTCAGCATACCTAGTTGTATATTCACAAGGGTTACTTTGTTAAGGGTTATTTAAGAAATACTTGCAGACTTATACTTCTTAATTTGTCCCTTACAAGACTCCTCAGTCTTTCTTTGGTAACATTTTGTCTGTGTTGGTTGTCTGAAACTGCAGATGTAAACAATATCTTATTTTTTACCCTTGTCCAGTATCATTTACAGTTGACCTACCTCTCATCTCTTCCATCATGAATTTATAATAAAAGTGTAACTAGAACATAATTGTCATTTTTTTCATCTAGTTTCTGGTTGTCATGGGCAACATTTTTCTCAGATGTCTGTTTTTCTTTTTAAGATTTGTCTTTTTGAATTTCCTGAATTTTCTGTTACTTTCTGGTACTGTTTATCAATGACTTGAGAGAAATATTAAATATTTGTAATTGGACTTTATAATAAAAAAAGACTTGATCCAAAGGCCACTGAAATAACGAGATTGGGCTTTGGATTGAGCCTTAAACATTGGAGGAAATATTATCTAGTATTTTTAAGGTAGAACAAGGACCAAATGTTCACATAAAGAGGGAGAAAGGGAAAATTTTAACTTCTATTTCTTGCATAAAAATGGTGCTTTATTCACAGTGATTTGCCTACCATTGTATTCAGTAATAGGACCAGATCCAGCCTTCACTGGGCAGAAGAGTTTAGACACTCCTTGTCTCTAGACTGAGTGTAATGAGGAACAGATGTTCATCCCTGTTGCCAAATGTAGCATGAGAGGTGCCACTAACTTGTGCCATCAGTCTCACAACAGCATGGGGAGCTCCAGCCATCATCTACCTTGCAGAAACAAATGCAGAAAGCATTGCAAGAGATGCATTAGTGCTACCTCCAGATCCAGGTGCTCCTGTCTGTAGACTGCTGGGAGTATCCTGTAGTACCTCATAGTCCATATGAGTAGGTAGGGAAGATATGCACTTCAGTCAGTAAGTCACAAATAGAAAGCTGGCTAGTTCTGGAAGAGATCCATGCTTTTGCATCAAACCCCCAGGATGGTCCCACCAAAAAGACATGATGGGTACTTTTGGCTTGTAGTCGCTGGTTGCAATCTGTTCCTAGAGTTGAGAAGAAAAGCCAGTGCTCCTGATGACCTGGGTTTGCATGCTGTCTGCGTGGAGTCTGTGTGCATAGACTCATAAATGTAAGGACATGACTTTTCTGGTTTCTGGCTGTTCTACTGGTTGGGATTAGTCTGTTTATGATTCAAACCCAGTTACTGATACAAGACAAAATTAAGATTGGAAAGATACCTTGCTGACATTCTCATTTCATGCTGAACAGGAGTATTAATCTGTTAAGAGGAGCTGTTGCCTTGCTACAGTGGGGGAAACCCATTTACTGGGCTATGCTAATGGGTGTGGGTACTTCACAACCATTTATTGACCGTGATCACAGGAAAGAGGAGATGCAAAGCATTCTGATTTCCTTGAACAGTATAGACTTTTCAGTCCGTTGAATAGTATAATACAATCATGCTTTAAAGCTATACTATTCTGATCTGGGACAGCCTGAGCTGGGGAGGTCTGATGTTACACCTGGAGTGAGATGAAGACTCAAATGAGGTCAAATGCCGCCAATCAGGAAAGTTTATTGAAACAAAGTGTTCATAAGAAAATAGCAATAGGAAAGGGACGAAAGAATAGAAAAGAAGGAAACCTAGCAAGCAGTTGGGATAGAGTTGGAAGAGATAGTCACCACTATGGATCCAGTGGCATCCTGTTGTAGTTTCCTTGTCCATTGGTGGTGGTGGTCTCTGAATCGTGTCCCTTACTGTTCGATGGTGCAGTCTTTTATAAGGTATTTGGAGAGACTGTTTCCTGGACAATGGCATGTACTGCATGTCCATGCATGCTCCCAGTCTTGGCACGCTGGTTCTGAGGGGCACACATGATGGCTGTGTGGTCGTTTGCTATGGACTGTGCATGCTTTGGCAGGCTGAGGTGGTCAGTCATGTCTGGATGTGTCCCCCAATACAACATGACTGTTCTTTGACCCTGGCCGATGTCTGGTTTTGGGTGGCTGTTTGCTCCTTGTCTGGTCCACAATTGCTGAGTTCGGAGCTTTGAGACAGTCAACTCACAATATGGTCTCACACAAACACTTACCTAAAAAGGTGTAGTTTTGACCTCTGGATTGTTTCATGGCCTGCGTGCTCCCTCTGTAATTAGTTTAATCTAAAAGCAAATTCCAGGCCAAGGAATCAGTTTCTTGCAGAGAATCTGGAAGAATCTTAGAGTTTTACTTTGTTTTACAGGTCTCTACTTCTCTTAGTTTCCCACAGCATGTTTTAGATTTGCAGAGTTGATGTTCTTCTCACTTTCAGTCCATTCTGAACTTGATTCTTTTTCCCTGCTGATGTTGGACACAGCTGGGCATCTCTGAAATTACCTGTGTCCTCCTGTGCTTTTCAGGCCTTCCTAAGTACTCTGAGAGTCAAATGAGATTTTTAATACAGTGCCTGCTGCTTTCCAGGGATGTGGTAGTTATTGTGGTGTGTTCAGCCCAGGGCAATGCTCAGTGCTGGCATGGTAACACTTTCTCCCTTCTTGTCTTGACTTGTAGTCACAAAAAAGCAGGGATGACTTTAAAAGAAGGGGCCACTCTAAAAGCTTTTTTTTCACTATCAGAAGTGAAAGAGTAGTGGTGCAAGGCAGCCCTATGTAGAGCTACCCTACCAGCGCCAGATGAGCTGGTACCTCTACCCAGGACAGTGCAGCCCCAGACTTCAGTCCCAGAGAGCAGAATGAACACATTGGTGATGGGGTTTCTGAGAAGACCATCAGGAGGAATTGTCTTTCTCATCACATTGGTATGTAGCTTTGCCACAGCACTGTGTTGACAGGGTCCTACTGCCATGTTTCAGAGACAGCTTTGGTGTCTCTGCAAGGACAAAACATAGATCAAAGACTTTATTCTGTGACACTGACATCTGAAACTATTTTTCCCATTTTTCTGATTTTTGTTATTTCTTCAGCTTATTTTAGAAGTTGTATCCTATTCCCTTCTACTTTCCTAAAATGAGTGAAATGCTGAGTTTTGATATTAAATGTTTTCAAGACTTAGAGAAGCTTGTATTCATCCCAGATGACACTTCCTCTTCTTCCTTTCCCTGTTGCTTTTCGTCCTGCAGTCTTCCTATATGTCACGGTAAGTCAAGGTGATTTAACAGTAAAATGTGAATGGTACCTTGTCAGTACTGTCACTTCCAGGCTTGCTCCCTTTCTTGGAACCATGCTGTAGCTATCAAGAAAGGAATTTTAATTTTAAGAGATGAGTTAAGAAAAAGCTGTGATCAGGGATGTCTGCTCCCAAATTATGTTTTATAGTTGTCTACTACTACTCCTGGCTTCCTTCTGCTATTAAATACTTTGGAGGCTACTTCTGGCACTTCCACTGGGGTTTTTTTTGGTCTTCCTTTTGAGCAGATTCCTGTCTCTCTGTCAGTGATTGTTACTTTGGTCTAAATCTAATCTGGTCATTGCATAAAGTCCTTTCTGAAACACATCAAATATTACTCCCTGTAATATTCTCCCACCAAATATTAGTAATGTATTCCCTACCAAATATTACTCCACATCTGTTACTTGAAAAGATGGGACACTCTCAGAGAATATTGGTTCAGTTTTAGGCCAACTGTTTTTCATTAGATAGTCTAGGTAACCTGGTTGTTGGCTAAGTGTGCACTGGACATCATAAAAATATCTCATCAAGAATTGCAAAAAAAAAATAAAATATTTTCAAACCAGCAGAGATATAGCTTAAGTGGATCTGCCTTTCTGCCTTGCCATAGTGCTATGACAACAGTTATTGCTTTCTAAGTGGAGTTAATAGAACAGATCTTCTCCACTAAGATGACTATTTGTGAGTAAATCATGAATTGGCTGTGTAAAGCTTGGAATCAGGGTTGCTATAGCTGACAGCATAACAGTTTCACTGCCAAGTTTGATGCTTTTGCATATTTTAGTGTCAAAAGCTTAGACACTGGTTATTCTCACCAAATATTTAAAGAAGTCTTGAGATGTTTTTTTTTAGATTCTGTGAAATAAGAGGCATCATAGGAAAGTAAAAGGAATTTCAGGCTTGCAGCTCTATTAATATTTTCTCATTATCTCTGATGTCTTTAAAATTGTTACTATTTTCAAATGTTACACTTTTCTGCTACAAAATTAATGTGTAATAATATTAATCGGGTTCAAAACTCATTCCCAGCAAAGTTTATGCATAAAATTCAGCATCATATCATGAAATTACAACTACTTGATTTAAAAAAAAAAAAAAACAAGTGAAATGAGCAATTAAAAAAAAACACATCAAAACCCACCAAACTAACAACCCTCATCATTTTCTTACCCTTTCCCTTTTTTGGAAATAGCCTGCCATGGAATTATGCGCACTCATGCTTTTTTGCCAGTAGATAGCATTCTCAATGCCCATACTCATTGCTGTGCAGTAAACAAGCACATACTAAAACTGGTATGAATACTTTTTTACTGTTTTTAGGTCATAGTACTTAATGTGATACATATGTTTCTATTTTGCTCTGAGATCTTGCTTGGATTTTATATTTCAGACAATTCAGATCTTTTGACTTTGAAAGACAAATCCCTCAATGTGAAATGAGCTCAGCAAACTTCAGATCTCTCATAGAAGCAGACTATAGCTCAGGCAGGGTGAGAGCTCTCAGTTTGAAGACCACAGATAGTGATAATTTATGAAAATGCTTAACATTACATTAACCATTAACTCTGCAAAGCCAGTAGGGAAAAAAGCAAGACAATTATACATATGGCTATATTTGTGTATAAATTAATGTTGTAGATATATCTGAGGAAATACTTGTTAAATCAGCCTTACATATAATTTATTCTCTGTATTCTCAGAATGCCTCTAACAGACCTGAGCTTCCCCTTTTTTGAAGCTGCGATATAACCACACCAAGACATATAGTAGTTCCTCCTCTCCCTTGCTGAATTTAGAGTACAGCATGAAATAAAAGACCTGAGACCTAAGCAAGTAGACTCTGACTCACTTGTCAGGTTTAGTATATCTCAGGTTTTTTCCCCTGTCTCAATCTGTGGTATGACTGTCTGTTGGGAATATAGGAATACAGTAGCTTGTAGTTTGACAAAGCATTTCAGTATTGTCTACCTAAAAATACTTGTTTATAGAAGTTAAATCTCATTGTGGCCTTTTGCTTTTATTAGGGATGGAAAAAAAATTCATGGCTTTCTAAGTGACTGTAGAGCAAATGATATATCCTAAATCAAGAGACCTAAAGTTTAGTTCTTAGCTTTGCCCCTCAACTACATAAAGACTGTGACTGTCAAACTCAGATGTTGTGGACAAACTTTGATCTGGATTATTCAGTTGCAGAGATGTAATGACATTTAATTTTTTTTTTTGTCTTGCTTCAGCTTCCCATCAAGGACTGCTCTGCCAATTGTGCTAGTAGGGAATCTAATGTCAGTGATTTATGCAGTGTGGTCTTCAATAGAATTCAAAATGAGGCCACCAACTCTCTTCAAATAAGCCACCAGCCAGATGTCAGAAAGTAATCACTACAGGGATCACTGAACTTGATTTGAAAATAACATAAAAGATGAAAAGCTGAGATTAGTCATTTGCCAATTTGTATAACTCCTTCAGATTTCTGATTTTTTTTAAAAAAAAAAAAAGTGAGGACCATTTTATGAAACTGAACACCTACATACATTTTCATGGACAAAACCTTTTGATATACCCCATTATATATTAGGGCAATATTGGAGTGCTGTTGAAGAATTGCAATTTTCTAGCTCCCATCTATAGATAGTTTGAGGGAATTGGTTATAGTTTGTAACAGGGTTCCACATAAAATGAAATGCAGCATTGCTGAGCTGCTGTGGCACCATCTGAAATAAATCCCAGAAATTCTCTTGGATGGTTTCCTTGCTAGTTTGGGTGATGCTGGAGTTGGCTATAAATCAGCTGACTTCCATTAGACCTAAACCCCTGTAGGAAGCTGAGTGTTTGTGCATGGCATAAGCCAAGCTGGTGAAATATTGTCTACTATCTCTAACAAAGATTCAAGTGGGACTGAAATGCTTTTAAGCGTTGCTGCATGTTTGTGGAAATATGTGTGCTTTATGATTACTACAACCTTTTTGCCAGTCCTAAATGCAGAAATACTTAAAGGGTAAAAGTTAAAATGCCATGGGGATATGAAATAAATGACATTTTGATTTCCCCTCAGAGCTTGGATTAGTGACTGACACAACCTTCAAATCCTGGGGGAAGAGAAATGGCAAGGAGGAGTCTTTGGCACCTCTGCTATGCCATCCCCATCTCTGCATGGCTGCTTATCTCATGGCAGAGGGTTAATTAGAAGACTTTAAGGATGAACTTGTGGAAGAGAATTTAAATTCCATCTGTATGAATTATGATCTGGTGGAGTTCATTAGCATGCAGACAGAGCATAAGCACCTCTCTTCCAAAAGGCCTATGGTTTCCAGGCACTCTGAGAGATCTGTTGTGCCTTATGGGCTTGGCCTGCATTTTCATATTAGCACAGTTTAATTAGGCAAGGAGTGATTGCTGTGGCTCCAGAATGATCTACTGATATGATAGATCAATATTTATTACAAAGATTCTTTCAAGTAAATGTCTTTTCTTTTAGATAAGTTTGCTCATTCAGTGGTCCTGGAGCCATTTAAGAAACCATTAAATCCTCTCTGGTGTGGAACAGAATATTAAAAAGATTTAAAACTGAAAGACCATGTATTCTCACTAGTTTCTGCTATGTTCCTATGGCTTGCTATTCTAATTTGATATGTAGGTTTGATAGGAGTTGTATTCAGAGACTGCTTCCCATTCCTTGCAGCAGCATAAGCGTAAGGGGAGAAGTAAAATGGGTCAAAACATTGGCTAAAAATGATCAAGCCCAAACAGAAATATGGAGCTGTAGAGGAGTATACAACTGTTGTGCTGAGAGGAACTTCTGATAGCTTAATTCCATAAATTTATCCTGGTTATCCAAATTTGAAGTGAAAAGCAGGTGTGAAGTGGTCCAGTCTTCTAAACTCATGTGAGTAGCCAGGTTTACAGTGGCTGTTCAGTAAAGGTTATATGAGGAGAACTTGCATGATCAGGTCATTGATCTTTTTTCTTTTTCTTTTTTTTTTTTTTTTCCAAAAAATTGATTTTAGTGTTATGTGCAAGGGAAGCAATTTTCCTGTGAGGGAGCATGTTGGAACAATATGCAATATCTGCTTATTTGTGAGGATTCACAAAGGACCCAAAATAAAAGCCGTAAATCAAAAACTTTTCAAAAAAGGCAAGGTGAAAGACTTTCTGATGTCAACTAATAAGAAGAAATTATATAATTTGTATAGAAAACAGACATTTTCCTTTCTAAGTTTTGTGCAGTTTGGATTCATTTACATGGCTGAGTTTGCTATTCATATTATGTATATTCCTTATATGTTACTTTATTTTATATATTTGTATAATTTAATATATTCATATTATTAAATGTGCTCTTTTTAGGTTATTTTGTTTTATGAACTACACAGTAATGTAGCTTTGTAGAAATGTAGCCATCTGAAAAAATGCAGTAAGGACCACAATCACTAATTTAAAAAGTATGCCCAAACTGGCAAATACAGCTGATTTGACTAGTCTGGCATACACAGACCTGCTTTTTCTTTGCTGGAGTCTTCAAATATATACTGAATTTGTAGAAAGAAAAGTCTTATATCTGAAATTGCTTCTGTTGGAAATCAGTCAGAATTTTGTTCTTGATCCCAATGAAGGCAGGATCAGCCCCAACATTATTTATTATTCCTTTTCTCCATAGGTAAGTACTTTTTTCTTAAGTTAAGAAAGAATCTTCTTGTGCATTTGTACTACTATCATCAGGCATAAGTCAGTTGGTTAACATCTAATAAGAGTTCTCATTTTAGTGTCATTTCCTTAGAAAATTAAGTGTGCCAGACTTAAAATGTCTTGTGGTTCATATGAAAAAAAAGAAAAAGAATGCCACTGTAAGGCAAGACAGTGGAAGCTTCCAGTGAAAATCTAATAGCAACCTTTACATTTCTTTGTCAACACAAAATATTAAAACTCACAGGATTTCTCTTCCCAAAGAAGAGAAAATATTTTAAATACTGAGTTATTTTAATCTCTGTGTGTGTGGAAAACCCCTATATTATGTACTGTTATAAATTCTGAGTCAATTTTTAGTTTTATATGATTTATTTATGGGGTTAATAAAAGGCAAGTAAACAGCACTGGGTGCTCTGGGAGTCAGGGCACAGGTGTTACATTGGGCGGGCTGGTTTTTATGTTCCTAAGTTAATACATATTCATCACTACTTCTAAGAAAGGCAGGGTTATTACAATTAGTTTCTTGGGCTGAAGGCTCACAGTCTTCCTCCCAGGCTTTGTCCTCCAGTCGTCCTTCAGTTTCCTTTTCTTCCTTATTTGGTAATCTCTTGGCTGGATGTCAGAGACTTGTGTAGCATCCCCTGCAATAGTTAACAGTCATTTTGAAACTCCTTTGTTCTTCTGTCCCCTAGATCCTTGTCCCAATATTTACCTTTTAACCCCTCTATTGACACGAATTGCTGGACCATTTCTTACAGTACCTTACACATTCCCCTGTGTTGTTTTTTCAAGTGATGATGATCCTACAAGTGTACTTGAGTTGTACTCATTTAATACTGGGTGGGTTAAATTTCTCACCAACGCTGACACTTTGTCATTCTAATAAAGTATAATTAATGAGTGACTATAATTACTGATTTAAAGAATCAGTCACCAATATTCGAGTGAGCGGAGGTTATCTTTATTCGGCAGTGCTGGGTGCATGGGGGGTCGCTCCACCAAAGTCATGCACACCAAGGGGATTTTTCAGTCCCCTCTTTATACAAGCAACTCATACCTATTCATTAATTTTCCAGGAAATCGTTTACATATTCATTACAATTCCAGGAACTCATTCACATATCTCACTAAACTAGTGACCATGATTTCAGTCCTTGTCTTTGCCATGTTGTATAAACAACAGGAACTTAGGACCAGATAGCCTTTTTAAAGATGACAAATCCAAGGACTTAGCAATTATTACATCCGTCATGTTAGCAATAAGGGTCCTTGGACGTTTCCCAACTTTTAGATAAACATAAGTACATCATCCTATAGATAAGTGGTACATCATTCATCATTCATTTACACAGTCTGTGTGTAATCAGCAAGATTTCTAAAGGGAGTGTATCACATCTAAAATAACAGTTTCTGCATTGCATAGTCTAATTTCACCTGACATTTTGCCAGCCAGGGCACAAGCTTTCTGCAAGCAGCAGCAGAGTATTTCTGGTCTCATTTAGACAAAGTGATGCCAGAACGGCACAGAGTAACTGCTCAAAGACAAATTTTGGTTTTAAGCAGCAAAGGTGTTTATTTTGTGCAATGTTGGGGAGCTAGCCGGTTCGCACTGGAAAAACTGGCTCCCAAGTTTTCAGTGAAAAGTTAAGTATTTTATACAGTTTTCGTGAAAGCTTACATAACATCTTACATACATATTCATTCGATTTTGACGCCTATTCATTTCATTCACTATAGGTCGCATCTAGGTGGAATAGACCTTTCAATTTTCTTTGTTCAATGATTTCCTGACTTGATGGTCTCCTTATCTCCTTCAGCTGCCCGCTCATCTTTTCTAATTATTCAGAGTACATTCAGTGGAACTTTTTCTAATTATTCAGAGTACATTCCTTTCTCAACACAAACAGAGCATAGCCCAGAGCATTGGAGCATTGTACCAAACTCATTCTGACTAATTTTTTTTTAAAAAAAATCTGCTTTTATAAATCTGCAGTTATAAATCTGCTTTTAATTATGTTAATGAAATACTATATGTTATAAATTGAGACCACAATAGATCATAATCCAATTAAAATTTTTTATTAATTACAGCAAGTAGAATACGAGCAAAGACAGCGCTGGACGGCAGGGGAGTCTGCGCTTCGCCAACTGCCGTACTGAGCAGTTCAAACAGTCCCTTTTTATACTTTTTTTACTTTCGTGTTCATGAAGTAGTGGAGGTGTTGACCCTTCATTCATATGCACAAGCGGCATCCTGGACACCTGGTGGTTATCTTATCTTTCACAAGCGGCATCCTGGACACCTGGCGGTTATCTTATCTTTTGTTGCCTAATCTTTACATTGGGCTTAACATAAATCTTAATAAACAATACCCTAGTCCATAGTTTCTTACACTATATCACATAGATCAACCTGCTGTAGATCTTAGATACTTCTTTTATTGGTTTAGTAATTTGTTCTATTCGTTATTCATGAAAAATGCTTTTGATAACCCATATTGATCATACTTGCTAATGAACTGATGCCTACAATTATTGCCCTTAAGGATCTATCTTCAGGACATATAATGTTTTAGTGCAGGGGTCCTGAAAATTTTTAAACAGGGGGCCGGTTCACTGTCCCTCAGACACTGTCAGGGGCCGGACTACAGTTTGGAAAAAAATGAACGAATTCCTATGCACACTGCACATATCTTATTTGTAGTAGTGCACAAAAACCAGGAAAAAGAATGCAATATTTAAAATGAAGAACAATTGTAATCAACAAAAACTAATATTTCAATGTGAACTATGGGCCTGCTTTTGGCTAATGAGATGGTCAATGTTAGGTTCCATATTTGTCACTGCCAGTCGTCACAAGTGATGCAAGTGTTCATCAGTTAGTCTGGATCTGATTGGAGATTTCAGATGTTTCATTTGGGAAAAAGTCTGCTCACAGACATAGGTGCTGCCAAAGATGGTTGCAATTTGGAGTGCATGGTTCCTGAGGTTATGATATGTCTCTGAGGGGAGAGATGCATAGAAATTAGTAAGGCTGCTTGATTTGAATGCATCTTTCAGCGAGTCACAAGTCTGTAGTTCGGCCAATTCCATTTGGTAAATCGGATCAACAGTTTCAATGTCAACAGAAAATGGGTTCCGGAAAAGCTGTATGTCCTGTTCATGGAGACAAAGCTCTTTAATTTGAAACTCCTTTTGCAACATTTTAGTACATCCATACATGTTTTGTTTGGGAATGCAACTGCTGGTTTTTCTGCAGACAGGTTTTGAGTTGTGGGGAGATGGCAGAAGTTTTCCTCCTTTACTTGGTTAATGAGCAGGTCTAATTTGACTTGAAATGCTTTCACATGTGAATATGTATCACAGATGAGCTTCCCCTTTCCTTGAAGCTGGACACTGAAATTGCTGAGTAGCTCTGTTACATCTGTCAGGAACGCAAGGTGCCATTTCCATTCTGCATCTTTGAGCTCTGGTACTTCTTTGTTTTTAGAAAGCACAAAATCATAAACCTGTGGAAGTCAGTCATAAAATCGTTTTAAAACTGTCCCTCGACTCAGCCAACGGACTTCTGTGTGGTACAGAATATCTTCATAGGCAACATTTAGCTCAGACAGAAATTCCTGACACTGTCTGTGGTTTAGTGCACGAGCTCTAATGAAGTTAACACAAGAAACCACAGTTTTCATGACAGAGTCCAGCTTCAGTGATTTACAACACAGGGCTTGTTGGTGGATTGATGCGGTGTATGGCTATTGGATGCGAATGGTTGTGTTTGTCCATCTCTTTGTTAATGCGTGCAACCACTCCTTTCACGGCCCCCACCATGCTAGGAGCACCATCAGTTGTCACACTGAATAGTTTACCCCAGTCCATCTCCAAATCGTTCATAGTTTGGCAAACTTTCTCATAGATATCCTCTCCTGTAGTTGTTCCTTTGATGCTTTTCAGTGCAGCAAGCTCCTCTATGACTTCAAAAGAATCATTTGTCCACTAATGAAAATTAGAAGTTGTGCAGAATCACGAACATCATTGCTTTTGTCGAATGCCAATGAGAAATAGTAAAGTTTTTTTGAGGAGTTTTGCAACTGCCGATTCAAATTTTCCCCCATTTCTTCAGTCTTTCGTGTAATTGCAGGTCCTGAAAGCCTCACTGTACTAAATAAATCCGTCTTCTCCGGACACATCTCTTTGGCCACAGAAAGAAGGCATTCTTTAACAAATTCTCCCTCTGTGAATGCTCTGCCAGTGCGTGCTATGAGCTTGGCAACTTGATAGCTTGCTCGAAGTGATGATATACTGAGCTGCTTTTGCTTCGCAGAAGTATTTTGCTGAGTTGCCAATCCATGTTTCAGTCTTAATATTTTATCTTTTCTCACTTGTCCGACCAAAGAATCATATTTATCTTTATGTTGTGTTTTGTAGTGTTGACGCAAATTGTATTCCTTTGACACAGACACTGAATTCTGGCATATCAAACAGCTCTTTCTTTGTACTCCGTGAAAAAATAATCAGAAGCCCATTTTTCTTGGTACACCCCGCACTCGGAGTCAATTTTTCTTTTTTTTTGACATGATGGTGCGCGGGCTTCCCACTGGTGCTGGCTTGCTTGTCCTGCCTGGGAGCTGGAGGGAGGGAGGGAGAGACGGGGGAGCCGCCCCCCTCGCTGATGCCGCCGCCCCCCTCCTCAGCCCGGCCGCGCAGTCCGGACAGGGTGGCCAGAAGGGACTGAAGGGACTTTGCCGCGCCGGGGCTCTGGCGATTCGCCCGAGTTGGCTGGACCTCGAAGTGGCCGACTGAGCTTGCCCGGCAGAGGAGATGCCCGCGCCTCTCGCCTGCCGCGCACCGCAGAGGAGGAGGATAGGTGAAGACACTGATTAATTTAATGAGGGTTATTTTGCCTGTTGCCAAAGTATAGGAGGATGGATGCTGCCACTGGAAAATACTGGAGCATTTAACCTGTGGCTATGTGTTTAGGGGAAAAAAATCAGTGCAGCCATCCTGTTTCAGAAACATTGGTAAGGCAAAATGTTTTCTCCATTATAAAGGCAGTAGGTATTTACTGCTTTGTTCAGATCAATTTATTATGAAACAGCAAGACACCTAGTACAGAGAATCTTAATAATGCCTGGAGGCATTCCATGAAAATTGCTCATTTAAATTTCACTGGATTGCTTTTCTTATTTAAACAACAATAACAATGTAAAGTTAAAGGCAGAGCTCCAATATCTTGTAAGGTTCCTTTCCCAATATTCTCCACCTAATTTTGAAAGATTCATATTTTAATATATGCTTCAGATTTCAAAGTCAGATCAATATTTTAGATGCATACTTTACAGGAATCTTAATTTTTTTTTTTCTCCTTATGTGGAAAGCTGAATATTTGTTACTAGTTTTCTTAGTTCAACCAAAGCAGAGTGTTTGTCACCAAAGGCTACAGATCATTCTTTAGGCAAAACCTCTGTCAACACAAGTGACTGAAATAAAATGGATAATTAACACAACTTGTACAGGGTCATGATTTCCATTGCCAATGAAAAGGGGCCCAGCACAACACTTACTATGTGATTGGAAACCAGGCATGTAAAAGTCATACTTTGTCTTTGAGGTGGATATTGCTAATGGAATTGCCTGTGAGAGCTTTCTGCCAGATGATTAATAGATCAGCACTAACACAGTCTTTCAAAGGCTGTAGATACCCTCCTTTAAGGCAGAGGAGTGATATGTTAGTGACCTCAGCTCTTGGGGAAGAACAATAGGGGGTGAGGAATATATCAAGGAGATCAGTGGTAAACAGACTGGATGGCTTTTACTCACTTTCTATGAAACCTCTGGATGTCCCCAATGGCTATAAAAGAATAAAATGGCAGAAATTTACTGTCACTGCATTGTTCACTAATCCATGGGCCAAAAGAATAATTCATTTAATTTGCTTATGTCCAGTTTTCCAATATTTTCATGTTAAAACACCATTAAGAAAAATATTTTTTTGTGGCTGCTGCTAGCAGAAGCTCTGAAGAGAGAGAGGGAGTTTCTGCTTCCTTTTCTGCCCTTCAATGTGCTCTTTCCAGCAAAACGTTCCCAGTCACTTCCTCCTGGGGTTGGAGCTGTGGTTTCCTCAGACCTCCTGTGGTACCTGGTCACATAGCTCTGTATCTCCTGACAAGCTCACGCATTTAATGAGAATCCTAAGATGTGGTTAGTCAGAGACCCCTCAGTTTTCACAGCTACCAGCTGTTTTATTGCTTTCTCAGTGATAAGTACAGATCACGGAAGCCAGAGTTGACCCAGGCATTAAAAACAGGAGCCAAGTTTGCCCAGTACTTTTCTGCATTTTCTGATTGAGCATCATCTAGGTAAGACTGCAAGAAAAGAGCTCCAGAATCACTCTGGATGTTATAGAAAATACTTGGATTCGATTCTTGTGTCAGCTTTGTTTTGAGATAATTTTTAAAACAAGACCATCCCAAAGCACTAGACTTGGCATGTCCATCTACCCTGTAGCCAGCCCTAGAAGAGAATTGAGCTAATGCTGACTGAGAAGAAAAGGAGAAGCAGGTGATAAGAGGGACTAGAGGTAACTTCCTTTTCCTGAGTATTACTCAGACACTCACTGAGCAGGCTTTGCTCCTTACTAGGGAAAATGTTTTGTTGTTTATATCAAACTGCAATGTAACTAATATTGTCTTCATATTACTGTTATTTGCAAAAACAAAACCAAAATATTCTCGTGAATCTAGACCTGAAAAAAGTGTGTTATTTCACTTATATCAGCCCAAGGGAAATCTTGCTATTTCCAAAGTAATACAGATTTTTCCCTGGAGGTAAAACTTAATAGAAATTCAAACCTGGAAACTGCTTTTGTGTTCCCATGAAAAAAAAAAAAAGTGCAGTTACATACTCCATGTTACATGTACTCTTCAAACATCTTTTTCAGGTTAATCAGTACTAAAGGAGAATTCTTATAAAGCTTACATGTTTAAAATTTTACTAGGTGGGTGACTCTTCAATAGTCGACAACTTGTACAGACAAGTCGTCAGTGTAATATTTGAGGATCGAGATAAATCAGTATTGTGTTTGTTTCTTTATAGTTGGGTTGGTTTGCGGTTTTTTAGGTTATCTCATTCCTTTGCTAACAGTTCCCTTCTACTGTACTAACCTGATAATTAAGGAGAAATTTCAGGAAATCTTGACATGGTCACATACCTCAGAACTTTAAATGGCCATTTTAATAATTAAGAAATCTGCATTTGTTAACAAAGTAATAAAATGCAGAAATAGGTAATAAGTCCCCAAGCAGGAAACCATACATGCTGCTACTAATCTTGCAAAGGAATGCTTACTCTACATAAACAACTGTTTATATAATTTGCATAAACTATGTAAATGCTAAAGTTGACACAAGAGGCTTTGAAAGTCCCTTCCTCCTTAATGAAACATAAAAGATGGAAAGCCAAGCCTTCCCTTTGTGTCTTGTTTAAACAGATTTCCATTCTGAATTTCTGTAGAAAGTAGACTGAGAAAATTGTCATTAATATCAGAGGAACTCAATATAGTACATGTATTACCAAATATGACTAATGAGTGGTGCTACAAGCCATTATATCTACAGATAACTGCTGATGCCACATTGGTCTTATGGCCCATGTAGTTATGTGGACCACAGCATAATGCACACTAATAGAAATGAAGGCATATAGGGGAGTTGATTCCCCCCACAGAGCATCCAGGTGTGCCCTTGTTTTGGATGCAGGAGTCTGGGGCCCTGGGGGCCCACGGTGTGTGCTTATCCTCTTGGAAACCCTTGATACTCCCAGACTGCTGGATCCTTCTCCTGGCAGCTGCTGACCCAGTTCCTTTTCAATGGAGAAGGATCCCCAGTCTGCAGTGTTCTTTTTCAACACTTCCTTAGACTGTCTCATATGTTTCTTAATGTTTCTCCGCTTCCTTTGTGGGTTTCTCATCTAGTTCAACTCTAAGCCTGTCAGCATCAGAAATATATAATTTTCATAAAAGAAAAGACCACCAAATTATTATAAAGGCCAGAACTAGATGATTCACAGGAAATTTTTGAATCTGAGGGAAATAATTTTAAATGAGAGTTTGGGGTTTTTTTCTTTATTTGTAGAAGAAAAAAAAAACATTTTGGGCACTAGAAATGTAACTACAACCCAATGTTTTTGTGAATTTTCAGTACTCATTTAAAAATAGTACAATACTTTTCTTTGCATGCTTTTTTCCTAAGGAAAGCAAATTACAATAGTCAAATTATAAACCACTCAAAAAACTAGCAGCTTATGAAAAGAATGCTGAAAATGTCTTTTTTGTATCTATACTGCTGGGCCATTCCTGTGACAGGTATACTACAAAGGATCTTATACTATCAGATGTCTTCTGAGTCGAAAATATGCCCAGATCCCAGGAGGAAATGAAAGAAAACAATTTTTTGTCATAAAATTACATTATGGTTATATCTGGTTCTGTGAACTTTTGCTAGATTAGATGACTTTGCATATATTGCCATGGATTCAGACATTATCTTACACTCATTCTCTACTCCACACAGAAAGCAGAGATGGCAGCTCATAAGTCTACATGCAAGTCTTACTAAAACTTTTTGATGCATTATATGAAAGGTAGCAATGATTTTTTAGAAGAATTGTGCAATAATATGATAAACAGTGAACACAAGATAACAGTACAAGAAACTCAAGCCTTTTTTCAAGAGAACACTTAAATGAATCCTGATTTGAATATGTGATTAAAAACTATTAATGGAAAGGGAAACTTACATCTCAATATATTTCAGATCTTGCAATGCAAAAATGCATAGTCCCTAATTTTGGGGGGTTTTGTTTTTACATGTCTTCAAACAGGATGGAAGATCAGATTTCTATTCATTTTCAAAGTACTTCTGCTCTGATGTACTAAAATGTTATTCCTTTGTAACTTAAAAACCCTTTTGAGAGGCTCAAGGCTTTGGAGGCCTTGTTGTGTCTTACTAAGTCTAAGTTCCTTTCTGCTCCTCCTCAGACTCAAGTGGCAGTGGCATGATGAGTGGTCATTCTTGATCTTCTGCTGACAGTTGCCCATGTGAGGCATTGAATATGTGGAAAATGCACACTCCAGCTGGAGGCTCTGTTGCCTCCTTTGCAGATTGTCCCTGGGGTTTGGTTGGGACCAGGAGCAATGTGTCCTCACACATCCCTGAACCCATCCAGAACTGTGCTAGGCCTCAAATAGTGGCATGTGGTATCCTAGAGATAGCTGACCAGTGCTTTCTTCTCTACAAGGAGATATTTCATACCCCAGAGGGTCTTTTCTTCTGGCTAAACTCATGGTGACAATCAGGCCCATGTTGCTGATGGTAAATTATGTTTTATTTATGCTACAGATAAAATGTGTTTGCATTTCTGAAGTCCCTTGTAGTATTGGTATTTTGAACGTTGTAGCCCTGCTTTAGTACGTAAAAGAACAGATACTGACCATAAGTACGAGACAAAATTATATATTTTCATTGTCCAGAAGTATATGAAAAATACAGAAACAGTGAGAAGTATTTTTAACTATCTCCAGTCTTAAATGTTGTCCAAGGTCTTTTCCTAAGTGCCTTCTTTGGAAAGCTAGTCAGCAGTGAAGATAACTTTCTCACAGTAATGGTAATAGCAATGATACGTAATGTACAAATATAGAAGTATGAAAACTGAAGGTTTGTTTCCTTAAATATTACTAACATTTCCAGTGATTTCATCCCACTTGTTTTATTCTCCCTCAGAATAATACTTATGAATATATTCTTAATCCAAGAAATCCAAGTTATGATTTCTATGAGAAATCTAAATCTCACTTGTTTAACTTCAGGAGTAATAGTTGTGTCAGTGTTTGATCTCACAAGCTAAATACATGCTGATGGGTGAAAATATGTTTCCATTTCAAACAGTTATTTGGAAAATGCTACCTTCGGACTGTTCCCAGTCTAGAAATATAACAGATATCACGGTCCAAGGATTTGAATCAGTGTGCTCCGTTGCAAGGTGCAAGTATATAAACTGAAAGGAAAGCTTAAACTGTCAGAAGGATATTGGATCTCTTTTTCTTATCTCTTTTTGTTATGTTGACAGTAGGCTCAATATGAGTCAGCAGTGTGCCCTGGCAGCCAAGAGGCCAAAATGCATTCTGGGGTGCATCAAACACAGCATAAGCAGCTGGTCAAGAGAGGGGATTATCCTGCTGTATTCAGCATTGCTACAGCCTCACCTTGAATACTGCGTGCAGTTCTGGGCCCCACAATTTAAGGATGTGAAGGCAATTGAATGTGTCCAGAGGAGGGCAACAAAGCTGGTGACAGGGCTGGAAGGCATGTCCTATGAGGAGCAGCTGAGGACTCTGGGTTTGTCTAATTATGAGAAAAGGAGGCTGAGGAGTGACCTCATTGTTCTCTGCAACTTCCTGAGGAGGGGAAGTGGAGAGGGAGGTGCTGAGCTCTTCTCCCTGGGATCCAGTGACAGGGCATGTGGGAACAGTTCATAGCTGTGTCAGGGGAGGTTTAGACTTGATATTAGGAAAAAATTCTATATTGAGAGGCTGGTCAAACACTGGAACAGCCTTCCTAGCGAGGTGATCAATGCCTCAAGCCTGTCAGTGTTTAAGAGGCATTTGGACAAAGCCCTTAATAACAAGCTTTAACTTTTGGTCAGACCTGAGTGGTCAGGCAATTTGGACTGGATGAGTGTTTTAGGTCCCTTCCAACTGCAACTATTCTATTCTATTCTGTTCTATTCTATTCTATTCTGTTCTATTCTATTCTATTCTATTCTATTCTATTCTATTCTATTCTATTCTATTCTATTCTATTCTATTCTATTCTATTCTATTCTGTTCTATTCTATTCTATTCTATTCATTTCTCAACCCTGTGCAAAATGTTAAATGTGCCTGTTTCTATAAATCAGATTTCACTTATTTGTAACAGCCAGACAGAAGAGAGCCTCTTCCATTTGTTAAGGTCAGATGGAAAACAAAAGCAAGAAATGGCTTTAATTAAATAAAAAAGAAGGTCGCCTGGGTTGCTTTTAAGTATTATACTGAAACATTCTTTTTTTCATTGTACTGTTTGCTACAGCTCTTAGTCTTCTGATAGATGAACCAGAGTTTATGCTGAGATTGCTGCCGCACGCATATGTCCACAGGAGCTGCTCAGTTACTAAAGATGTTATTGAATAGAATTTCTTAGGCCTATTGCTAAGTGCATGCTAAACACAGAATAACTGTAAATTCACTGTTGCTATGCCATTTTACATTAGGTGGAATTTGAGCCAGGGGGTAGTTTCCATGTAACTTGCAGATGGGATCAAAAGAAACTTCAGGGCCTTGGGACAACTGGTTAAGGGATCAGGAGCACAGGTAGTATTCTCCTCTGTCCTTCCAGTTGCAGGGAATGATGAGGGAAGAAACAGGAAGAGCCAGCAGATCAATACTTGGCTCCAAGCCTGGTGTCACCGGCAGAATTTTGAGGTTTTTTGATCATGGGTCGGTCTACACACCACCAGACTTGCTGGCAACAGATGGGGTACGCCTGTCTCAAAGGGGGAAAAGGATCTTTGCGCAGGAGTTAGTAGGGCTCATTGAAAGAGCTTTAAACTACATTTGAAGGGAGAAAGAGATAAAGCCAGCCCACTAGAGATAAGCCTGGGGGTGGCATGCCAGTGTTTGAGGGACAGTGTGCTAGCGAGGTCCTTCAGTCTGCTTCATGATATGCTGAGTACAAAAATCGGACTTTCCGAGCCCCCTTGCTTTCTAGCACTCCTTGCTGAAGCGGGAGGCTAGGTGTGGCTGGGCCAGGATTCCAAGATAAAACTCAATGACAGTAGTTTTTAAGCAGGTATTCTTTATTTGTGGTGCCGGGTGCATAGGGGATCGCTCCTCCTAGTATGCACACCCAAGCTCTGGTTCTCACTATTTTTATGCTACAATCTAATACATATGCATAACATTTCCTGGAAAACTAATACATATTCAAACTATTTCCCCAAAATGTTTTACATATTTTTCTGCCTCCTTGTGCATGCGTGCTGCCACCTTGAGGGTCTCCTCAGAGGATCTTCTGATGAAGACTCGAAGTCTTTGTCTGCATAAACTTTCAACCCGGGGTCTCTTGCACATGCGCAGTTCATTTCTACTGATTTAAAAACTTCTTATCCTACCGTTCTGGAACACACCATCCTGTTCTCTAGTTACAGAAAACCTATATCTTCCTTTGCAGTGCTTATTTACTGTTGTCCAAGGTTATTTATGACATACCCTTATGGTTCTACATCCCCTAATCTAAACTCCCAGACCACATATATGTAGCAACTAATTATTTCCCTACATTCTACATATGTTAGCACATTGTATAAAGTTTAGGGAACCCCTGCCAACTCACCAAAGTTGACCAGTCTCTTATTCTTTTAACCCTTGCATATCAGAAACACGTGAAATATCTTTATACTAATACATGCAGAATGAGAAATAAGCAAGAAGAGCTAGAAGCTTTGGCCCAGTCCCAGAGCCATGACATCATTGGCATAAGTGAAACCTGGTAGGATGAGTTCTGTGCCTGGTATGTCATGATGGACAGTTATAGAGTGTTCAAGAGGCATAGTCAAGGCAGGTGAGGTGGGGTATGTGTGTGTTTGGTGGTGCTGTATGTAAGGGAGGGGCTGGATTGTATGGTGCTTGCAGTTGGTGACAACACAGTTGAGAGCCTCTGGGTAAGGATGAAGGGGAAAGCAAATAAAGTGGATGTTGTTGTGGGAGTCTACTATCAACCACCCAGCCAGGATGATGACACTGATGAATTGTTCTACAAGAAATTAAGGGATATCTGTAGATCAGCTGCCCTTGTCCTTATGGGTGATTTTAACTTCCCATATGTCAACTGGGAGTATCACACAGGAGACACAGACAGGTCCAGGACATTCCTGAAACACGTTGAAGATAACTTCTCACCAAGGCAACTCCAGTGCAGGTGCATTCCTCACTGTAGCAGAGAATCACAAAGTACAGGGGGCTTTCCTGAACCAGGGAAACCCAGGGGAGTGCAGAGACCCACCAGGAGCTGGCAGCTCACATGAGAGGGGCTGATAAGGTGTGGGGAGGGCCAGGACTAATGGCAGCCACCCCCTACTCCTACAATAGGCAGCCCTAGGGAGTGCTGCTACCATGATAGGCAAACAGGGTGTGGTGCATTAGCCAGGGTGTGGCACAGTGCAGCAGTTCACAGGGAAGGCGCCTCTTGGAAGGAGGGACATTCCACTGACTGAGTGAAGAGACTTGAAGCCCACATAACCCAGCAACCAGGTACTGTTCTGTGACCATCTGCACAGGTCAAGGGCACTCATCCTACCTGACCCTCAAGACAGAATGCTAGGCACTTGTATGAGAGCCAAGGCTGCAGCTCTGACTGGGGGGTCTGTACCATCTACCCTGGCAGTGGCTGCAGTGCAGACCTCAGGCTGCAGGAAGTGCCCAGACCTTTTTCCTGGGGCAGGGACAGGCAGCAGACCAGACTGCAAAAGGTTTGCCTAGGTGGAGGACTTCCCACGGCAGGTGGCTGAGCTGCAGGAGGTGGTGAGAAGGCTGCGTAGCATCAGGGAGGCTGAGAAGGAGTTAGATAGCTGGTTCCAAGCACAGTCTACAGTGGACCCAACAGCCCACAACTGCGGCGAATGAAGAGACGGGACACAGCTTGATGCAAGCAAATGTCAATTTATTGTACAGAAGCACGAGTTTTTATACACTTTCAGAAGCTGCGCGTTTTAAACAGATTGGTTCTTGAAGCTAAGCATTGCATACTAGGCAATCCCTGATTGGTGGTTAACTACCAGCAATTAACAGCAAGGTGTTGCCTTTCCTTGGCGCCATCCTTGGCGCCATCCGTCTCCCACTCCCCTGTGCTCTGCAAACATGCCTCATCATGTTAATTGTTGTCTAGACAAGCTCAAGCACATTCCCCTCAGCTAATTGATTGCCACGCATGGTCCTAGTTTCCAGCCCGCTCCTGCATCTCCCCCTTCCTGTTGCAGAAAAGAACCTTTGAAACCGAACGAGTAAAACCAAGGTATAAGTAATAGAACAAATAAAAAAGCAACTAAGACATATTATCAATGTCAAAATAACCCACTGTCTTTGTTCCGTACAGTTTTACAATTTCCCCTTTTTGCTTTTTGAACAGCTAATACCAGGTTTGCCATGTTCTGCAGGGCCCTTGCAAACATGACAGCAACCAAGGTAATAGCAAACAAACAATACTGCCAATTGAGTGAATGGATGCCAAAAAGGCTGACATTTTCTCAGATTTTGATAACATGTTGCTGCAATGGGGCGCCTAAAATCCACGCAGCACATACCATCAAAATCCTCACAGCCATGTCCTTGAACCAACAACAAAAAGCAGTGGCAATTTTGACTCACATTCTTAACTGCCTAACAAACAAGGTGATTTAACTCTTTAATGCTTTCCCTGCTGTTACTCTGGATAAGAGAAGAACCGCTGCGACACGTTCCCATCATAGCCTCCTACTACATTAGCATCTACAGAAAGACAATTATCGACAAAGTGTAAACAATATCAGCTTCTTTTGGATTAACACTATACATAGATGGAAGGGCACACCAAACAAGAACTGGTTCAGTCAAAAAGTTCGAAACATCCCATGCCTTCTCTGAACATACCTCTGGGGTCATTCCTTTCATTCCCTCTCTTTTTTATGCAAAGAGAGACACTTTTACCATAACAGAGAAGCCCATATTTACATCTCTGAGCCCGGACACAAACCGCAGCTGTATGCTCCACCAGGCTCAGGGCAGGAATCATTCATGTAGTTACATAGCTATATATCACTACAAGTATACAGATACCTATTAAACACTAGATAACCATGTTTATCTTTCCTAGTCTCCTTCACAATACCTAGCTGTTCTCTCATCTCTTGTTAGGTCAAATATTCTCCAGCTTCCTCTCCTATATCTCGCTTCAGACATTCTCTATCCTCCTCTTTTTTGCTTGTTAATTGCGACAATGCAAAGGTTGTGTGTAGTTCAGTGACCATGACCTGCTTTATGTTACAATCAACTAAACACTGAATACAGGGAAAAAAAAAGCATGGGAGACATAAGGCAAACATCAATAAAGTGGTTAAAGATAATTATAATAAATCCTGTAATACTTTTGAGTCATGGCCCAAAGTTTCCCAGCCGTAAGAAGAGACCAAAGGCATCCTGCCCCTGGCTCTGTTGCAGATCTTTGTTTTAAGGCTTTTGAGTTTTGTATACTATTGTAAATTAATTCACAGTGGTCACTCAGATTCACGTAACACATCCTATCAAAGTCTTCACACTTGTGTCCCTGTGCTAATAATAAAAATCAATAGCAACTCGGTTCTGTAGCAACATATGATGGACAGAATCAACATCTGTTAATAAGCCAGAAAAAAAAATAGTATTTGTAGTATTACTTTGTTTAGCAAGCTAGCAGCCTAATTTACTAAGCAAGTTAAGAGCGTGTACTATTCTTACAGAAGAGATTAGAGAAGCAAAAATGTGTTATGCTGCATTCCAGAACTCAGCCTGAGAATTACAGTCTGCTGTGAGTTCTGCGTTACAATCATTTGACACATGTTGGGGTTGCGATTGTGAAAGTTGCCCGTTTACAATTTTCATTGGCATTATCACAGCTAGTTGTTTTAAAAGCAACCCTTGAGCTTCCTGATGTTCGACTTGTTGCAAAATATTCTGAAGCCAATCAATCAAGTTGGTATTAAAGTTAGTGACTCTCTAGGACCCTGCAAGACTGTGGCAAGACTCCCGCATCCGGACTGCCTTAATAGCCATCTCATTCATTTGCAAACAGTTGTCCCTGGGATACCTTGCCTGAGTCACAGAATCGGCACAGTTAATTGCTCCAGCCAACTGCTCATAGTTAACAGCAATTCCCCGATTAAGGTTTTCAGTCAAGGCCACTACACATAGCTCACAAAAATCAAATAACCACATCATATAATGTATCAGTTAGTACCATACAAAGCAATAACTTCCAGTCACGCAGTGTGAGTGTATAAGGCTCTGCCATCACTTCAAGAAGGGACATAGCAAATGTATTATGAATCCTCCCTTCCCGCACTGCTTTGCTTAACCCTTTAACAGCCTCGTATTGCACAGGCTGCCACTCTGCAGGTTGATTTGTCTGACAAAATACTGAACATGCCATAGCAACTCCCAAAACCCATCACTTAAGTGTTTCCCACTTGCATTCCTGCCACCAATCCCTCAGACCCCCTTTCACCCTCCCCAAAAATACAATCAATGCATCAGGAGAGACGAGGGGGTGGGGGAAAGGTCTAGCTCCTTTTCCAGATCTATAGGACCTGGATCAAAAGGTTTATCAGTGTCAATAAAATCATTGTCCGAGTTGTCCTGTTCCCGTGCTTGGTCCTGTGTTGTGAGGGTCGCTGCAATCAGTGACAGAAGCTTTGGGGGCAGAGGAGGTGTGGACAGAATCGCCATCGCTGACGGTGTCTTGAGAAGAGTCGCGCTGTCGGTGGAATTTACAGCTTCCTCTGGTTTAGCACCGCTAGTAGAATTAGTCCACACTTGGCAAAGAGTAGTCAGAATTTGCCACCAAGATGCTAAATGCATTCCCGACACGGAGTTCCCCTCCGCGGCAGCATCATACAATTGGCTGCTGTATGTACACACTTTCATTCTTTCAAAGTCTCTAAAGTTTCTTGGCTGCTCACCTGTCTCGATAAATACAGGTGTTATCCTCGGGGTTTAGGTTGTCCGCCTGGTCCAGACAGCAAGACTATCGTTCAGCCAAGACGTCTCCTCCGGAACGCAGTCCTCTTCCACGAGCTGTCTTTTTTCCGTCCTTATTCTTCCAAGGCTTCGGAACACCACCATAGGGGTCACCATTTGAGGAGATTGAGGCATGGACTCCCTGATCTGACTAGAAGACCCTTCATGAGTCCATATACGTCTCTTTCTGGGGACGAAGCCTGATTCCCCATTACGGATTTCCCACAGCTCACCTCTCAACTCCGGAGGGATTTCTGGCCGGCTCCTGCTTCCTTTCAGCAGATCATTCAAAGTTCTGTGGGATTCGCTGCATGTCGCTCAGATAGGCGATTCGAGAGCCCTTCACGTTAGATCCTTAAACGCATCACGTCGGGGTCACCAATTTGCGGCGAATGAAGAGACGGGACGCAGCTTGATGCAAGCAAGATGTCGATTTATTGTATGCAATCACGAGTTTATATATGTTTTCAGAAGCTGCGTGCTTTAAACAGATTGGTTCTTTAAGCTAAGAATTACATACTAGGCAATCCCTGATTGGTGGTTAACTACAAAGGACACTTTCATCAATTAACAGCAAGGTGTTGCCTTTCCTTGGCGCCATCCTTGGCGCCATCCGTCTCCCACTCCCCTGTGCTCTGCAAACATGCCTCATCATGTTAATTGTTGTCTAGACAAGCTCGAGCACATTCCCCTCAGCTAACTGATTGCCACACATGGTCCTAGTTTCCAGACCGCTCCTGCACACAACCAGCCAGCCAAAAACTCCCCCACCAGCACACACAGAAGGGAGGGGGGCCAATAATGCAGAATGGAAGCTTGTGACAGCAAGGACCATCAGGAGGAAGAGACTTTCCTCGAAGCCTGAGGTGCCCTTGCAGAACCACTTCACTGATCTTCAGAATGAAGAGGAACGACCCATCACATCAGGAGAGACATTGGAGCTGAGGAAGGCAGCCCCATCTGCTCCCGATATAACAACCAGCACAACTAAGGAAAGGTGACAGGTAATAGTAGTAGACGACTCTCTTCTGAGAGGTACGGAGGCACCCATTTGCCAACCTGATGTGCTCTCTAGAGAGGTGTGCTGTATACTGGGGGCTTGTATCAGGGATGTTACTGAGAGACTACCGAGCCTTGTACAGTCCACTGACTTAGTTGCTGCTGTTGTTTCACGTGGGCAC